>NC_092243.1:78427047-78771376 GCF_036320965.1 Panulirus ornatus | reverse complement strand
AAATGTATCATAACTGACGTAAAAGAGCTTGGCCTTGACATAAAGATGTACCATAACTGATGTACAAGAGCTTGGCCCTGACATGATGTACCATAACTGATGCAGAAGAGCTTGACACTGATATGATGTACCGTAACTGATGTACAAGAGCTTGGCCCTGACATGAAGATGTACCATAACTGATGGTCAAGAGCTTGGCCCTGACATGATGATGTACCATAATTGATGTACAAGAGCTTGGCCCTGTTATGAAGATGTACCATCACAGATGTACATGAGCTTGGCCCTGACATGAAGATGTACCATAACTGATGCACAAGAGCCTGGCCCTAGTATAATATACGGTAACTGATGTACAAGAGCTTAGCCCTGACATGAAGATGTACCATAACTGATGTAAAAGAGCTTGGCCTTTACATGATGTACCATAACTGATGTACAAGAGCTTGTCCATGATGCTGTTGATGTACCATAACTGATGTACAAGAGCTTGGCCTTGACATGATGGTGTATCATAACTTTTGCACAAGAGCTTGGCCTTTACATGAAGATGTACCATAACTGGTGTACAAGACCTTGACCCTGACATGATGTACCATAACTGATGTACAAGAGCGTGGCCCTGGTGAAGTAACATAAATGATGTATAAGACTTTGGCCCTGGTCCTGATGAATCATAATTGATGTACAAGAGCTTGGCCCTAGTCCTGATGATGTACCTTAACTGATGTACAAGAGCTTAGCCTAACATGATGTACCATAACTGATGTATAAGAGCATGGCCCTGGTCTTGATGATGTACAAAAGCTTAGCCTGACATGGTGCACCATAACTGATGTATAAGAGCTTGGCCCTGGTCTTGATGTACCATAACTGATGTACAAGAGCTTGGCCCTGACATGATGATGCACCATAACTGATGTACAGGAGCTTAGCTCTGGTCATGATGATGTACCAAAACTGATATACAAGAGTTTGGCCCTTACATGATGATGTACCATAAATGATGTAAAAGAGCTTAGGCCTGGTCCTCATGATGTACCATAACTGATGTACATTACATTGGCCCCGGTATTGACATAACTGATGTACAAGAGCATGGCCCTGATGATGTACCATAACTGATGTACAAGAGTTTGGCCCTGACATGATGATGTACCATGACTGATGTACCAGAGCTTGGCCCTGGTCATGTACCATAAATATAGTACAAGAGTTTGGCCCTGACGATGATATACCATAACTTATGTACAAGAGCTTGGCCCTGACATGATGATGTACCTTCTGAGGACTGGGAATGACTCATTATTCCCTCTCAGTACTGGGAGTGGCTCACTATACCCTCTCAGTACTGGGAGTGGCTCACTATATCCTCTCAGTACTGGGAATGGCTCACTATTCCCTCTCAGCACCGGGAGTGGCTCACTGTTCCCTCTCAGTACTAGGAGTGGCTCACTGTTTCCTTACAGTACTGGGAGTGGCTCACTATTTCCTCTTAGTACTGAGAGTGGCACACTATTCCCACTCAGTACTGGGAATGGCTCAGTATTCCCTCTCAGTACTGGGAGTGCTTCACTGTTCCCTCTCAGTAATGGGAGCAGTTCACTATTCGCTCTCAGTACTGGGAGTGGCTCACTATTCCCTCTCAGTACTGGGAGTGGCACACTGTTCCCTCTCAGTACTGGGAGTGGCTCACTATTCTCCCTCAGTACTGGGAGTGGCTAACTATTCCCTCTCAGTACTGGGGGTGGCTCACTATTCCCTCTTAGTGCTGGGAGGGGCTTGCTATTCCCTCTCAGTACTGGGAGTGGTTCGAGAGAGAGTGGCTCACTATTACTTCACATACTGGAAGTGGCTTATTATTCCCTCTTAGTACTGGGAATTGCACACTATTCCCTCAGTACTGGGAATGGCTCACTATTCCCTCTCAGTACAGGGAGTGGCTAGCTACTCCCTCTCAGTACTGGGAGTGGCTCACTACTCCCTCTCAGTACTGAGAGTGGCTCACTACTCTCTCTCAGTACTGGGAGTGGCTCACTATTCCCTCTCAGTACTGGGAGTGGCACATTATTCCCTCTCGGTGCTGAGAGTTGCTCACCATTCCCTCTCAGTACTGGGAGTGGTTCACTATTCCTTCTCAGGACTGAGAGTGGCTCACTATTCCATCTCAACACAGGGAGTGGCTAACTATTCCTTCTCAGTTCTGGGAGTGGCTCACTATTCCCTCTCGGTACTGGGAGTGGCTCACTATTCCCTCTCAGTACAGGGAGTAGCTAACTATTCCCTCTCAGTACTGGGAGTGGCTCACTATTCCCTCTCAGTACTGGGAGTGGCTCACAATTTCCTCTCAATCCTGGGAGTGTCTAACTATTCCCTCTCAGTACTGGGAGTTGCTCACTATTCCCTCTTAGTACTGGGAGTCGCTCACTATTCCCTCTCAGTACTGGGAGTGGTTCACTATTCCTTCTCAGTACTGAGAGTGGCTCACTATTCCCTCTCAGTACTGGGAGTGGCTCACTATTCCCTCTCAGTACTGGGAGTGGCTCACTATTCCCCCTCAGTACTGGGAGTGGCTCACTATTCCCTTTCAGTACTGGGAGTGGCTAACTATTCCCTTTCAGTCCTGGGAGTGGCTCACTATTCCCTCTCAGTCCTCGAAGTGGCACACTATTCCCTCTTAGTACAAGAGTAGCACAGTATTCCCTCTTAGTACAAGAGTGGCACAGTATTCCCTCTCAGTTCTGGGAGTGGCTCATTATTCCCTCTCAGCACTGGGAGTGGCTTATCATTCCCTCTCAATACTGGGAGTGGCATACTATTCACTGTCAGTGCAACAGTGGCTCACTACTCCCTCTCAGTACTGGGAGTGGCTCACTATTCACTCTCACTACAAGAGCGGATCACTACTCCCTTTCAGAACTGGGAGTGGCTCTGTTCTCTCTCACTACTGGGAGTGACACACTATTCTCAGTACTGGGTGGCTCACTATTCTTTCTCAGTACTGGGAGTGGCACACTATTCCCTCTCACTGCTGGGAGTGGCCCATCATTCCATCCCAGCACTGGGAGTGGCTCACTTGTCCCTTTTAATACTGGGAGTGGCACACTGTTCCCTCTCAGTACTGGGAGTGGCACACTGTTCCCTCTCAGTACTGGGAGTGGCTCACTATTCCATCTCAGCACTGGGAACGGCTCACTTGTCTTTTCCATTGCTGGAAGTGGTACACTGTTCCCTCTCAGTACTGAGAGAGGCTCACTATTCCCTCAGTACTGGATGCACTGGGAGTGCCTCATTATTGATTTGTGGTACTGTTAGTGGCTCACTATTCCCTCTCAGTGCTGGGAGTGGCTTATTATTCCCTCTCAGTATTGAAAATGGCTCATTCTTGCCTCCTGGTAATGGGAGTGGCTCACTACCACATGTATACTGAAACTTTTGCTTGGCTCTTCATCCACTCTTACACATGAATTTGCTACTGTATGAAGGCCTTTCACAGCATCCAACAGTTGTCTCTCTACCCCATACATCCTGAATATATCCTATAAAGCAACCCACTCTACTCCGTCATATGCTTTCCCGATCCATAACAGCTGTATACTGCTTCTTACCTTTCACTAGATATTTTTCCACAGTCATTTTCATCACAAAAATTGAATCCCATACCCACGATACAAGAAAAGGATACAAGTGCAAGGGATATAGGCCCCTGCACTTGTATCCTCTTCCTTCCATCCTTCATATCCATGAATGAAACAACTACTGCCTCACCTTCAACCACATTCATTAGTTCTTCACAAGACTCTATCTTCCTTTCACTTTCTCCATTTGGTTCAACACCTCTTCCATATTTCTCATATTTACATTCCACTCCTAAATCCACCTCTTTCCTTTTTCACATCCTTCCAGTTCTATTTCTCATTTTCTCTAAACTTTTTGCTTAAATTCCTTCCAAAAAATTTCATATGCTCTTTCTTTGCTTTGCTCTACTAGTTTCTTAAGATTCTAAAACACTTCACTTCCTTCAGTTTTTCTCTATTCAAATTTACCTCCCAATTCACTTGTCCCTCAACCTTACTGAACCTAATAACCTTGCTCTTATTCACATTTACTCTCAGCTTTCTTCTTTCACACACTTTACATAACTCAGTCATCAGCTTTTGCAGTTTCTCACGCAAATCAGCCATCAGTGCTGTATCATCAGCGAACAACAACTGACTCACCTCCCAAGCCCTCTTATCCACAACAGACCTCATACTTACCCCTCTCTCCAAAACTCTTGCATTCACATCCCTAACAACCCCATCCATACACAAATTAAACAACCATGGACACATCACACACCCCTGCCGCAAACCAACATTCACTGGGAACCAATCACTTTCCTCTCTTCCTACTTGTAAACATGCCTTACATCCTTAATAACATCTTTTCACTGCTTCTAGCAACTTACCTCCCACACCATATACTCTAAATACCTTCCACACAGCATCTCTATCAAATCTATCATATGCCTTCTCCAGATTCATAGATTCTACATACAAATCCATCTGTTTTTCTAAGTATTTCTCACATACATTCTTCAAAGCAAACACCTGATCCACACATTCTCTACCACTTATGAAACCACACTGCTCTTCCCCAATCTGATGCTCTGTACATGCCCTGACCCTCTCAGTCAATACCCTTCCGTATAATTTCCTAGGAATACTCAACAAACTCATAACTCTGTAATTTGATCACTCACATTTATCCTCCTTGCCTTTGTACAATGGCACTATGCATGTATTCCGCCAATCCTCAGGCACTTCACCATGAACCAAACATACACTGAATATCTTCACTAACCAGTCAACAACACAGTCACCCCCTCTTTTTTATAAATTCCACAGCAATACCATTCAAACCCGCTGCCTTGCCGGCTTTCATCTTCCACAAAGCTTTAACTACCTATTCTCTGTTTACCAAATTATTCTCCCTGACCCTCTCACTTCGCACACCACCTCGACCAAAACACCCTAGGTCTGCCACTCTATCATCAAACGCATTTAACAAACCTTCAAAATACTCACTCCATCTCCCTCTCACTTCACCACTAATTGCTATTACCTCCCCATTTGCCCCCTTCACCGATGTTCCCATGTGTTCTCTTGCCTTATGCACTTTATTTACCTCCTTCCAAAACATCTATTTATTCTCCCTAAAATTTAATGATACTCTCTCACCCCAACTCTCATTTACCCTCTTTTTCACCTCATGCACGTTTCTCTTAACCTATTGCATCATTCTTTATTACATCGTCCATTCATTTCTACTATTTCTCTGCAAAAATCGTCCAAATGCCTCTCTTTTCTCTTTCACTAACAAACTTACCTCTTCATCTCACCACACTACCCTTTCTACTCTGCCCACCCACCTTTCTCATACCACAAGCATCTTTTGCACAAGCCATCACTGCTTCCCAAGATACATCTCATTCCTCCCCCACTCCCCTTGCATCATTTGCTCTCACCTTCTTCCATTCTGCTCTCAATCTCTCCTGGTACTTCCTCACACAAGTCTCCTTTCCAAGCTCACTTACTCTCACCACTCTCTTCACCCCAACATTCTCTCTTCTTTTCTGAAAACCTCTACATACCTTCACCTTCGCTTCCACAAGATAATGATCAAACATCCCTCCAGTTGCACCTCTCAGCACATTAACATCCAAAACACTCTTTCACGCACCTATCAACTAACACATAATCCAATAATGCTCTCTGGCCATCTCTCCTACTTACATACGTATACTTCTGTATATCTCTCTTTTTAAACCAGGTATTCCCAATCACCAGTCCTTTTTCAGCACACAAATCTACAACCTCTTCAACAGGTCCATTTACAACACTGAACACTCCATGCACACTAATCATACCCTCAACAGCCACATTACTCACCTTTGCGTTCAAATCACCCATCAATATAACCTGGTCTCGTGCATCAAGGCTGCTAACACACTCATTCAGCTGCTCCAAAAACAATTGCCTCTCATGATCTTTCTTCTCATGACCAGGTACATAGGCACCAATAATCACCCATCTCTCTCCATCCACTTTCAGTTTTACCCATATCAATATACAGTTTACTTTCTTACACTCTATCACATACTCCCAAATCTCCTCCTTCGGTAGTGCTACTTCTTCCTTTGCTCTTGTCCTCTCACCATACCCTGACTTTACTCCCAAGACATTCCCAAACCACTCTTCCCCTTTGTCCTTGAGATTCGTTTCACTCAGAGCCAAAACATCCAGGTTCCTTTCCTCAAGCATACCACCTATCTCTCCTTTTTTCTTATCTTGGTTACATCCACACACATTTAGACACCCCAATTTGAGCCTTCGAGGAGGATGTGCACTCCCCACATGACTCCTTCTTCTGTTTCCCCTTTTAGAAAGTTAAAATACAAGGAGGGAAGGGTTTCTAGCCCCCTGCATCCCCTTTAGTCGCCTTCTACAACATGCAGGGAATGCATGGGAAGTATTCTTTCTCCCCTCCTTGTAGTTTAACTTTCTAAAAGGGGAAACAGAAGGAGGAGTCACGCAGGGAGTGCTCATCCTCCTCGAAGGCTCAGATTGGGGTGTCTAAATGTGTGTGGATGTAACCAAGATGAGAAAAAAGGAGAGATAGGTAGTATGTTTGAGGAAAGGAACCTGGATGTTTTGGCTCTGAGTGAAACGAAGCTCAAGGGTAAAGGGGAAGAGTGATTTGGGAATGTCTTGGGAGTAAAGTCAGGGGTTAGTGAGATGACAAGAGCAAGGGAAGGAGTAGCACTACTCCTGAAACAGGAGTTGTGGGAGTATGTGATAGAGTGTAAGAAAGTAAACTCTAGATTGTATGGTAAAACTGAAAGTGGATGGAGAGAGATGGGTGATTATTGGTGCATATGCACCTGGGCATGAGAAGAAAGATCATGAGAGGCAAGTGTTTTGGGAGCAGCTGAATGAGTGTGTTACTGGTTTTCATGCACGAGACCGGGTTAGAGTGATGGGTGATTTGAACGCGAAGGTGAGTAATGCGGCAGTTGAGGGAATAATTGGCATACATGGGGTGTTCAGTGTTGTAAATGGAAATGGTGAAGAGCTTGTAGAGTTATGTGCTGAAAAAGGACTGGTGATTGGGAATACCTGGTTTAAAAAGCAAGATATACATGAGTATACATATGTAAGTAGGAGAGATGGCCAGAAAGTGTTACTGGATTACGTGTTGATTGATAGGCACGCAAAAGAGAGACTTTTGGATGTTAATGTGCTGAGAGGTGCAACTGGAGGGATGTCTGATCATTATCTTGTGGAGGCGAAGGTGAAGATTTGCACAGGTTTTCAGAAAAGAAGAGAGAATGTTGGGGTGAAGAGAGTGGTGAGAGTGAGCGAGCTTGGGAAGGAGACTTGTGTGAGGAAGTCCCAGGAGAGACTGAGGACAGAATGGAGAAAGGTGAGAACAAAGGATGTAAGGGGAGTGGGGGAGGAATAGGATGCATTTAGGGAAGCAGTGATGGCTTGCGCAAGTTTTGAAAAGTTTTTATCGAGGATGTAAGGCATGTGTAGGTGTAGGAAGAGAGGAAAATGATTGGTTCTCAGTGAATGTAGGTTTGCGGCAGGGGTGTGTGATGTCTCCATGTTTGTTTAACTAGTTTATGGATGGGGTTGTTAGGGAGGTGAATGCAAGAGTTTTGGAAAGAGGGGCAAGTATGCAGTCTGTTGTGGATGAGAGAGCTTGGGAAGTGAGTCAGTTGTTATTTGCTGATGATACAGCGCTGGTGGCTGATTCATGTGAGAAACTGCAGAAGCTGGTGACTGAGTTTGGAAAAGTTTGTGAAAGAAGAAAGATGAGAGTAAATGTGAATAAGAGCAAGGTTATTAGGTACAGTAGGGTTGAGGGTCAAGTCAATTGGGAGGTAAGTTTGAATGGAGAAAAACTAGAGGAAGTTAAGTGTTTTAGATATCTGGGAGTGGATTTTTCAGCGGATGGAACCATGGAAGCGGAAGTGAATCATAGGGTGGGGGAGGGGGCGAAAATTCTGGGAGCCTTGAAGAATGTGTGGAAGTCAAGAACATTTGCTCCAAAAGCAAAAATGGGTATGTTTGAAGGAATAGTGGTTCCAACAATGTTGTATGGTCGCGAGGCATGGGCTATGGATAGAGTTGTGCGCAGGAGGTTGGATGTGCTGGAAATGAGATGTTTGAGGACAATATGTGGTGTGACGTGGTTTGATCGAGTAAGTAATAATAGGGTAAGAGAGATGTGTGGTAATAAAAAGAGTGTGGTTGAGAAAGCAGAAGAGGGTGTTTTGAAATGGTTTGGTCACATGGAGAGAATGAGTGAGGAAAGATTGACAAAGAGGATATATGTGTCAGAGGTGGAGGGAACGAGGAGAAGTGGGAGACCAAATTGGAGGTGGAAAGATGGAGTGAAAAAGATTTTGAGTGATCAGGGCCTGAACATGCAGGAAGGTGAAACGCGTGCAAGGAATAGAGTGAATTGGAACGATGTGGTATACCAGTGTCAACGTGCTGTCAATGGATTGAACCAGGGCATGTGAAGCGTCTGGGGTAAACCATGGAAAGTTCTGTGGGGCCTGGATGTGGAAAGGGAGCTGTGGTTTCAGTGCATTATTACGTGATAGCTAGAGAATAAGGGTGAACGAATGGGGCCTTTGTTGTCTTTCCCTAGCGCTACCTCGCACACATGAGGGGGGAGGGGGTTGTTATTTCATGTGTGGCGAGGTGGCGATGGGAATGAATAAGGGCAGACAGTATGAATCATGTACATGTGTATATATGTATATGTCTGTGTGTGTATATATATGTATACGTTGAGATGTATAGGTATGTATATTTGTGTGTGTAGACGTGTATGTAAATACATGTGTATGTGGGTGGGTTGGGCCATTCTTTCGTCTGTTTCCTTGCGCTACCTCGCTAACGTGGGAGACAGTGACAAAGCAAAATACATAAAATAAATAACAGGGGGTGACTGTATTGTTGACTGGTTGGTAAGGTTATTTAATGCATGTAGGATTCATGGTAAGGTGCCTGAGGATTGGTGGAATGCTTGCATAGTGCCATTGTAAAAAGGCAAAGGGGATAAGAATGAGTGTTCAAATTACAGAGGTATAAGTTTGTTGAGTATTCCTGGTAAATTATATGGGAGGGTATTGATTGAGAGGGTGAAGGCATGTACAGAGCATCAGATTGGGGAAGAGCAGTGTGGTTTCAAAAGTGGTGGAGGATGTGTGGATCAGGTGTTTGCTCTGAAGAATGTATGTGAAAAATACTAAGAAAAGCAAATGGATTTGTATGTAGCATTTGTGGATCTGGAGAAGGCATATGATAGAGTTGATAGAGATGCTCTGTGGAAGGTACTAAGAATATATGGTGTGGGAGGCAAGTTGTTAGAAGCAGTGAAAAGATTTTTATCGAGGATGTAAGGCATGTGTATGTATAGGAAGAGAGGAAAGTGATTGGTTCTCAGTGAATGTAGGTTTGTGGCAGGGGTGTGTGATGTCTCCATGGTTGTTTAATTTGTTTATGGATGGGGTTGTTAGGGAGGTGAATGCAAGAGTTTTGGAAAGAGGGGCAAGTATGCAGTCTGTTGAGGATGAAAGAGCTTGGGAAGTGAGTCAGTTGTTGTTCGCTGATGATACAGCGCTGGTGGCTGATTCATGTGAGAAACTGCAGAAGCTGGTGACTGAGTTTGGTAAAGTGTGTGAAAGAAGAAAGTTAAGAATAAATGTGAATAAGAGCAAGGTTATTAGGTACAGTAGGGTTGAGGGTCAAGTCAATTGGGAGGTAAGTTTGAATGGAGAAAAACTGGAGGAAGTTAAGTGTTTTAGATATCTGGGAGTGCATCTGGCAGCGGATGGAACCATGGATGCGGAAGTGAATCATAGGGTGGGGGAGGGGGCGAAAATCCTGGGAGCCTTGAAGAATGTTTGGAAGTTGAGAACATTATCTCGGAAAGCAAAAATGGGTATGTTTGAAGGAATAGTGGTTCCAACAATGTTGTATGGTTGCGAGGCGTGGGCTATGGATAGAGATATGTGCAGGAGGGTGGATGTGCTGGAAATGAGATGCTTGAGGACAATATGTGGTGTGAGGTGGTTTAATCGAGTAAGTAATGTAAGGGTAAGAGACATGTATGGAAATAAAAAGAGCGTGGTTGAGAGAGCAGAAGAGGGTGTTTTGAAATGGTTTGGGCACATGGAGAGAATGAGTGAGGAAAGATTGATCAAGAGGATATATGTGTCGGAGGTGGAGGGAACAAGGAGAAGTGGGAGACCAAATTGGAGGTGGAAAGATGGAGTGAAAAAGATTTTGAGTGATCGGGGCCTGAACATGCAGGAGGGTGAAAGGCGGGCAAGGAATAGAGTGAATTGGATCGATGTGGTATACCGGGGTCGACGTGCTGTCAATGGATTGAATCAGGGTATGTGAAGCGTCTGGGGTATACCATGGAAAGTTCTGTTGGGCCTGGATGTGGAAAGGGAGCTGTGGTTTTGGGCATTATTATATGACAGCTAGAGACGGAGTGTGAACGAATGGGGCCTTTGTTGTCTTTTCCTAGCGCTACCTCGCACACATGAGGGGGGAGGGGGATGTTATTCCATGTGTGGCGAGATGGCGATGGGAATAAATAAAGGCAGACAGTACGAATTATGTACATGTATATACATATATATATATATATATGTATATGTCTGTGTGTGTATATATATGTGTACATTGAGATGTATGAGTATGTATATTTGCGTGTGTGGACGTGTATGTACATACATGTGTATGGGGGTGGGTTGGGCCTTTTCTTTCGTCTGTTTCCTTGCACTACCTCGCAAACACGGGAGACAGCGACAAAGCAAAATAATAATAATGAAAAAAAAAATAACTTTTCTTTTTCTTCAGAAGCTCCTTCCTTTTACTCTCACCAGTCATCCCATTAACATTCAGAGCCATCACCCTCAATTGCTCATCCTTTTTACTCCCCAGCATAACTGGAGATTTCCAGGACCGCTTCTTAACCTTCAGTGCTCTACTCTTGACAGGCCACTGACAGAGGGTGACTCCACTGCAGTGTTTCCCAGAGGCAGTGGGGCTCTTAAACTGACCAAAAAACTAAACCCTTAGCACAACTCAAGTGTTTGTCTGCTTTAAAAGACTACTGCCAGAATGAAGTTGAGCAATACCTCCCCCTTTTGTTCCACCCCTAAGGGTGTACTAATGATGTCACCACAGTAACCATGAAAAGGCATGGGTGAAATTTAGATACTCCAGAAAACCAGAGAATCCCCATGAGGCACTGAAATTCAACTTTTCTCAATTATCAAGCCCCTAATGCAGTAGTAGCATCTACTAGTCTCACTGGCTAAGATACTGCCATTGTGTATAAAACTTTGGAAGGAACTGCTGTATGGCACATGACCATAAAACATTGAAAAAACTTCCTGAAACTGTGATTACTACTATAACTGCAAGTTATTCCATAACTGCTAAAAGTGATACCATCATACATACTAAAGTTTACATTAATGTTAATAAAAATGATGATATTGTATGAATATAACAAAAACTTAGAAAATCATAAATTCAAAACTCTGAGACTGCAGTTAGTACTAACTTGAGTTAACTTGCCTGTATCTAATCAAACTACCTTTAATGGAGTGAAGCCACCAAAAATGCAATTCAATAGCATCTGCATCATGTGTAGTAATTGTTAAATATGAATTGATCATGACTAAACGACATTAAAAAAGTCATTATCAAAATGCCTCAAATAATTATGTTCTAATGGCACTGTCAGTATTCTATTTATATTTATTTTTGCTTTATCGCTGTCTCCCGCGTTAGCGAGGTAGCGCAAGGAAACAGATGAAAGAATGGCCCAACCCACCCACATACACATGTATACACATACACGTCCACACACGCAAATATACATACCTATACATCTCAATGTATACATATATATACACACACAGACATATACATATATACACATGTACATAATTCATACTGTCTGCCTTTATTCATTCCCATCGCCACCTCGCCACACATGGAATAACAACCCCCTCCCCCTTCATGTGTGCGAGGTAGTGCTAGGAAACGACAACAAAGGCTCCCTTTGTTCACACTCAGACTCTAACTGTCATGTAATAATGCACTGAAACCACAGCTCCCTTTCCACATCCAGGCCCCACAGAACTTTCCATGGTTTACCCCAGACGCTTCACATGCCCTGGTTCAATCCATTGAAAGCACTTCGACCCCAGATACCACATCGTTCCAATTCACTCTATTCCTTGCACGGCTTTCACCCTCCTGCATGTTCAGGCCCCGATCACTCAAAATCTTTTTCACTCCATCTTTCCACCTCCAATTTGGTCTCCCACTTCTCCTCGTTCCCTCCACCTCTGACCTCTTGGTCAATCTTTCCTCACTCATTCTCTCCATGGGACCAAACCATTTCAAAACACCCTCTTCTGCTCTCTCAACCACACTCTTTTTATTACCACACATCTCTCTTACCCTACTGTTACTTACTCGATCAAACCACCTCACACCACATACTGTCCTCAAACATCTCATTTCCAGCACATCTACCCTCCTGCTCACAACTCTATCCATAGCCCATGCCTCGCAACCATACAACATTGTTGGAACCACTATTCCTTCAATCATACCCATTTTTTGCTTTCCGAGATAATGTTCTCGACTGTCAGTATTTCATATAAAATGAATTAACTTGTTTGGAAAGGCTGCACTTTGGACATGCTATTGGGTACTATCTATGTCCTGCACTTACTACATACTTGTCTGATGACTTAAAGCAGGATCACAGAATGGTCCGAATAATCAATTCCCTTATCCGGACATAAGCCAGATTATGGTTGTACAAAAGGTGTCTTTTGGCATTTGTATGATAGGATAATCAAGTCATCTGATATTTCTTTATATTCTTTAGCAGTTTTTTATCACTCTAAATTAGCATTGGTTATTTGAACAAGCTCTAAGTTGCTTCAGCACATATAACCAGAAATGATTTGTGGAAAAACAGCATTCAATGGGAAAAAGGAAAAATTCTTACTTCTTCCTGAAACCTACAGCCAACTCCAGTTTACTCCCTGTACGAGCATCTCAGGGAAGAAATAAAATATTACTGTACTTAGCAAATCAAAAAGATACAGATACATATTTCAGAACTTTACATCATCATTCAATAAAAACTAATTGAATCCAGTTTGTAAGTCAGCTTAGCTTTCCTATTACGATTACATGATCGAGATTCTAGAACTTGGGTTTAAGTCAGAGGAGAAACTTGTGACTTGTTATTTACATTGATACTCTGTAAAACTGAACTATTATGAGTTAAACTAGGACCCAATTGAGTGACCTGCCTACTTTCAAAGGGAACTTTCATTGCAAACAATATTTGGTCAAGTCATGTACACATGAGGAAATCATTCCTGGGCATACTTTAACACTCTGTCTAATGCACTCTTCTATCCTGCATATCATATTGGACTAGGAAAACACCAGTAACTCAAATGATCTTATTTCTAGTAGTATGGGCCCTTTGACAATACAGGCAATTGTTTCTAAAACAATTTAAAAAAGTCACACTGACCCATCTTATCAAAAGAACATTGAATACTGTAAAGGGAACTAATACCTTGATATTCTACATGTAAATATTTAATGTGTCTGCAAAATTTCTCCGAATGTACATCATTTCAGGAAATTTCATTTGATAAAATCAATCTTTATACATATTGCAATTTACAGTTTTTTCCATAGGAAAAATATTCAATTGTCAACACTACAGAGTACTCTGATATCTGAAAATCACTAACTGTTATAAGACATAGAGCTAGTGGATATTTCACCAAACAGAAACTTTACTAATAGAAAAATATATATCTGTCAACATCAGAGTACTTTTATGTCTGACCAGCTGATTACTCTTTAACCAATAAACCAAACGAGTTCAAGGTAAAGAGCTAATAACAAATTGACTGCACCTGTATCTGTAAAAAACAATAAATTCTTAACAATTTCACATAAAAAGGATCTAATAAATACCACTTACATAAAGTGTCTCTCTAAATTAGAATTCGGTAACAAATAAATGTCAGGTGATACCACTTTTGATAAGTAAACAGACTAGAGTTACCATAGTTCAGAAAGTGAGAATAGTGGCCATGTTTTCAGTTGACTGCATACCTTCTGAGGTTATAGGAATGCTAATAATATGTTCATTTGGTGAGATCTGCTGAGTTGCTGTCTGTGATGTCTGCTGTGTCTGTTGTGGCTGAGGTCTTGGAGCTAAGAGAGGGCCATGACTTCGAACTGTTGTTATGGTCTGACCTGACAAGGGAGCTCGAGGTTCTCTAGGTGTCAAAAGTTGACCATTATGTAAATGGTCAAATTCAAACTTTATTCGCAGTTCCCCTATAAAAGACTGAGGGAGAATGTCAGGTATCCATTCAATGATAAAAGGTGTTGGTTCTTTTTGTCCTGGTGATACTGTTCCTACTCGCAGCCTTGTTTTGTATTCCTGTGGCCGCAAGAGTGGATGCCCAGGGCTACCCTTGGCATAAATGGAGTCATCATCTCGATAATGAAAGAGTCTGTAGGTACCATCTCGGTTCTGAATGAAACTACGAGTCATTTCTAATGGCATTTCAGGAATGTCAAAGATCTGGCGTACATGGAGATCACTTATTATTTTCCATGTGTATTTAGTAAATATACCTAAAGGCACAGCATCCTTTCTTATGAATTGCTGTGTTTGATTGGGCAATCTTTTCTTTTTTGATCTTGCATTTATTCTCTCCATAAGACAGTCAAAAAATAGCTTTGGCATGTGAAACACTAGTGGTTCAGGTTTGCCACTGAAGCCAAAATGCATTGTTTGGTTAATTCTCTCCGTAACACTTCCTAACCATGACAAAAAACTAAATGATGCTGTGTTTTCATCTACTGGTTCTTTGGCCTTCCTTGCACAAGCGCCTGTCAATGGTCTTTTGGGCGAGGTTGTCTGCTGTAAGAAAAAAACTGGTTGAAAGAACAAAACACAAACATTTTGCAAATTGAAATAAAATAAAGGTCAAATAGTCTGTCATTTCATCAGCAATAATATTAATCCCTATTACAAGACAAGATGGCTTGCAAATCCTCCTAGGCATATGTACTGAGACTGCAACACTCCAATTGACATTTCTTACAGTATTACTTGATTCCTTCTCACATGTAAATAGTTAACTTATCCCTCATTGTCCTTGTATCTCATCATCTTAAATTTGCCCCTACAACTGTTCCGCTTATCTTATTCAGGTGCACTCTTTTCATTTTCGCATTATACTTCCTACATAAGTTTTTCACCCTGGCACATTCTTATTACTCTGTTGACTACTCAAGTAGGTAACTAGTAGTTGGTAGGCAGCCAACGACAAAGGGGTGTATATTACCAGTACTACCCACCTGGTATCACGAGGGCTAGTGATAGCTGCATAATGAGCCAACACCTCAGTGGTTGCTAAGCTGCACTCCTCTGCCCTAGGTAGCTGTCTTCTCTTTCTATCTCATCCACATGTGGACTACTGGAATTCTGTCCACAAACATACATTCTCTCTTTTTCATACATAACTCTTAACAAATCTTGCACAACTCATTCTCCAAAACTCTACATTTTCCCATGGTGAGCACTATGTGCAAGCTCTGCCTTTTGGCAAAATGATAGAAGCAGTAGACAGAGTAGTAGTTGGTAAAAATATTTAGGCAAGAAAAACATTATTAAGAAGTAGTAGGAACATTAGGCAGAATCATTAGGCAAAAGTAATCGGTAGGTACATTAGATAGGAGCCTCTGTAAACACTGCACTAGAGTTGCCTTTTACCAATGGCTTTCAAAGGGTGAGGTACAAAAGGCTAAAAAGTGACACAGAAGTTCATTAGTTATGAAGATTCAATTGCCATGGCCATCCCCTTGAGAAGGCATAAGAGATACAGACAGATAGATAAATAGACTACTCATGTCTCATCTCTGTGTCTCTTGAATTTCTTTACTTTCTTCATTTTCTGTCAAGAAATTCAATTCCAGTGTCACTCTTCATGGGCACAAGGTGAATTACAGAAAATCAGACCTTTCAAATCCTCACTTAACATCTGAAAACTGAGTTTTAGTCACATCATTTCTTACATATACCACACATATGCCTATATTTCCATTTTTTCTTCAACATTCACCTATCAATCTCTCTATCATCAACCATGCTACCCAAACATTACAATCATCCTTTCTCTTCCACTGAATTTCCCACTTAATCTGAAAAAGAAAAGCACAAAATGCGTAAACACCCTACAAAATGCACACACATACAAAGTAAGGCAGTATGCAACAACACCTGACAGGGCACTTGAGATACTGTTTACAACATTGCTGTAAGAGGGTGTAATGCCAAGAGAAAGGAAGTAAGCAAATGTAATGTCTATCTTGAAAAATGAGACTTGTAAATTACACAATCATTGACCAGTCTTGCTGACATGAGTAGTATGTAAAAAGTAATCAGAAACCAAATGGATAATTCACTGATCAATACCCAAAATGTTCCAGGAATGAAAGCAACTAATCTTTAATAATTTGAAGTCACTGAATACAAATATGTTTAGAATTGTTAACTGGCTCTAGTTTTGGAGATACAGGTTGGGTCCCAATATGTATGATTCATGGTGGTTTTGGTGTTGTGTGGCTTTACAGCAAGATCTGGCAACCCTGAGTGGGGGAAATGGTTGATGCAATCAGCACCCAGGAATTGCATCACCCTGCTTGCTGCTTATTATCTCCTTCAGGGGGAGTCGCCCAGTACACATGTGTCATACTTGTTTCCTAAAGTCTTTTATTCATACAACAATGTTTCAATTCCTGTCATGCACTTGTCATGCAGGTGTTGTTTCATATCCCTAAGTCTGTATTCAAGTCGCAGCTGTCTTAGATAATGCAGTCAGAGTACATGTCAATTTCTTTTTACATATACAAAACTTGCTGCTTCTTGTAGTGCTATGTGTTAGGTTTCTGTTATTCTGATGAAATGTACAGAAATGTACAGTTCCATTTACCCATAGGTTTCTGTCATTCTGACGAAATGTACAGATCCATTTATGCAAAATGCCACAGCTGAGTGATTTCTTTGCTAAATGTAAAATGGGATGTCTCGTAAGTGCATGAACGGTACAGATAACTTTTATTTTAATGGAAGGTGACTTTTGCACCAAAGAAGTGTGCCATAACCCTGATCATCAGGAAAGCCTACAATCATTACTTTGGTTGTAAGGTCGGGGTCCAAGACAAGACCTAGGCCATATGCATATGCTGCAATGCTTATGCAACAAACCTTTACAGCTGGTTGAATCGCAAAAGGTGATCAATGCCTTTTGCCATGCTCATGGAATGGAGGGAGAAGACATATCACATCTGTGAGTGTCACTGGTGCCTCCAGTCAAGCAAGGTATTTCCAAGAAGACTTTAAGCTAAATGAATGTATCATCTGCAATTTGCACGGTACCCCATAGTGAAGGATATTCTGTTCATGAACCCCCCATTTCCATGGAATAAGAAGATGAATGGGACAACAAAAATTGTGAAGCATGTGAGCCATTAACATCAAGAGATCCTAAATTTGTCCTTAATATGATATCTGCTCAATCACAAAGGATCATACAAAATGAATTGTACCCTTGTCAAAGATCTGGAACTGTTAAAGAGTAAGGTAGAACTGTTGGGCTCACAACTGCAACAGTGGCATCCTCTTGATGAAAATGTGATAGTGTTTGTGCTTCATGCTTGCCAGAAAGATTTCACTCCATGCTATAAAGTGGAAGGTAACCTCATCATCTGCAACAATGTAGGTGGTCTCACGGCAGCCCTTATCAATCATAACCATGAGGACAAGTCAAAGTTGAGTCTAAAAGCTGCTCTACTGCATGATAGATATATGTTGCCATCAATTCTAGTGGTCAAGTAGTCCATATGATGGAATCAGATAACAACAAGAAGCATTTTCTGAATTATACAATCTACTGAAAATACCAATGGTAGCTTGTGGTGAACTGAAGGCTGCTGCTATCTTGCTTGGACTGCAACAAGACTACACAAAGATTTCCAGTTTTCTGTGTGATTGGACACAAGAAAGGAACAGTTGGGCAAAGACTTTCCATTAAAACAAGAGGACTGGGCTGCCCAACAGATACTGGAGCTAAGAGCAAAGAACATACAGCACCTACCACTGGTAGAAATCAGCAAAATTTTGCTACTGCATTTGCACATCAAATTTGGCTATGGATAGGCCAGTGTTTAGGCACTAGGGGGAACAGCTGTTGGATGGTGTGAAAGCCTTCTATAAAGTAGCAGATACCTATATGAGTGGATGGACAGTTGAGCTAAAGTTTTGGTATACATGTGGGTGTGAGGCAGGGCTATGTTATGTCACTGTCACTTTTTAACATGTATAAGCATAGAGTGATAAGAGATGAAAGCAAATCTAGGGAAACAGGGTGCAGAGATGGAGTAGGTGGTGAGGTATGGTGGCTAGTAAAAAGGCTATTTGTGGATAATATCGTGATGTTTGCTGAGAGTAAGGAGGAGTTGCAGAAGGCTGTAAGTGTGTTTTATGATGCATGGAAGCATTATCGATTAAAAATGAATATAAGTAAAGAAATTATGATGCTTGAAGGGAAACAGAGAGAAAGTATAGATCTTGCAAAACCCTAAAGAGTGAAAAAAGAAAGTGTACTAAAATGATTTATAGGTATGTGGGGAGAAACACTGGAAGGGTTGAAAGAACTTAAACATTTAGGAGCTATCTTGGGTAAGTTTTGTTGGAAGAAATGAGAGATAAGGGAGAGAGCAGTACACGGTAGAACAGTCATTAGGTCTCTTAATGGAATAGTGAAGGGTGGAGGTGTAAGTACATAAGTGAAGAAAGGATTAAGGGACAGCATAATCCCCCAAATCCTGACCTATGAGGCTCAGCCTTGGACAAGGATCGAGTCACAGAGGTCAAGTACCCAGGCTGTGAAAATGAGCTACTTGAGAGGAGCATGTAGTATGACTAGATGGAAGGAAAAGAGAATGAAGGAGTGTATGAGAGATGCAATATGGTAGGAAATGTAAAGGGAACGAGTTGTGGAATGGGGGAAAGTGTGAAAAATAAAACTTTGAGGTGGTTTGAGCATAAGGAAAGAATGCAAGATGGGGAGTCTACAAAGAGTGTGTATGATAGTACAATTAAAGAGGATGGTGGAAGAGAAAGACTACCTATGACATCAGGAAATAGAGTGGAAAAGTACTGGAGGGAGAGAAATGGTGGAAGAATGTGTGTAATACTGTATGCAAGGGAAGAATATAAGGACTGGGGTAACTGGAGACTCCTTTGTCATGGCCATCCCCTTGATGGGAGTTCCTGCAGGGAATGGGCATCAGAAATATATATATACAGATCGATAGATAGACTTCCATACTTACACCTCGACCCTTCATTATTCTATTAAAGGACCCTTTAACTCTTCCACCATGTACTGCTCTCTCCCTTATCTCTCCGGAGCTCCACATCACCAAACTTATCCAAGATAGATCCCAAATACTTAAATTATGTCATCTCATTCTTTCTCGGTCCATATCTGTAACACAATTAGTGCACATCATATCTCACCCTATAAGGCTTTGCAAAATCTATAGTTTCACTCTGTTTCCTTTCAAACACCATTACTTTACTTCTACTAGCATTTACCTTCAATAGCCTATACTTACACACATCACTTACAACCTTTCACAACTCTGCTTCACTCTAAGCAAACAACAGAGTATAATAAAATGTAAATTTGACAACAGATGGACGATTTTTGCAGGGAAAAAATGCAGTTGAGTGGGAGACGTATAAAAGAAAGAGACAGGAGGTCAAGAGAAAGGTGCAAGAGGTGAAAAAAAGGGCAAATGAGAGTTGGGGTGAGAGAGTATCATTAAATTTTAGGGAGAATAAAAAGATGTTCTGGAAGGAGGTAAATAAAGTGCGTAAGACAAGGGAGCAAATGGGAACTTCAGTGAAGGGCGCAAATGGGGAGGTGATAACAAGTAGTGGTGATGTGAGAAGGAGATGGAGTGAGTATTTTGAAGGTTTGTTGAATGTGTTTGATGATAGAGTGGCAGATATAGGGTGTTTTGGTCGAGGTGGTGTGCAAAGTGAGAGGGTTAGGGAAAATGATTTGGTAAACAGAGAAGAGGTAGTAAAAGCTTTGCGGAAGATGAAAGCCGGCAAGGCAGCAGGTTTGGATGGTATTGCAGTGGAATTTATTAAAAAAGGGGGTGACTGTATTGTTGACTGGTTGGTAAGGTTATTTAATGTATGTATGACTCATGGTGAGGTGCCTGAGGACTGGCAGAATGCGTGCATAGTGCCATTGTACAAAGGCAAAGGGGATAAGAGTGAGTGCTCAAATTACAGAGGTATAAGTTTGTTGAGTATTCCTGGTAAATTATATGGGAGGGTATTGATTGAGAGGGTGAAGGCATGTACAGAGCATCAGATTGGGGAAGAGCAGTGTGGTTTCAGAAGTGGTAGAGGATGTGTGGATCAGGTGTTTGCTTTGAAGAATGTATGCGAGAAATACTTAGAAAAGCAAATGGATTTGTATGTAGCATTTATGGATCTGGAGAAGGCATATGATAGAGTTGATAGAGATGCTCTGTGGAAGGTATTAAGAATATATGGTGTGGGAGGCAAGTTGTTAGAAGCAGTGAAAAGTTTTTATCGAGGATGTAAGGCATGTGTACGTGTAGGAAGAGAGGAAAGTGATTGGTTCTCAGTGAATGTAGGTTTGCGGCAGGGGTGTGTGATGTCTCCATGGTTGTTTAATTTGTTTATGGATGGGGTGGTTAGGGAGGTGAATGCAAGAGTTTTGGAAAGAGGGGGCAAGTATGAAGTCTGCTGGGGATGAGAGAGCTTGGGAAGTGAGTCAGTTGTTGTTCGCTGATGATACAGCGCTGGTGGCTGATTCATGTGAGAAACTGCAGAAGCTGGTGACTGAGTTTGGTAAAGTGTGTGAAAGAAGAAAGTTAAGAGTAAATGTGAATAAGAGCAAGGTTATTAGGTACAGTAGGGTTGAGGGTCAAGTCAATTGGGTGGTGAGTTTGAATGAAGAAAAACTGGAGGAAGTGAAGTGTTTTAGATAACTGGGAGTGGATCTGGCAGCGGATGGAACCATGGAAGCGGAAGTGGATCATAGGGTGGGGGAGGGGGCGAAAATTCTGGGAGCCTTGAAGAATGTGTGGAAGTCGAGAACATTATCTCGGAAAGCAAAAATGGGTATGTATGAAGGAATAGTGGTTCCAACAATGTTGTATGGTTGCGAGGCGTGGGCTATGGATAGAGTTGTGCGCAGGAGGATGGATGTGCTGGAAATGAGATGTTTGAGGACAGTGTGTGGTGTGAGGTGGTTTGATCGAGTAAGTAACGTAAGGGTAAGAGAGATGTGTGGAAATAAAAAGAGCGTGGTTGAGAGAGCAGAAGAGGGTGTTTTGAAATGGTTTGGGCACATGGAGAGAATGAGTGAGGAAAGATTGACCAAGAGGATATATGTGTCGGAGGTGGAGGGAACGAGGAGAAGAGGGAGACCAAATTGGAGGTGGAAAGATGGAGTGAAAAAGATTTTGTGTGATCGGGGCCTGAACATGCAGGAGGGTGAAAGGAGGGCAAGGAATAGAGTGAATTGGAGCGATGTGGTATACCGGGGTTGATGTGCAGTCAGTGGATTGAATCGGGGCATGTGAGGCGTCTGGGGTAAACCATGGAAAGCTGTGTAGGTATGTATATTTGTGTGTGTGGACGTATGTATATGCATGTGTATGGGGGTGGGTTGGGCCATTTCTTTCGTCTGTTTCCTTGCGCTACCTCGCAAATGCGGGAGACAGCAAAAAAAAAAAAAAAAAAAAAAAAAATGTAGAAACACCAGTGGTGGAAGAAGAATTTTTACAATGGTAGTTATAAAAGAAAGGGTTCCAGGAAAAGTAGCTGAGATAACTCACCTAAAATGTGAGTAAGTATTATGATAGATTTAATGAATCTTTAAATGAATATTTTTCCAACCCCCTCGAATGGCAGAGATATTTCTTCACTGTCCACCTTGCCACACTCCGTCTTATGCAAGGTTTTCATCAACTCTTCTCTTTTCACCAACCTACAGCATGGCTTTCACCAACTCTTCCCTTTTCACCAAAACACTTACCAAGACTTTCATTTCTCATACTGTCTCAAATCAAACAACTCATCTTCCACACCATTATAACAGTTCAGGCAGTTGGTAGTATTCCCATTTCTTTCAAGATACTGGAGGGTCTACAGCTCATGAATCCTGTATGTACAAGTTACGGACAGAGGGAGCATAAAATGAAGGGGCCACTTTGAATTCATGGGTGGCAAATCTTGTGCATTCAGTATGGGTTTAGAAGTGGACACTTCTCAGGTTCAAATCGAGTTATGAGATGTTGCCAACTTCAATAAATATATTTTCTTCCTTTTGTTTTTCTCCCTTTAAAGAGATACAATTTGTAAGAGAGTAATGGGTAACACTGTCAAGTGAAGAAGTGCAGTAAGTTAATGTATAAATTCTAGCTTTCCGAAGGGAAATAAAATGTTGATCTTTAATGTTACAAATCTGAACTCATATTTCTATACCAATTTGCTCTTGTAATCTTTCTCACTGTTACTAATGTTAACTTAGGAAATCATTCAGAACCTCTAGCACTGTCTAAGCCATGAATGGCTATTATGGACTCAGTCACAGCAATGTACCAAAACAGTCAGCCAAAACCAGATCTGCAGAAAGGAGGCAAGAGATGAAAGCAGAGGAGACTAGAGACAAAAACACTTAAAAGCTAAAAATTGGGGATGTTTTAAGACCTTGTTAAGGAGAAAGACCCAAGGGTAACAAAACTAGAATGAGTTAAAAAAAACTGATGGAGCTTTTCAAGGATCATGAAAGGATTCACGAGACTAGAGAGGAACAGAAATGGTCAGATGAATGTACAAAAAGCTGTTGAGTCAGAGGAAGGAACTAAAACACACAAAATCTATTAAAAACAATACTGGACAGGGAACTGCAGGAGCAATATCAAAAGCCACTTAAATGGAGGAAAAGACATGAGCACATATAGAATCTAATGAATCAATATTGACATCTGTTTACTTACAAACAAGGATTAACACACACATACACAAACTGATGATAGAAGGCAGGGAAGTTTAGAATGAGCAATGTCAGTACCATATCAACAAAGCAAGAAGAGTGATGGAGAGGAACACAAAGCTGAGATAACACAAACAGAGGTACCCATGAAATTAAGTGAACTTACAGTAAGAATAACATACACTTTTAGAAATGAAGCAGTCAAGAAAGTTTATGTGCTAGTTGATGCAAGGTTTCAATAAGTAAAGAGCATACAGGACCAATACTTGTTAGCTAAAAGAAAGTGTATAAAGAAAGTTAAGAGACACTGAGGTTGATATTCTACACAAAGGGATCATGAGCTGAAAAGAGGGTGGTGGCATCAAAATTAGAAAGACTAGTAAAGCAGGAGGTCAATAGAAGGAAATCACTGATTACTTTTGGCTTGGAAGGCCATACATCAGATAAGGAAGACAGGGTAAAAAGGAGGAAATGCATATTAAAAGATGCTGGAAGCTATGGGACTGCCAGATTTATATTTCCATGACAAAGGAAAGAAGAAAAATTGGCGGTTATAACCCAGACATGGGGGTAAACCTAGCTATAGCTATGTATGACTTAGAATTGTCAGGCCAGGAAGTACTCAGAAAAGCTAAGAATCTCAAATGCACTGTGCAATTCAGTCAGATGTTTAACAACTGTGATAAATCATAGGAATATGAGAAGAAAGGCAAAGTGTACTGACAGAGGACAAAACAGGAAATGCCATAAATAGCATGAGGATAGTGCAGCTTGCTAACACAGCAGTGGGGGTAAAGCATTAGGATATGGAAAGGTCAGACTGAAAGTAATGTATTCAAATGGTGAAGCATTTATAGTTTATAGCAAAGAGCTGGAACTCAAGGATTGTATAAAGGAAAATACACCTGATATTGTTGGTATTATGGAGACTATAAATTTACCTAAGAGATAAGATCTCACCTGTTCTGCCTAGAAGGGTACATGTTAGCACAGAAGGCAAAAGAAAGCAAAGGAGGGGAGGATCAGCCATCTTAATAGAATATATCTTGAAGTTTCATGAAATAGCGAAAGATGGCCAATTCACATGATATATAATGAGAAGTGTATCTGTATGGAAGAAAGGCATAGTGCTATTGATAGAATCCTCCAGAGAAATACAACAATCCAGAAAAAACATATAATGATAACAATAAAGGAACAATCAGGATGGTACATGAAGACGTGAAGCACTTACTTTTTAGAGATGATAAATATTGACACTGGGGGATTTCAACAACAAAGAGATAGATTGGAGGAATTTGGGTTTTCAAGGTGATAGGGGTAATGATGACAAGTTTTTAGTGTGCGCAGAAAAATTTCCTAAACCAACATGTCATAGGCACACTAAGATGCAAAGGAATGATACACCATCATAGCTACATGATATCTCCATACATACAAGTATGGACAGTGAAAGAAATGATTATGCAGTGCTATGAACTGAATATGTGGTGAACAAGAACATTTATAAGTGCAGAGGTAAGACATGACATAAAGAGGAGATATAATTATGGAAACTACACAAAAAAAAAATTTCTTTGGTAATGTATATTGGGAAATGGAGTTCAGTATCCAGGAGCAACGCCATTGTAGTGAGAGCTTTGGTGAAATTTGCAATGAAGGATTCGAGGCATGGCTCCAACCTCAGTCCTCAAATACAGAGGGAACAGTAAGAAGAAAGAATGACAAAGTTAGGCAGGTGAAAATCCAAAACTTTTTGATAAATTCATTAGGAGGGTGTTGTCACTTAAAGAGCAGCTAATCAAACTAAGGATTTCAAAGGGAAAAATTGTAGAGAATGACATATGGTAGTGTGAGGAACTGAATAACATGTTCAAAAGTGTTTTCATTGTGGAAGACACTATGGCTTCAACACCAAATGAGATGGAATGGGTAGGTTTTGGAAACCATTGAGATATCTAAAAAAGATATCAACAGAATACTAAAAGGACATGATGCACTAAAGATGTGTGCAGATAAGATATATAAACCACTTGAATTTCTGCTCAAGATGCCACTGGAGAATAGCAATGTGCCAAAGGAATGGAAAAAGGCATGCCTCATACCTATATATGTGAAAGAAGAATGGAAACAGGCACTGAACTACAGGCTAGTAGCATTAACAAGTGTGGTGCGTAAGGCTCTGGAAAAGACAATTAGACAGCAAGTGGAAGACTTCCTAAGAGGGAGAGATTTCCTATGTGAGAGACAGCATGGTTTTAAGAAAGAGGTTCTTGTGTAACTAAATACTTAGAGTTCTATGAGAGACTGAGCTAGGCAAAAGGGAAGGCTGAGTGATCTGTGTGCATCTGGACTTCCTAAAAAACATTTGACACTGTACTGCATGGGAGGCTGATTAAAAAGCTGGATCAATAGGCAATAACAAGGAATAAGCTCCAACAATGGATAGACTATTTTCTCAGTGGGAGGAAACGAAGCACACATGTTTTGAGGAGCCTTTCCTAAATGAGTTGAGGTGAACAGCAGTGTGTCACAGGGTTACTCTTTTTTGATCTATTTTGATCTATTACTCTTTTTTGATCTATGCTCATGATTTCCCTAAAGGTATGGAATCCTACCAGAGTAAATTTACAGATGATGCAAAGGTTATGATGGAAGTGAAAAGCAAGGACAACATCAGCTTACAAGGGGACCTGTATAGACTCCAAAGTTGGTCTGAAACATGGTTCATGAAATTCAACCCATGCAACTGTAAAGTAATGAGGATGAAACAAAGTAAAAGATGGCCTCAGTGTGACAATTTAGCTGGAAGGAAATAAGTTTCAAGATTCTGTGTGTGAAAAGGAATTGGGAGTTGACATCATCCCTAACCTGTAGCCAAAATCCTATTATGGGAGAATAACAAGGGAAACAAACTGTCAGCTGGCAAATATCAGAAGAGCTTTCAAGAATTAGAATAAGGAAACACTTAGCTAGCTATTCATATCCTAAAAAATCTTAAACTAGAATGTATTTCACAAGTTTGGTCACTGCACCTGTAGAAGCACAGACAGCTCAAAGAAAAGGTCCACATTAGGGCAACAAAGATGGTACCAGAACATAAAATAGCTAAGTTAAAGGAAAAGGCTGGAGGCTTTAAATCTATCCATACTGGAAGATATCTGAATGAGAGATGACCTGATTACAACCTGTAAGTTTTTATATGAAATCAACAATGTAGACAGTATACAGTTCATCGTGAAATGTAGGGACAGAGCAACCAGAGGACATAACATAAAATCAAGCAAGAAACTTGTTAAAATGGATGTAAGAAATACTTCCATAATATACAAGTAGTGGCTGAATGGAACAGAATACCTGAACATATGGTTAATGCAGAGAGCATACAAAAAATTAAGAGGTTGTGATAGTAGAGAAAGCTCAAGAGGTGGGAACCCACAAATGTAAAACTCACTTCCCCCTCTAAAGTACAAGTGGGTAAACAAATACATTCAACAGTCCTTTAGAATACTCACCCCACCTTCTCTTCATATCATTTCTGGTTATCAACACTTCCCCTTTTGCCCTCTTCACTGATTATCCCATTTTCTCTCTTTTTCTCACAATATTAAGCAGAAGAGATCAGAATCTCATAAATTAGTGTGATAAGAGTAGAAAGGTATAAAGATGTTTCAGTAAGAAAAACTTGCAAACATTTCATCAAGACTATGTAGGCACAAAGAGTGTCAGATGTTGATTTTAAGCAAAATTTTTATCATCTATTATTAACATTACCTATGGTGTTACTTTCAACTACTATAATTGGCTAATCATATGTCAACAATCCAGATGAAGGAAAGTTCTTAAACACATTTGAGGTAAAACTTTTTCCCAAGAGTTTGTGTTCATCACTACAAATGAAATTAAACAAATCTAGCCTTAAGTAACTTAGCTTGTTACATGAAAATCATTGAAGACTATTATAATCTTAAATACCTGCATTAGATCTATTCTTAACCTTCTCTTGTCTATGCTAAGTAAATATGAGTTGTTTAGTCAGCTCTCATAGGATTTATTTCTTAATCTGGAAGTCATACTGGTAGCTCACTGCTGTAATCTTTTCATTCTCTCTATGTCTTTTATCAAGAAGAGTGACCAAATATGAACAAAAATTGAAATCTGGGATGCACCAATGAAACATAAAGAGAGAGGGTAGTTTTCCTAACCTGAGATTCAAAAGCTCTACTGATGAATCCGAGAATTTTTTTTGCCCCTTATAATGGGTTCTGTGCACCACTTACTTGACTTTAGATCACCTGAGAATATCAAACCCAAGTCTTTTTCTTCATTTACCTTTTTTAGCTCAAAAGAATTCATCAGTTTGTCTAAGTCACTTTGAAGTTGCAGATATTCTATTTTTGTTGTAAATCTATTTTTCAGCTTAATATCTTCAACAAAGTTTGATATCATATGACGCAGCCCACCATTAATATCATTAGCAATTATGATAAAGCGAATCAGTCCTGAGACTGATCCCTATTGCATACCATTTGCTACATCTAACCATTCTGAGGCTTGACCATTTATATGAATGCAAACTGCTGAAAATATGGAGGTGCCCCCTGTGCAAAAGGATTTCAACAAATCAAAGGGCTGATTATTTCACATTTTGACTTTGGAAATTGGTTAAGTATTCATCCCTGAGTAACAAAATATCATATTCTGGTAGCTCCCCTGACCATCCTGTGTAAAACCCAGTCTTCTTGTGTATGACAGATAATGCCCACTAGCACTGCCAGATGCATAAGTGTCCTGAATTTTTCTTTTCTACATTTCATTACAATTTCATATTTTCACTGCGCTATTACATCTGAATTTGCATTAGCACTAATCAATTGGTCTGAATATCTGTTTTTCATGAAAACATATTACTAATGATATGTACGTGAACAAAGCAGAGATCATTCTGTGAAAGTAATCTTTATGGGGTGGATGAGCCTCTGGGCTAACCTTTGAATCAACCTCTAGATGCAGTTCACCCTCAAGGCATCCCAATCCAACAATACATCTCCATATTTCTGCAGTAACTTATCAGTGGGTGTCTAAATTGGTCTCTGACTTTGCTTAATTCATGAACTTAACACTCCCTAACAATTCACAGGCATTCTTACTCAATAGTGGCACACAATTTACATCAACAATGAAGAAAGTGAGCTAATATTTTCCAAAGTAAACATGTCATCTGACACTTACCAAGGGGTTTGATTCTACTTCTAGTGAAAGCAACCAATACAGCATTTGTGCATTTCAACTCTGGTTTTCCTTTAAGCTTGTCATAGATTCTTTCAGGCAAACACTGACCTCAGCTCCTGTATCCATTTAGAAAGACAATGGTTGATCTTGAAGGAGAAGAGTAAACTGGTCCTCTTGATTTGGCCCTTTTAACTGGTTGGAGGCTACCTTGGACACTACTTTTGCTGACTTCCTCAGGACATATAAACCTCCCACTGACTTCTTGAATCATCTTTCAGAGTAAGATGTTGAATCTTCTTTGCCAGCCTGACGTACACTCTTGCCTTTTCCTGGACTGCTGAAGTTGTCACACCTACTCTTGAAATGTATAGTCTTGCCACACTTCATACACTGTTGCTAGCTGGGCAGAGTATCCTTCCAAAGACATGCTTAAAGCCACAGAACTTACAGGTACTTTGTGATGTGTTGCCAGGAACTGAGGGTGGATACTCACTTTTCTTCGATTTCACACTGCTGACATTCAAACTGCTTACAGCTGCACCAAACTCCTTCATCTGTTCTTCACTCACCTCAGGAGCTCTGCACTGTAGTACGAATTCATCAAGGGTCATGTTGCCTTTCCTCAGCAGCCGTCCATGTAGCTTGTCATCACTCATGCCACGTATAATTCTGTCTCTAATCATTTCATCCTTCAAAGTACCAAACTCACAATTTACTGCCTTCTTTCTTAGGTCAGTTACCAAACTATCAATAGTTTCATCAGCCTGTTGCACTCTATTAAATATGTATCCTTCACAAGTGAAATTCTTCTCAGGCTCAAAATATTCTTGCAACTTCTCTGTAAGAATCTTGTATTTCTTTTTATCAGCTTCCTCTACAGGGAAAGTGTTATGTATATCTACCAAATCTCTTCCACCAGTTTAGCAGTAAGGCAATCTTCACCTTATCCTTCTCATCTTTCTCAGAACTCAGTAAATATATCTCAAATTCATGGCAGAATCTTTTCCAGTTCTCTGCTGTATTACCTGATTATATCAGGGGGTCAGGAAGTCGACCTTGGATGCTCATCCTGAATGTTCCAGGCGACCACAACAATGGCACAGGGAGACTACCACCTCACAGCATCTCACTTCTTGCCACCAACCATCTTCCCTCTCACACAAGTAGCTCCTCTTCATAGTCAGAAGCATGTGAGATGCTGGCACACATGACACCATGTAATATGTGCCATATCAAGGTGGCTTCAGGTGTGAGGGGAGAGGGAGTGAGAGAAACAGCCGATTGTTTATCCCACTCTTAAAGTGAAAAAATTCCTCTACCAGGAATTTTCTCCTTTAAGAAGGGGGTATTACGAACATGTGTGTGTGTGTGCCCACATGTTCGTGTATATAACGTGTGTGTGTGTCCATGTGTATGGTGTTGTTATTTCTTATCAGGACGAGGATTACGGTCTTCCTCTGAGACTGGCTCGGACCTCACCAAGCATTAGGCTTAATAATCCTGTTTTGAAGCCAGATGGGAATCTGTCCTTGAGCACCCGAACCCTTATCAGAGGCGTGAGATTAAGTTGTCAGTCAGCGTACAGGGTATGTCATCCCGTACATCATCGCCACTGTCATAAACAAGACAACAGAGGAGGCTGAGCTTTAGGCAAGATGTGGGACGGACTTAGGATTCTCCAAACCAACCAGTTTCACAGAGTACCAACCTCCTCCAATGACAATTGGATCTTAGGCTCATGGCCAATCAAGAATAGCATTGTAGGGTAACAGGGCAGACGCTCATTCTTACTTGTAATAAATACCCCTGACACCCACTGAGCCTCGATTTTCTCTCTCTAGCCCAGCGAGGTAAGTGGTGTCCCTCTGTCGCAAGCCTGTTACCCGAGTGAAGTGCGTGATATAGACTCTACATTGTTTTGCCTCTGTCCTTTAATTTCGAGTGTCACAGAGTATTGTAACTTGTCATAGAAGGGTCTAACCATAAGTGTATCTTGAATCATGTTATCGAAAATAAATTGTCATACAGGAAAGAGATCTCTTGGTCTGAAATCTTATCTGGAATGTTAAACTCATGTTCAGAATTAACGTAAACGATTTGTGCCTGATTTCACGTGTTCAGTTTTGTACACTTTAGTTCTTTCAATATAAGTAGTTTTAATGCTGGTGTTTGATTTAATCCCATGACTTTACGATAGTGTTATCCTGTGTTGTGTAATATAACAAATCTAACGTCCTTGCAAAGACAAGGATCAGTATAGTATTTGTAACATATATATGTAATTGGTGACCTTGCTAGAATAAGTACAGAGTTCGTAACAATATTCATTATGAAAAATGGCAAACCATCTTTTGCACAATCACTTGTATCATCTTAAAGGCCTGATTTGATACCTTTCACTCTATTCAACTCAAAGGTCCTGCAACCCCTAAGCCTTGTTTCATACAAACCTTATGTGTCTAATTTTCTTTTTCTAAAAGCATCTACACCTATCCTCTTACATTCTTCATTAAATTCCTCTTACATTTGATTCACCCATGAGATCCTGCATCTCTTGTTGAATGTGGCTGCAGGCATGCCACTTTTGTCCATGGCCATGACCTCCTTTTGTGGAGAATATCTATGGACAAACAAAAAGGTAGGAAGCCTATTTCCTTAAGGAAGACTTGCTATCCTTGCTCCTTTAAAGACTCAAGTCCTTTCTTTCTACTTACCTTTTTAGTACCACTCTCCTGAAGAGTAAGGAGAGCTGAACTAGCTTGGACAACTGAATCATCTTGTTTCCGCTTAATTCCTGTCACAGGCAAGTTGTCAGGGATCTGATGGACAGAGATGGTCCCACCATCTGATGTCCGTAAGTGGATGCCCTCTGGAGTTCTCAACTGAATCTCCAATTTCCCTTCAATTTCCTCCTGTTGATTATATATTCTATTTCAGTGAGGTGGACAACAGCCAAATACATATTGGGAAGACTGCATATGTTATAATGCTCTATATATGAGGACTTTATACAGTAAATGATATAAAAGTTACAGCTTAATGACTTAAAATCTGTTTCTGAAGAGCAACCTTAACTTAATACCAGAAAAGAAGGGAACATACATGCTCTGATATGGTAATATATTTGCCGACACTCTGATTGTGGGTATTATGGTAATGTATTTGGTGAAGATGATTAATATGTCCCACAGTGAGACAGATCCTTACCATCTGGAAGCATTAATTGCTTTTAAATAATTACCACGTACTCTCCGCAAGTCATAGAAGGCAACTAAAAGGGGCGGGAGCAGAGGGCTGGAAACCCCCCCCCCTCCTTGTATTTCAAATTTCTAAAAGGGGAAACAGAAGGAAGAGTCATGCAGAGAGTGCTCATCCTCCTCGAAGGCTCGCACTGGGGTGTCTGAATGTGTGTGGAAGTAGCCAAGATGAGAAAAAAGGAGAGATAGGTAGTGTGTTTGAGGAAAGGAACCTGGATGTTTTGGCTCTGAATGAAACAAACCTCAAGGGTAAGGGGGAAAAGGTTTGGGAATGTCTTGGGAATAAAGTCAGGGGATGGTGAGAGGATAAAAGCAAAGGAAGGAGTAACACTCCTGAAGCAGGAGTTTTAAGAGTATGTGAGAATGTAAGAAAGTAAGCTCTAGATTGATATGGGTAACAGTGAAAGTGGATAGAGATGGGTGATTATTGGTGCCTATACACCTGGTCATGAGAAGAAAGATCTGGAGAGGCAAGTGTTCTGGGAGCAGCTGAGAGAGTGTGTTAGCAGCTTTGATGCATGAGACAGGGTTATGGTGATGGGTGATTTGAATGCAAAGGTGAGTGATGTGGCAGTTGAGGGTATAATTGGTGTACATGGGGTGTTCAATGTTGTAAATGGAAATGGTGAAAAGCTTGTGGATTTGTGTACTGAAAATGAACTGGTGATTAGGAATACCTGGTTTAAAAAGAGAGATATACATAAGTATATATATGTGAGTAGAAGAGATGGCAAGAAGGCATTACAGGATTATGTGTTAATTGATAGGCGTGTGAAAAAGAGACATTTGGATGTTAATGTGCTGGGAGGGGCAAATGGAGGAATGTCTGATCACTATCTTGTGGAAGCGAGGGTGAAGATTTGCAGAGGTTTTCAGAAAAGAAGAAGGATAAGCAGGAGACCAAATTGGAAGTGGAAGGATGGAGTGAAAAAGATTTTGAGTGATTGAGGCCTGAACATACAGGAGGGTGAATGGTGTGCAAGGAATAGAGAGAATTGGAATGACGTGGTATACTGGGTTCGACGTGCTGTCAATGGACTGAACCAGGGCATGTGAAGCGTCTGGGATAAACCATGGAAAGGTCTGTGGGGCCTGGATGTGGAAAGGGAGCTGTGGTTTGGGTGCATTACACATGACAGCTAGAGACTGAGTGTGAACGAATGTGGCCTTTTTTGTCTTTTCCTGATGCTACCTTGCTGGAGGGGGGATGCTATTTCATGTGTGGTGGGGTGGTGACAGGAATGGATGAAGGCAGCAAGTATGAATATGTACATGTGTATATATGTGTATGACTGTGTATGTTATTACTTATTTATTATACTTAATCGCCGCCTCCCGCGTTAGTGAGGTAGTGCAAGGAAACAGAAGAAGAATGGCCCAACCCATCCACATACACAGGTATATACATAAACATCCACACATGCACACATACATAGATATACATTTCAACGTATACATATATGTATGTAAATAAATACTGAAATGCAAGAAGCATAAACTGCTTTTAAAAACATATCCCCTAAAAATGCACACTAAATTGTCCATCTGTGTCTTAAAGAGAGGGAAAATAGACCTATAATTTCTCTAAAGAAAGGTAATATACCTAAATGTTAAAAACTTAATGAAGTTCGGATTTAATTGAAATAACAAGTGGATGGAGAGAGATGGGTGATTATTGGTGCCTATGCACCTGGTCATGAGAAGAAAGATCATGAGAGGCAAGTGTTTTGGGAGCAGGTGAGTGAGTGTTTAGCAGCTTTGATGCACGAAAGCAGGTTATAATGATGGGTGATTTGAATGCAAAGGTGGGTAATTTGGCAGTGTACATGGGGTGTTCAGTGTTGCAAATGGAAATGGTGGAGAGCTTGTGGATTTGTGTGATGAAAAAGGACTGGTGATTGAGAATACCTGGTTTAAAAAGAGAGATATACGTAAGTATACATATGTGAGTAGAAGAGATGGCCAGCGAGCATTATTGGAGTATGTGTTAATTAATAGGTGTAGAAGAGAGACTTTTGGATGTTAATGTACTGGGAGGGGCAGCTGGAGGGATGTCTGATCACTATCTTGTGGAGGAAAAGGTGAAGATTTGTAGAGGTTTTCAGAAAAGAAAGGAGAATGTTGGGGTGAAAAGAGTGGTGAGAGTAAGTGAGCATGGAAAAAGAGACTTGTGTGAGAAGGTACTATGAGAGATTGAGTGCAGAATGGCAAAAGGTGAAAGCAAATGACGTAAAGGGAGTGGGGGAGGAATGGGATGTATTCAGGGGAGCAGTGATGGCTTGCACAAAAGATGCATGTGGCATGAGAGAGATGGGAGTTGTGTGAGATAGAAAGGGTAGTGAGTGGTGGGATGAAGAAGTAAGATTGTTTGTGAAAGAGAAGAGAGTTGTTTTGGACGATTTTTGCAGGGAAGTAGTGCAAATGACTGGGAGATGTATAAAAGAAAGAGGCAAGAGGTCAAGAGAAAGGTGCAAGAGGTGAAAAACAGGGCAAATGAGAGTTGAGGTGAAAGAGTATCATTATATTTTCGGGAGAATAAAAAGATGTTTTGGAAGGAGGTAAATAAAGTGTGTATGACAAGAAAACAAATGGGAACATTGGAAGGGGGCAAATAGGGAGGTAATAACAAGTACTGATGAAGTGCAAAGGAGATGGAATGAGTATTTTGAAGGTTTGCTGAATGTGTTAGATGATAGAGTGGCAGATATAGGGCGTTTTGGTCAGAATGGTGCGTGAAGTGAAAGGGTCAGGGAGAATGGTTAGGTAAACAGAGAAGAGGTAGTGAAAGCTTTGCAGAAGATAAAAGCCAGCAAGGCGGCGGGGTGTGGATGGTACTGCATTTTTTTTTTTTTTTATACTTTGTCGCTGTCTCCCGCGTTTGCGAGGTAGCGCAAGGAAACAGACGAAAGAAATGGCCCAACCCACCCCCATACACATGTATATACATACGTCCACACATGCAAATATACATACCTACACAGCTTTCCATGGTTTACCCCAGACGCTTCACATGCCTTGATTCAATCCACTGACAGCACGTCAGCCCCGGTATACCACATCGCTCCAATTCACTCTATTCCTTGCCCTCCTTTCACCCTCCTGCATGTTCAGGCCCCGATCACACAAAATCTTTTTCACTCCATCTTTCCACCTCCAATTTGGTCTCCCTCTTCTCCTTGTTCCCTCCACCTCCGACACATATATCCTCTTGGTCAATCTTTCCTCACTCATCCTCTCCATGTGCCCAAACCACTTCAAAACACCCTCTTCTGCTCTCTCAACCACGCTCTTTTTATTTCCACACATCTCTCTTACCCTTACGTTACTCACTCGATCAAACCACCTCACACCACACATTGTCCTCAAACATCTCATTTCCAGCACATCCATCCTCCTGCGCACAACTCTATCCATAGCCCACGCCTCGCAACCATACAACATTGTTGGAACCACTATTCCTTCAAACATACCCATTTTTGCTTTCCGAGATAATGTTCTCGACTTCCACACATTCTTCAAGGCCCCCAGAATTTTCACCCCCTCCCCCACCCTATGATCCACTTCCGCTTCCATGGTTCCATCCGCTGCCAGATCCACTCCCAGATATCTAAAACACTTCACTTCCTCCAGTTTTTCTCCATTCAAACTCACCTCCCAATTGACTTGACCCTCAACCCTACTGTACCTAATAACCTTGCTCTTCTTCACATTTACTCTTAACTTTCTTCTTCCACACACTTTTCCAAACTCAGTCACCAGCTTCTGCAGTTTCTCACATGAATCAGCCACCAGCGCTGTGTCATCAGCGAACAACAACTGACTCACTTCCCAAGCTCTCTCATCCCCAACAGACTTCATACTTGCCCCTCTTTCCAAAACTCTTGCATTTACCTCCCTAACAACCCCATCCATAAACAAATTAAACAACCATGGAGACATCACACACCCCTGCCGCAAACCTACATTCACTGAGAACCAATCACTTTCCTCCCTTCCTACACGTACACATGCCTTACATCCTCGATAAAAACTTTTCACTGCTTCTAACAACTTTCCTCCCACACCATATATTCTTAATACCTTCCACAGAGCATCTCTATCAACTCTATCATATGCCTTCTCCAGATCCATAAATGCTACATACAAATCCATTTGCTTTTCTAAGTATTTCTCACATACATTCTTTAAAGCAAACACCTGATCCACACATCCTCTACCACTTCTGAAACCACACTGCTCTTCCCCAATCTGATGCTCTGTACATGCCTTCACCCTCTCAATCAATACCCTCCCATATAATTTACCAGGAATACTCAACAAACTTATACCTCTGTAATTTGAGCACTCACTCTTATCCCCTTTGCCTTTGTACAATGGCACTATGCACGCATTCCGCCAATCCTCAGGCACCTCACCATGAGTCATACATACATTAAATAACCTTACCAACCAGTCAACAATACAGTCACCCCCTTTTTTAATAAATTCCACTGCAATACCATCCAAACCTGCTGCCTTGCCGGCTTTCATCTTCCGCAAAGCTTTCACTACCTCTTCTCTGTTTACCAAATCATTTTCCCTAACCCTCTCACTTTGCACACCACCTCGACCAAAACACCCTATATCTGCCACTCTATCATCAAACACATTCAACAAACCTTCGAAATACTCACTCCATCTCCTTCTCACATCACCACTACTTGTTATCACCTCCCCATTTGCGCCCTTCACTGAAGTTCCCATTTGCTCCCTTGTCTTACGCACTTTATTTACCTCCTTCCAGAACATCTTTTTATTCTCCCTAAAATTTAATGATACTCTCTCACCCCAACTCTCATTTGCCCTTTTTTTCACCACTTTTTTTCACCACTTTTCACTCAAATTACAGAGGTATAAGTTTGTTGAGTATTCCTGGTAAATTATATGGGAGGGTATTGATTGAGAGGGTGAAGGCATGTACAGAGCATCAGATTGGGGAAGAGCACTGTGGTTTCAGAAGTGGTAGAGGATGTGTGGATCAGGTGTTTGCTTTGAAGAATGGATGTGAGAAATACTTAGAAAAGCAAATGGATTTATATGTAGCATTTATGGATCTGGAGAAGACATATGATAGAGTTGATAGAGATGCTCTGTGGAACGTATTAAGAATATATGGTGTGGGAGGCAAGTTGTTAGAAGCAGTGAAAAGTTTTTATCGAGGATGTAAGGCATGTGTACGTGTAGGAAGAGAGGAAAGTGATTGGTTCTCAGTGAATGTAGGTTTGCGGCAGGGGTGTGTGATGTCTCCATGGTTGTTTAATTTGTTTATGGATGGGGTTGTTCGGGAGGTGAATGCAAGAGTTTTGGAAAGAGGGGCAAGTATGAAGTCTGTTGGGGATGAGAGAGCTTGGGAAGTGAGTCAGTTGTTGTTCGCTGATGATACAGAGCTGGTGGCTGATTCATGTGAGAAACTGCAGAAGCTGGTGACTGAGTTTGGTAAAGTGTGTGAAAGAAGAAAGTTAAGAGTAAATGTGAATAAGAGCAAGGTTATTAGGTACAGTAGGGTTGAGGGTCAAGTCAATTGGGAGGTAAGTTTGAATGGAGAAAAACTGGAGGAAGTGAAGTGTTTTAGATATCTGGGAGTGGATCTGGCAGCGGATGGAACCATGGAAGCGGAAGTGGATCATAGGGTGGGGGAGGGGGAGAAAATTCTGGGAGCCTTGAAGAATGTGTGGAAGTCGAGAACATTATCTCGGAAAGCAAAAATGGGTATGTTTCAAGGAATAGTGGTTCCAACAATGTTGTATGGTTGTGAGGCGTGGGCTATGGATAGAGTTGTGCGCAGGAGGATGGATGTGCTGGAAATGAGATGTTTGAGGACAATGTGTGGTGTGAGGTGGTTTGATCGAGTAAGTAACGTAAGGGTAAGAGAGATGTGTGGAAATAAAAAGAGCGTGGTTGAGAGAGCAGAAGAGGGTGTTTTGAAATGGTTTGGGCACATGGAGAGAATGAGTGAGGAAAGATTGACCAAGAGCATATATGTGTCGGAGGTGGAGGGAACGAGGAGAAGAGGGACACCAAGTTGGAGGTGGAAAGATGGAGTGAAAAAGATTTTGTGTGCTCGGGGCCTGAACATGCAGGAGGGTGAAAGGAGGGCAAGGAATAGAGTGAATTGGATCGATGTGGTATACCGGGGTTGACGTGCTATCAGTGGATTGAATCAGGGCATGTGAAGCGTATGGGGTAAACCATGGAAAACTTTGTAGGTATTATATTTGCGCTTTGTGGATGTTATGTACATACTTGTGAAAGGGGGTGGTTGGGCCATTTCTTTCGTTTTTGTTTCCTGGCGCTACCGCACACGTGGGACGCGAAAAAGGGCAAGAAAAAAAAAATAAGATTTATCATAATTTTTAAATTTTTAAAAAAATTTTGGGAATGAACAGTTTTGAAGATGCAGCATCAATAAGAGAAACACAAAGCTAAACAAAATTTTTTGTTCGAAAGAGATTTTAGGTATTAAAAAACCAATAAGTTGTGGTATTGAAATAGGTTAGTGTAAGGGGATGAAAAATTTAATCGGTACTATCTAGACATGAAAAACCCTCTCCCCGCATAAACAATAGACATGTAGATTTCCCACCAATTCTGAAAACGGGAAAAGTACGGGAAGGTTACATTCTATTTCTGCTATTTCTTCACTTTCTGTTTTTGGGTCTTCTTGCTTTCCTCACCACAGAACCTTCTTCAAATATATGCTCACAGGTTTTTTAAAAAAAAAGCATATAAACTCATTTAGCAGGGGAAAAATTCTAACATTCATTTAAAACCCTAAAATGGGTTCCAAATTATTTAATTTCAGTATTTTGTAATTTTAGTTAACTAGCCGGCTTTCTTCTATTGAGGTACAATAACTACCATAAAGCAAAAATGGACAATTAGCAAGGGACCCTTTAAAAATTCCCCGGGGCTCTTCCTTACCTGAGTTACCAGGCTGTCAGAGGGGAGATGGAATGCTCTCCAGGATTGATGAGAGTTTTTTGTAACACTTCCCCCACCTGAATTGAGAGTCTCCGAATCATTAAAGGGTGAGAAATGAGCGCTCTCCCAGCACTCAATCCTGCACCCACTTTCTCCTATACTAACACTATTTTCTTTTCCACCCATTACAAAAGTTAAACTTGTTGACTGCTGATTTTTCCTGAAAGTTAAAAAACAAATAAAAACCTTTTAAATTTACTGGGGGGTTTCAGTAAAAAATCATGATTACTGAAAATCTTTCCAGCTTTAACAAAACCCAAATTTTTGTCAGGAAAAGGAAAAAACTAAGGGCAAGTTCGGGCGATCGTCCACCCAAAATATCAAAAATATTTGACATTTTTGAATAGCCATAATATTTAAAACTATTTAAAATTTAATATTATTATTTTATTATTATATATTATTTATTATCATTATTATCATAATTATCTTTTACTATTATTTTTATCAATTTTGTTGTTATTTTTATCTTTTTATATTATCATCCCTGGGGATAGGGGAGAAAGGGGTTTTCCCAGCATTCCTCACATGTGTAGAAGGAACTAGAGGGGACAGGAGCGGGGGCTAGGAAACCCCCCCCTCCTTGTATTTTAACTTTCTAAAAAGGGAAACAGAAGAAGGAAAAAACGGGGAGTGTCAATTTCCCCCTCGAAGGCTAGATGGGGTGTCTAAATGGGGTGGATTTAACCAAGATGAGAAAAAGGAGAGATGGTTGTTTGTTTTTAGAAAGGAACCTTGGATGTTTTGGCCCCTGAGTGAAATGAAGCTCAGGGTAAAGGGGGGGGAGCCGTTTGGGGTTTTCTTGGGAGTAAAGTCAGGGGGAGTTAGTGAGGGGGGACAAGAGCAAGAAGGGTAGCTACTCCGGGAAACAGGAGTGGGTGGAGTAAGTGTTAGAATGTAAGAAACTAAAACTAGTTGCATGGGAAAAACGGGAAAGTGGTTTGAGAGAGATGGGTTTTTATTGGCATATGCACTTGGGCTTGAGAAGAAAGATCGTGAGAGGCAAGTGTTTTGGAGCAGCCTGGGGAGTGTGCTAGTAGTTTTAAATGCCGAGCCGGGTTATAGTGATGGGTGATTTGAATGAAAAGGTGAGAAATGTGGCAGTTGGGGGATAATTTGGATACGGGGGGGTTTTGTTCAGTTTTAAAGGGAAAAAATGTTGAGAGCTTGATGATTTTTGTGCTAAAAAAAGGGATTGGTGTTTGGGGAAAATACATGGTTAAAAAGAGAGATATACATAGTACACGTTGTTAAGTGGGAGAGGGCCCAGGAGGTTATTGGATCATGTGTTAATTGATAGGCACACAAAAGAGAGACTTTTGGATGTTAAATGTGTGAGAGGTGCAACGGGAGGGTGTCTGATATTATCTTGTGGAGCCAAAGGTGAAGATTTGTTGAGGTTTTCAGAAAGAAAGAAGATTGTTAGGGTGAAGGGGAGTGGTGGAGAAAAGTGAGTTTTGGAGGGACTTGTGTGAGGAAAGTACAGGATGGCGAGTAAGAATAGAAATAGGTTGGAACAAAGGGGGTAATGGGAGTGGGGGGGAAGGGGATGTATTTTGGGAACGTGATGGCTTGCAAAAAAGATGTTTGGGTTGGCATGAAAAGCGGGAAGGGGGGCAGATTAGAAAGGGTAGTGGTGGTGGGAAAAGAAGTAAGATTATTAGTAAAAGAAAGAGAGAGGCATTTGGAAATTTTTGCAGGGAAAAAATGCATTGGTGGGAGAGTTTAAAAAAAAGAGGCGGAGGTAAAGAGAAAGTGCAAGAGGGGAAAAAAAAGGGCAATTGGGGTTTTGGGGGGGGAGGGGTATAGAGAGTATCATTATATTTTCGGGAGAATAAAAAGATGTTTTGGAAGGAGGTAAATAAAGTGTGTATGACAAGAAAACAAATGGGAACATTGGAAGGGGGCAAATAGGGAGGTAATAACAAGTACTGATGAAGTGCAAAGGAGATGGAATGAGTATTTTGAAGGTTTGCTGAATGTGTTAGATGATAGAGTGGCAGATATAGGGCGTTTTGGTCAGAATGGTGCGTGAAGTGAAAGGGTCAGGGAGAATGGTTAGGTAAACAGAGAAGAGGTAGTGAAAGCTTTGCAGAAGATAAAAGCCAGCAAGGCGGCGGGGTGTGGATGGTACTGCATTTTTTTTTTTTTTTATACTTTGTCGCTGTCTCCCGCGTTTGCGAGGTAGCGCAAGGAAACAGACGAAAGAAATGGCCCAACCCACCCCCATACACATGTATATACATACGTCCACACATGCAAATATACATACCTACACAGCTTTCCATGGTTTACCCCAGACGCTTCACATGCCTTGATTCAATCCACTGACAGCACGTCAGCCCCGGTATACCACATCGCTCCAATTCACTCTATTCCTTGCCCTCCTTTCACCCTCCTGCATGTTCAGGCCCCGATCACACAAAATCTTTTTCACTCCATCTTTCCACCTCCAATTTGGTCTCCCTCTTCTCCTTGTTCCCTCCACCTCCGACACATATATCCTCTTGGTCAATCTTTCCTCACTCATCCTCTCCATGTGCCCAAACCACTTCAAAACACCCTCTTCTGCTCTCTCAACCACGCTCTTTTTATTTCCACACATCTCTCTTACCCTTACGTTACTCACTCGATCAAACCACCTCACACCACACATTGTCCTCAAACATCTCATTTCCAGCACATCCATCCTCCTGCGCACAACTCTATCCATAGCCCACGCCTCACAACCATACAACATTGTTGGAACCACTATTCCTTCAAACATACCCATTTTTGCTTTCCGAGATAATGTTCTCGACTTCCACACATTCTTCAAGGCCCCCAGAATTTTCACCCCCTCCCCCACCCTATGATCCACTTCCGCTTCCATGGTTCCATCCGCTGCCAGATCCACTCCCAGATATCTAAAACACTTCACTTCCTCCAGTTTTTCTCCATTCAAACTCACCTCCCAATTGACTTGACCCTCAACCCTACTGTACCTAATAACCTTGCTCTTCTTCACATTTACTCTTAACTTTCTTCTTCCACACACTTTTCCAAACTCAGTCACCAGCTTCTGCAGTTTCTCACATGAATCAGCCACCAGCGCTGTGTCATCAGCGAACAACAACTGACTCACTTCCCAAGCTCTCTCATCCCCAACAGACTTCATACTTGCCCCTCTTTCCAAAACTCTTGCATTTACCTCCCTAACAACCCCATCCATAAACAAATTAAACAACCATGGAGACATCACACACCCCTGCCGCAAACCTACATTCACTGAGAACCAATCACTTTCCTCCCTTCCTACACGTACACATGCCTTACATCCTCGATAAAAACTTTTCACTGCTTCTAACAACTTTCCTCCCACACCATATATTCTTAATACCTTCCACAGAGCATCTCTATCAACTCTATCATATGCCTTCTCCAGATCCATAAATGCTACATACAAATCCATTTGCTTTTCTAAGTATTTCTCACATACATTCTTTAAAGCAAACACCTGATCCACACATCCTCTACCACTTCTGAAACCACACTGCTCTTCCCCAATCTGATGCTCTGTACATGCCTTCACCCTCTCAATCAATACCCTCCCATATAATTTACCAGGAATACTCAACAAACTTATACCTCTGTAATTTGAGCACTCACTCTTATCCCCTTTGCCTTTGTACAATGGCACTATGCACGCATTCCGCCAATCCTCAGGCACCTCACCATGAGTCATACATACATTAAATAACCTTACCAACCAGTCAACAATACAGTCACCCCCTTTTTTAATAAATTCCACTGCAATACCATCCAAACCTGCTGCCTTGCCGGCTTTCATCTTCCGCAAAGCTTTCACTACCTCTTCTCTGTTTACCAAATCATTTTCCCTAACCCTCTCACTTTGCACACCACCTCGACCAAAACACCCTATATCTGCCACTCTATCATCAAACACATTCAACAAACCTTCGAAATACTCACTCCATCTCCTTCTCACATCACCACTACTTGTTATCACCTCCCCATTTGCGCCCTTCACTGAAGTTCCCATTTGCTCCCTTGTCTTACGCACTTTATTTACCTCCTTCCAGAACATCTTTTTATTCTCCCTAAAATTTAATGATACTCTCTCACCCCAACTCTCATTTGCCCTTTTTTTCACCACTTTTTTTCACCACTTTTCACTCAAATTACAGAGGTATAAGTTTGTTGAGTATTCCTGGTAAATTATATGGGAGGGTATTGATTGAGAGGGTGAAGGCATGTACAGAGCATCAGATTGGGGAAGAGCACTGTGGTTTCAGAAGTGGTAGAGGATGTGTGGATCAGGTGTTTGCTTTGAAGAATGGATGTGAGAAATACTTAGAAAAGCAAATGGATTTATATGTAGCATTTATGGATCTGGAGAAGACATATGATAGAGTTGATAGAGATGCTCTGTGGAACGTATTAAGAATATATGGTGTGGGAGGCAAGTTGTTAGAAGCAGTGAAAAGTTTTTATCGAGGATGTAAGGCATGTGTACGTGTAGGAAGAGAGGAAAGTGATTGGTTCTCAGTGAATGTAGGTTTGCGGCAGGGGTGTGTGATGTCTCCATGGTTGTTTAATTTGTTTATGGATGGGGTTGTTCGGGAGGTGAATGCAAGAGTTTTGGAAAGAGGGGCAAGTATGAAGTCTGTTGGGGATGAGAGAGCTTGGGAAGTGAGTCAGTTGTTGTTCGCTGATGATACAGAGCTGGTGGCTGATTCATGTGAGAAACTGCAGAAGCTGGTGACTGAGTTTGGTAAAGTGTGTGAAAGAAGAAAGTTAAGAGTAAATGTGAATAAGAGCAAGGTTATTAGGTACAGTAGGGTTGAGGGTCAAGTCAATTGGGAGGTAAGTTTGAATGGAGAAAAACTGGAGGAAGTGAAGTGTTTTAGATATCTGGGAGTGGATCTGGCAGCGGATGGAACCATGGAAGCGGAAGTGGATCATAGGGTGGGGGAGGGGGAGAAAATTCTGGGAGCCTTGAAGAATGTGTGGAAGTCGAGAACATTATCTCGGAAAGCAAAAATGGGTATGTTTCAAGGAATAGTGGTTCCAACAATGTTGTATGGTTGTGAGGCGTGGGCTATGGATAGAGTTGTGCGCAGGAGGATGGATGTGCTGGAAATGAGATGTTTGAGGACAATGTGTGGTGTGAGGTGGTTTGATCGAGTAAGTAACGTAAGGGTAAGAGAGATGTGTGGAAATAAAAAGAGCGTGGTTGAGAGAGCAGAAGAGGGTGTTTTGAAATGGTTTGGGCACATGGAGAGAATGAGTGAGGAAAGATTGACCAAGAGCATATATGTGTCGGAGGTGGAGGGAACGAGGAGAAGAGGGACACCAAGTTGGAGGTGGAAAGATGGAGTGAAAAAGATTTTGTGTGCTCGGGGCCTGAACATGCAGGAGGGTGAAAGGAGGGCAAGGAATAGAGTGAATTGGATCGATGTGGTATACCGGGGTTGACGTGCTATCAGTGGATTGAATCAGGGCATGTGAAGCGTATGGGGTAAACCATGGAAAACTGTGTAGGTATGTATATTTGCGCATGTGGACGTATGTACATACATGTGTATGGGGGTGGGTTGGGCCATTTCTTTCGTCTGTTTCCTTGCGCTACCTCGCACACGTGGGAGACAGCGACAAAGCAAGAAAAAAAAAATAAAGATATATCATAACTTTGAAATTTTTAAACAATTTGACATTGAACAGTTTTTTGAAAGATGCACGCATCAATAAGAAGTAACACAAAGCTAAACAAAATATTTTTGTTCGAAGAGACTTAAGGTACTTCCAAACCAATACAGTTGTGGATATATGAAATAAGGTTAGTGTTATGAATGTGAAAGTAATCAGTACATATCTAGACATGTAAAACTCTCTCCCCGCAATGAACAATAGACATGTAGACTTCCTCCACATACTGAAAAAACAGGTAAGTACAGAAAGGTTACATTCTCATTCCCATGCTATTTCTCTCACTTTCTGTCTTTGTCTTTCTTGCTTTCCACACCACAGAATGCTTTCTTAAAACTATATGCTCACAGGCTTTTACAAAAAGCATATAAACTACATTTATGCAGGAAACATTTCTAACATTCATAACACATAAGATGGAGTTCCAAATTATGAATTTCAGTATATTAGAATTTTAGTTAACTAGCCTGGCTTTCTTCTATTGAGAGTACAATAACATACCATACAGCAATAATGGTACAATTAGCAAGCACCCATAACTTTCCCTGGACTCTTCCTTACCTGAGTTACCAGGCTGTCAGAGGGAGAGATCGGAATGCTCTCCAGGATTGATGAAGAGTCTTCTTGTAACACTTCCACCTCCACCTGACATTGAGAGTCTCCAGAGTCATTAAGGATGAGAAATGAGCGCTCTCCCACAGCACTCAATCCTGCACCGCTTTCTCCTATACTAACACTATTTTCATCTCCACCACCATTACCAACAGTTAAACTTGTAGACTGACTGATATCACTGAAAGTTAAAAGCAAATAACTCTAAAATGACTGGGATTTCAGTAAAAAATCATGATTACTGAAAATCTTTTCACAGCTTTACACAACAAATACTGTCCAGAAAAGGAATCACTAAGACAAGTTTCGACAGATAGTCCACCAAAATATCAAAAATATTTGACATTTTTGAACTAGCCACTAATATTAAATACTATTATAATTACTATTATTATTATTATTATTATTATTATTATTATTATTATTATCATTATTATCATAATTATCATTATTACTATTAATATTATCAATATTGTTGTTATTATTATCATTATTATTATTATCATCCCTGGGGATAGGGGAGAAAGAATACTTCCCACGCATTCCTCACATGTCGTAGAAGGCAACTAGAGGGGACAGGAGCGGGAGGCTAGAAACCCTCCCCTCCTTGTATTTTAACTTTCTAAAAAGGGAAACAGAAGAAGGAATAACACGGGGAGTGCTCATCCTCCTCGAAGGCTCAGACTGGGGTGTCTAAATGTGTGTGGATTTAACCAAGATGAGAAAAAAGGAGAGATAGGTAGTATGTTTGAGGAAAGGAACCTGGATGTTTTGGCTCTGAGTGAAATGAAGCTCAAGGGTAAAGGGGAAGAGCAGTTTGGGAATGTCTTGGGAGTAAAGTCAGGAGTTAGTGAGAGGACAAGAGCAAGGGAAGGAGTAGCACTACTCCTGAAACAGGAGTGGTGGGAGTAAGTGATAGAATGTAAGAAACTAAACACTAGATTGATATGGGTAAAACTGAAAGTGGATGGAGAGAGATGGGTGATTATTGGTGCATATGCACCTGGGCATGAGAAGAAAGATCGTGAGAGGCAAGTGTTTTGGGAGCAGCTGAATGAGTGTGCTAGTAGTTTTGATGCACGAGACCGGGTTATAGTGATGGGTGATTTGAATGCAAAGGTGAGTAATGTGGCAGTTGAGGGAATAATTGGTATACATGGGGTGTTCAGTGTTGTAAATGGAAATGTTGAAGAGCTTGTAGATTTATGTGCTGAAAAAGGACTGGTGATTGGGAATACCTGGTTTAAAAAGAGAGATATACATAAGTACACGTATGTAAGTAGGAGAGATGGCCAGAGAGCGTTATTGGATCATGTGTTAATTGATAGGCACACAAAAGAGAGACTTTTGGATGTTAATGTGCTGAGAGGTGCAACTGGAGGGATGTCTGATCATTATCTTGTGGAGGCAAAGGTGAAGATTTGTTGAGGTTTTCAGAAAAGAAGAGAGAATGTTAGGGTGAAGAGAGTGGTGAGAGTAAGTGAGCTTAGGAAGGAGACTTGTGTGAGGAAGTACCAGGAGAGACTGAGTACAGAATAGAAAAAGGTGAGAACAAAGGAGGTAATGGGAGTGGGGGAGGAATGGGATGTATTTTGGGAAGCAGTGATGGCTTGCACAAAAGATGCTTGTGGCATGAAAAGCGTGGAAGGTGGGCAGATTAGAAAGGGTAGTGAGTGGTGGGATAAAGAAGTAAGATTATTAGTGAAAGAGAAGAGAGAGGCATTTGGACAATTTTTGCAGGGAAATAATGCAATTGAGTGGGAGATGTATAAAAGAAAGAGGCAGGAGGTCAAGAGAAAGGTGCAAGAGGTGAAAAAGACGGCAAATGAGAGTTGGGGTGAGAGAGTATAGAGAGTATCATTAAATTTTAGGGAGAATAAAAAGATGTTTTGGAAGGAGGTAAATAAAGTGCGTAAGACAAGGGAGCAAATGGGAACTTCAGTAAAGGGGCTAATGGGGAGGTGATAACAAGTAGTGGTGATGTGAGAAGGAGATGGAGTGAGTATTTTGAAGGTTTGTTGAATGTGTTTGATGATAGAGTGGCAGATATTGGGTGTTTTGGTCGAGGTGGTGTGCAAAGTGAGAGGGTTAGGGAAAATGATTGGGTAAACAGAGAAGAGGTAGTAAAAGCTTTGCGGAAGATGAAAGCCGGCAAGGCAGAAGGTTTGGATGGTACTGCAGTGGAATCTATTAAAAAAGGGGGTGACTGTATTGTTGACTGGTTGGTAAGGTTATTTAATGTATGTATGATTCAAGGTGAGGTGCCTGAGGATTGGCGGAATGCTTGCATAGTGCCATTGTACAAAGGCAAAGGGGATAAAGGTGAGTCCTCAAATTACAGAGGTATAAGTTTGTTGAGTATTCCTGGGAAACTATATGGGAGGGCATTGATTGAGAGGGTGAAGGCATGTACAGAGCATCAGATTGGGGAAGAGCAGAGGATGTGTGGATCAGGTGTTTGCTTTGAAGAATATATGTGAGAAATACTTAGAAAAGCAAATGGATTTGTATGTAGCATTTATGGATCTGGAGAAGGCATATGATAGAGTTGATAGAGATGCTCTGTGGAAGGTATTAAGAATATATGGTGTGGGAAGCAAGTTGTTAGAAGCAGTGAAAAGTTTTTATTGAGGATGTAAGGCATGTGTACGTGTAGGAAGCGAGGAAAGTGATTGGTTCTCAGTAAATGTAGGTTTGCGGCACGGGTGTGTGATGTCTCCATGGTTGTTTAATTTGTTTATGGATGGGGTTGTTAGGGAGGTGAATGCAAGAGTTTTGGAAAGAGGGGCAAGTATGAAGTCTGTTGTGGATGAGGGAGCTTGCGAAGTGAGTCAGTTGTTGTTTGCTGATGATACAGCGCTGGTGGCTGATTCATGAGAGAAACTGCAGAAGCTGGTGAATGAGTTTGGTAAAGTGTGTGAAAGAAGAAAGTTGAGAGTAAATGTGAATAAGAGCAAGGTTATTAGGTACAGTAGGGTTGATGGTCAAGTCAATTGGGAGGTAAGTTTGAATGGAGAAAAACTGGAGGATGTGAAGTGTTTTAGATATCTGGGAGTGGATCTGGCAGCGGATTGAACCATGGAAGCGAAAGTGAATCATAGGGTGGGGGAGGGGGCAAAAATTCTGGGAGCCTTGAAGAATGTGTGGAAGTCGAGAACATTATCTCGGAAAGCAAAAACGGGTATGTTTGAAGAAATAGTGGTTCCAACAATGTTGTATGGTTGCGGGGCATGGGCTATGGATAGAGTTGTGTGGAGGAGGGTGGATGTGCTGGAAATGAGATGTTTGAGGACAACATGTGGTGTGAGGTGGTTTGATCGAGTAAGTAATAATAGGGTAAGAGAGATGTGTGGTAATAAAAAGAGTGTGGTTGAGAGAGCAGAAGAGGGTGTTTTGAAATGGTTTGATCACATGGAGATATTGAGTGAGGAAAGATTGACCAAGAGGATATATGTGTCAGAGGTGGAGGGAACGAGGAGAATATACATCTGTATATATGTATATGTCTGTGTGTGTATATATATATGTATACGTTGAGATGTATAGGTATGTATATTTGCATGTGTGGACATGTATGTATATACATGTGTATGTGGGTGGGTTTGGTCATTCTTTCGTCTGTTTCCTTGCGCTACCTCGCTAACGCGGGAGACAGCGACAAAGCAAAATAAATAAAAATAAATATTATTATGCAAATGAGTGGGAGAGGTATAAAAGAAAGAGGCAGGAGGTCAACAGAAAGGTGCAAGAGGTGAAAAAGAGGGCAAATGAGAGTTGGCGTGAGAGAGTATCATTAAATTTCAGGGAGAATAAAAAGATGTTTTGGAAGGAGGTAAATAAAGTGCGTAAGACAAGGGAGCAAATGGGAACTTCAGTGAAGGGGGCTAATGGGGAGGTGATAACAAGTAGTGGTGATGTGAGAAGGAGATGGAGTGAGCATTTTGAAGGTTTGTTGAATGTGTTTGATGATAGAGTGGCAGATATAGGGTGTCTTGGTCAAGGTGGTGTGCAAAGTGAGAGGGTTAGGGAAAATGATTTGGTAAACAGAGAAGAGGTAGTAAAAGCTTTGCGGAAGATGAAAGCCGGCAAGGCAGCAGGTTTGGATGGTATTGCAGTGGAATTTATTAAAAAAGGGGGTGACTGTATTGTTGACTGGTTGGTAAGGTTATTTAATGTATGTATGACTCATGGTGAGGTGCCTGAGGATTGGCGGAATGCTTGCATAGTGCCATTGTACAAAGGCAAAGGGGATAAGAGTGAGTGCTCAAATTACAGAGGTATAAGTTTGTTGAGTATTCCTGGTAAATTATATGGGAGGGTATTGATTGAGAGGGTGAAGGCATGTACAGAGCATCAGATTGGGGAAGAGCAGTGTGGTTTCAGAAGTGGTAGAGGATGTGTGGATCAGCTGTTTGCTTTGAAGAATGTATGTGAGAAATACTTAGAAAAGCAAAGGGATTTGTATGTAGCATTTATGGATCTGGAGAAGGCATATGATAGAGTTGATAGAGATGCTCTGTGGAAGGTATTAAGAATATATGGTGTGGGAGGCAAGTTGTTAGAAGCAGTGAAAAGTTTTTATCGAGGATTTAAGGTATGTGTACGTGTAGGAAGAGAGGTAAGTGATTGGTTCTCAGTGAATGTAGGTTTGCGGCCGGGGTGTGTGATGTTTCCATGGTTGTTTAATTTGTTTATGGATGGGGTTGTTAGGGAGGTGAATGCAAGAGTTTTGGAAAGAGGGGCAAGTATGAAGTCTGTTGGGGATGAGAGAGCTTGGGAAGTGAGTCAGTTGTTGTTCGCTGATGATACAGCGCTGGTGGCTGATTCATGTGAGAAACTGCAGAAGCTGGTGACTGAGTTTGGTAAAGTGTGTGAAAGAAGAAAGTTAAGAGTAAATGTGAATAAGAGCAAGGTTATTAGGTACAGTAGGGTTGAGGGTCAAGTCAATTGGGAGGTGAGTTTGAATGGAGAAAAACTGGAGGAAGTGAAGTGTTTTAGATATCTGGGAGTGGATCTGGCAGCGGATGGAACCATGGAAGTGGAAGTGGATCATAGGGTGGGGGAGGGGGAGAAAATTCTGGGAGCCTTGAAGAATGTGTGGAAGTCGAGAACATTATCTCGGAAAGCAAAAATGGGTATGTTTGAAGGAATAGTGGTTCCAACAATGTTGTATGGTTGCGAGGCGTGGGCTATGGATAGAGTTGTGCGCAGGAGGATGGATGTGCTGGAAATGAGATGTTTGAGGACAATGTGTGGTGTGAGGTGGTTTGATCGAGTAAGTAACGTAAGGGTAAGGGAGATGTGTGGAAATAAAAAGAGCGTGGTTGAGAGAGCAGAAGAGGGTGTTTTGAAATGGTTTGGGCACATGGAGAGAATGAGTGAGGTAAGATTGACCAAGAGGATATATGTGTCGGAGGTGGAGGGAACGAGGAGAAGAGGGAGACCAAATTGGAGGTGGAAAGATGGAGTGAAAAAGATTTTGTGTGATCGGGGCCTGAACATGCAGGAGGGTGAAAGGAGGGCAAGGAATAGAGTGAATTGGAGCGATGTGGTATACCGGGGTTGACGTGCTGTCAGTGGATTGAATCAAGGCACGTGAAGCGTCTGGGGTAAACCATGGAAAGCTGTGTAGGTATGTATATTTGCGGGTGTGGACGTATGTATATACATGTGTATGGGGGTGGGTTGGGCCATTTCTTTCATCTGTTTCCTTGCGCTACCTCACAAACGCGGGAGACAGCAGCAAAAAAAAAAAAAATAAAAAAAATATATATATATTTATTATATTATATTTATTATTTTATTATACTTATATATATATATATATATATATATATATATATATATATATATATATATATATATAAAACACTTCACTTCCTCCGTTTTTCTTCATTCAACCTTACCTCCCAATTAACTTGTTCCTCAACCCTACTGAACCTAATTACCTCGCTCTTATTCATATTCCTTCAAACATGCCCATTTTTGCTCTCTGAGATAATGTTCTCACCTTCCACACATTCTTCAACGCTTCCACAGCCTTTGCCTCCTCCCCCACCCTGTGACTCACTTCCACTTCCATGGTTCCATCCGCTGCTAAATCCACTCCCATATATATATAAAACACTTCACTTCCTCCAGTTTTTCTCCACTCAACCTTACCTCCCAATTCACTTGTCCCTCAAACCTACTGAACATAATTACCTTGCTCTTATTCACATTTGCTCTCAGCTTTCTTCTTTTACACACTTTACCAAACTCAGTCACCAGCTTCTGCAGTTTCTCACCCAAATCACCCACCAGTGCTGTATCATCAGCAAACAACAACCTACTCACTTGGCAAGCCCTCTCCTCCACAACAGACTGCATACTTGCCCCTCTCTCCAAAACTCTTGCATTCACCTCCCTAACAGCCCCATCCATAAACAAATTAAACAACCAAGGAGACATCATGCACCCCTGCCACAAACCGATATTCACTGGAAACCAATCACTTTCCTCTCTTCCTACTCTTACACATGCCTTCCATCCTCGATAAAATCTTTTCACTGCTTCTAGCAACTTACCTACCACGCCATATACTCTTAATTACCTTCCACAAAGCATCTCTATCAACTCTGTCATATGCCTTCTCACGATCCATAAATGCTACATACAAATCCATCTGATTTTCTAAGTATTTCTCACATACATTCTTCAAAGCAAACACCTGATCCACACATCCTCTACAACTTCTGAAACCACACTGATCCTCAACAATCTGATGCTCCCTACATGCCTTTACCCTCTCAATCAATACCCATTCATATACTTTCCTAGGAATACTCAAAGACTTATACCTCTGTAATTTGAACACTCACCTTTATCTCCTTTGCCTTTCTACAATGGCACTATACATACAATCCGCTAATCCTCAAGCACTTCACCATGAACGATACATCCACTGAAAATCGTTACCAGCCAGTCAACAATACAGTACCCTCTTTTTTAATAAATTCCACTGCTATACCATCCAAACCCACCACCTTCCCAGCTTTCATTTTCTGCAAAGTTTTCACTACCTCTTCTCTGTTTACCAAACCAATCTCCCTGACTCTCTCACTTCGAACACCAAAACACTCTGTATCTGCCACTCTACCATCAAACAAATTCAACAAACCTTCAAAATACTCACTCCATCTCCTTCTCGCTTCACCACTACTTGCTATCATCTCCCCATTAGCCCCCTTCACCAATGTTCCCATTTGTTCTCTTGTCTTACGCTCTTTATTTACCTCCTTGCAAAACATATTTTCATTCTCTCTAAAATTTAATGACACTTTCTCACCCCAACTCTCATTTGCCCTATTTTTTACCTGTTGCACCTTTCTCATGACCTCCTGTCTCTTTCTTTTATACATCTCCCAGTCATTTCCACTATTTCCCTGCAAAAACAGCCCAAATGTCTCTTTCTTTTCTTTCACAAACAATCTTACTTCTTCATTCCACCACTCACTACCCTTTCTAATCTGCCTACCTTTGTGGCCTTTGTTGTCTTTCCTGGTGCTACCACACGCCTGCGCAGGGGGAGGGGGGTGCCATTTCATGAGTGGCGGGGTGGTGAAGGAATGGATGAAGGCATCATTTATGAATGTTTTTTTTTTTTTTCTTTGTCGCTGTCTCCCGCGTTTGCGAGGTAGCGCAAGGAAACAGATGAAAGAAATGGCCCAACCCACCCTTATACACATGTATATACATACGTCCACACATGCAAATATACATACCTACACAGCTTTCCATGATTTACCCCAGACGCTTCACATGCCCTGATTCAATCCACTGACAGCATGTCAACCCCAGTATACCACATCAATCCAATTCACTCTATTCCTTGCCCTCCTTTCACCCTCCTGCATGTTCAGGCCCCGATCACACAAAATCTTTTTCACTCCATCTTTCCACCTCCAATTTGGTCTCCCACTTCTCCTCGTTCCCTCCACCTCCGACACATATATCCTCTTGGTCAATCTTTCCTCACTCATTCTTTCCATGTGCCCAAACCATTTCAAAACACCCTCTTCTGCTCTCTCAACCACGCTCTTTTTATTTCCACACATCTCTCTTACCCTTACGTTACTTACTCGATCAAACCACCTCACACCACACATATATGTACATGTGTATATATGTATATGTCTGTGTATGTATATGCTGAAATGTATAGGTATGTATATGTGCGTGTGTGGGCATGTATGTATATACCTAAGTATGTGGGTGGGTTGGGCCATTCTTTCGTCTGTTTCCTTGTGCTTCCTTGCTCACACAGGAGACGACAAAGTATAATAAATAAAAAATGAATATAAATATATTCTCTGTGTGTCATAGAAGGCGATTAAAGGGGACAGATGTGGGGGGCTAGAAACCCTCCCCTCCTTGTATTCTAACTTTCTAAATGGGGAAAAAGAAGATGGAGTAATGCGGGGAGTGCTCATCCTCCTTGAAGGCTCAGATTGGGATGTCTAAATGTGTGTGGATGTAATGAAGATGAGAAAAAAGAGATAGGTAGTATGTCTGATGAAAGGAACCTGGATGTTTTGGCTCTACATGAAACAAAGCTCAAGGGTAAAGGGAAAGAGTGGTTTGGGAATGTCTTGGGAGTAAAGTCAGGGATTGGTGAGAGGACAAGAGCAAAGGAAGGAGTAGCACTACTCCTGAAACAGGAGTCGTGGGAGTATGTGATAGAGTGTAAAAAATTGTAAACTCTAGATTGATATGGATAAAACTGAAAGTGGATGGAGAGAGAGGGGTGATTATTGGTGCCTATTCACCTGGTCATGAGAAGAAAGATCATAAGAGGCAAGTGTTTTGGGAGCAGCTGAGTGAGTGTGTTACCAGCTTTGATGCACGAGACCGGTTTAAGTGATGGGTGATTTGAATGCAAAGGTATGTAATGTGGCAGTTGAGGGTGCATATGGGGTGTTCAGTGTTGTAAGATGGAAATGGTGAAGAGCTTGTACAATGGTATGCTGAAAAAGGACTTGTGATTGGGAATACTTGGTTTAAAAAGAGAGATAAACATAAATATACGTATGTAAGTAGGAGAAATGCATGCATGCATTCCACCAATCCTCTGGGACTTCACCAAGAACGATACACACATTAAATATCCTTACCAACCAGTCAACAAAGCAGTCTCAATATACACATTAAATATCCTTACCAACCAGTCAACAAAGCAGTCTCAATATACACATTAAATATCCTTACCAACCAGTCAACAAAGCAGTCTCCCCCTTTTTTAATAAATCCACTGCAATACCATCGAAACCTGCCGCCTTGCCGGTGTTCATCTTCCACAAAGCTTTCACTACCTCTTCTCTGTTTACCAAACCATTCTCCCTGATCCTCTCACTTCGCACACCACCTCGACCAAAAGACCTTATATCTGCCACGCTGCCATCAAACACATTCAACAAACCTGGGGATAGGGGAGAAAGAATACTTCCCACGCATTCCCCCCGTGTCGTGGAAGGAAACTAAAGGGGATGGGAGCGGGGGGCTAGAAACCCTCCCCTCCTTGTATTTTAACTTTCTAAAAGGGGAAACAGAAGGAGTGATGCGAGGAGTGCTCATCCTCCTTGAAGGCTCACATTGAGGTGTCTAAATGTGTGTGGACGCAACCAAGATGAGAAAAAAGGAGAGATAGGTAGTATGTTTGAGGAAAGGAACCTGGCTGTTTTGGCTCTGAGTGAAACGAAGCTCAAGGGTAAAGGGGAAGAGCAGTTTGGGAATGTTTTGGGAGTAAAGTCAGGGGTTGGTGAGAGGACAAGAGCAAAGGAAGGAGTAGGACTACTGAAACAGGAGTTGTGGGAGCATGTGATAGAGTGTAGGAAAGTAAACTCTAGATTGATATGGGTAAAACTGAAAGTGGATGGAGAGAGATGGGTGATTATTGGTGACTATGCACCGGGGCATGAGAAGAAAGATCATGAGAGGCAAGTGTTTTAGGAGCAGCTGAGTGAGTGTGTTAGTAGTTTTGATGCACGAGACCGGGTTATAGTGATGGGTGATTTGAATGCAAAGGTGAGCAATGTGGCAGTTGAGGGAATAATTGGTGTACATAGGGTGTTCAGTGTTGTAAATGGAAATACTGAAGAGCTTATAGATTTGTGTGCTGAAAAAGGACTGGTGATTGGGAATACCTGGTTTACAAAGAGAGATATACATAAGTATACATATGAAAGTAGGAGAGATGGCCAGAGAGCATTTTTGGATTACATGTTAATTGATAGGCATGTGAAAGAGGGACTTGTGGATGTTAATGTGCTGAAAGGTGCAACTGGAGGGATGTCTGATCATTTTGTGGAGGTAATAGGTGAAGATTTGAAGAGGTTTTCAGAAAAGAAGAGAGAATGTTGGGGTGAAGAGAGTGGTGAGAGTAAGCTTGAGAAGGAGACTTGTGTGAGGAAGCATCAGGAGAGAGTGCAGAATGGAAAAAAGTGAGAGCTAAGGACGTGAGGGGAGTGGGGGAGGAATGGGATGTATTCAGGGAAGCAGTGATGCCTTGCGCAACAAAAGATGCTTGTGGCATAAGAAGTGTGGGAGGTGAGCAGATTAGAAAGAGTAGTGAGTGGGGAGATGAAGAAGTAAGATTATTGGTGAAATAGAAGAGAGAGGCATTTGGGCTATTTTTGCAGGGAAATAGTGGAAATGACTGGGAGATGTATAAAAGAAAGAGGAAGGAGGTCAAGAGAAAGGTGCAAGAGTTGAAAAAAAGGGCAAATGAGAGTTGGGTTGAGAGAGTATCAGTAAATTTTAGGGAGAATAAAAAGATGTTTTGGAAGGAGGTAAATAAAGTGCTTAAGACATCAGAACAAATGGGAATATCGGTGAAGAACCCTAATGGGGAGGTAATAACAAGTAGTGATGTGAGAAGGAGATGGAGTAAGTATTTTGAAGGTTTGTCGAAAGTGTTAGATGATAGAGTGGCACATATAGGGTGTTTTGGTCGAGGTGGTGTACGAAGTGAGATGGTTAGGGAAAATGATTTGGTAAACATAGAAGAGGTAGTGAACGCTTGCGGAAGGTGAAAACCAGCAAGGTGGCGGGTTTACATGATATTGCACTGGAATACATCAAAAAAGGGGGTGACTGTGTTGTTGACTAGTTGGTAAGGATATTTAATGTATGTATGGCTCATGGTGAAGTGCCAGAGGATGGCAGAATGCATGTATAGTGCCACTGTACAAAGGCAAAGGAGAAAAAAATGGAGTTTTCAAATTACAGAGGTTTAAGTTTGTTGAGTATTCCTGGGAAACTATATGGGAGGGCATTGATTGAGAGGGTGAAAGCATGTACAGAGCATCAGATTGGGGAAGAGCAGTGTGGTTTTAAAAGTGAGAGAGGATGTGTGTATCAGTTGTTTGCTTTGAAGAATGTATGTGAGAAATACCTAGAAAAACAAATGGATTTGTATGCAGAATTTATGGATCTGGAGAAGGCATATGATAAGAGTTGATAGAGATGCTCTATGGAAGGTATTAAGAATATATGGTGTGGGAGGTAAGTTGCTAGAAGCAGTGAAAAGTTTTTATCGAGGATGTAAGGCATGTGTACAAGTAGGAAGAGAGGAAAGTGATTGGTTCTCAGTGAATGTCAGTTTGTGGCTGGGGTGCGTGATGTTTCCATGGGTGTTAATTTTGTTTATAATGGTGTTGTTAGGGAGGTGAATGCAAGAGTTTTGGAGAGAGGGGCAAGTATGTAGTCTGTCGTCAAGGAGAGGGCTTAGGAAGTGAGTCGGTTGTTGTTTGCTGATGATACAACGCTGATGGCTGATTCAGGTGAGAAACTGTAGAAGTTGGTGACTGAGTTTGGTAAAGTGTGTGAAAGAAGAAAGCTGAGAGTAAATGTGAATAAGAGCAAGGTTATTAGGTACAGTAGGGCTGGGGAACAAGTCAATTGGGAGATAAGTTTGAATGAAAAACTGGAGGACGTGAAGTGTTTTAGGTGTCTGGGAGTGGATTTGGCAGCGGATGGAACCATGGAAGTGGAAGTGAGTCACAGGGTTGGGGAGGGGGGCAAAAGTTCTGGGAGCGTTGAAAAATGCGTGGAAGGCGAGAACATTACCTTGGAAAGCAAAAATGGGTATGTTTGAAGGAATAGTGGTTCCAACAATGTTGTATGGTTGCGAGGTGTGGGCTATAGATAAAGGAGGAGGGTGGATGTGTTGGAAATGAGATGTTTCAGGATAATATGTGGTGTGAGGTGGTTTGATCGAGTAAGTAATGAAAGGGTAAGAGAGATGTGTGGTAATAAAAAGAGTGTGGTTGAGAGAGCAGAAGAGGGTGTTTTCAAATGGTTTGGTCACATGGAGAGAATGACTGAGGAAAGATTGACCAAAAGGATATATGTGTCGGAGGTGGAGGGAACGAGGAGAAGTGGGAGACCGAACTGGAGGTGGAAAGATGGAGTGAAAAAGATTTTGAGCGATCAGGGCCTGAACATGCAGGAGGGTGAAAGGCGGGCAAGGAATAGAGTGAATTGGATCGATGTGGTATACCGGGGTCGACGTGCTGTCAATGGACTGAATCAGGGCATGTGAAGCATCTGGGGTAAACAATGGAAAGTTCTGTGGGGCCTGGATGTGGAAAGGGAGCTGTGGTTTCGGGCATTATTGCATGACAGCTAGAGACTGAGTGTGAATGAATGGGGCCTTTGTTGTCTTTTCCTAGCGCTACCTCGCACACATGAGGGGGGAGGGGGATGTTATTTCATGTGTGGCGAGGTGGCGATGGGAATGAATAAAGGCAGACAGTGTGAATTGTGTGCATGGGTATATATGTATGTGTCTGTGTGTGTATATGTGTACATTGAGATGTATAGGTATGTATATTTGCGTGTGTGGACGTGTATGTATATACATTGTGTATGGGGGTGGGTTGGGCCATTTCCTTCGTCTGTTTCCTTGCGCTACCTCGCAAACGCGGGAGACAGCGACAAAGCAAAATAATAAATAAAAAATAATAACATATCTTATATGCAAACACATACACAGCATATACATATATACACATGTACATATTCATATTTGTTTGCCTTCATCCATTACTGTCGCTACCCCGCCACACAGAAAATAGCATCACTACCCCTTACTTCAGCGAGGTATTGACAGAAAAGCAGACAAAAAAGGCCACATTTGTTGGGGTACCATAACTAGCCTGCATATTCGTGTGGTCTTACTAGAGAATTATAATGTGTGAGAACTTTTTCTGTTGTCCTGTAATCTATGTTCCTTGCTATGAAATCTAACATTTGGTTGCCATTTTTAACTTGCTGCGTGACTGTTTAAACTACTTCAGATTGTTGCTTACAACAACTCAAAGGTTCTTTTCTTCATTTACTTTAATTCAAGGGATTCCAAATAGTGCGTGGTCATAATGAATATTCTTGTCTCCTAAAAGCATAACTCTACACTTGTCTACATTAAAATTCATCTGCCATCTGTCTAACCACTCAGCTAGTAACTTAAGATCTCTTTGATTCATTTTGAAGTCCTGCTTGTTTACAGCTCTACCTCATAGCTTAGTACTGTCAGCAAGATTTGGAGACCTTAGATATAAGACCGAGCTCTAGGTCATTACTGTATAGTATTAGAGAGCAGATGAGGGTGTTGAAGTGGTTTGGCCATATGGAACGAATGAGTGAGGAAAGGTTGAGAAACAGGTCATATGTGTTTGAGGTAGAGGGAACAAAGGGAACCAAGAGACCAAGCTGGAGGTGAAAGGATGGATTGAAAAAAAAAAATTTGAGCTTTTGGTGCCTGTACATGCAGGAGGTTGAGAGGCATGCAAGGAATAGAGCGAATTGGAAAGATGTGGTATACCAGGGTCAACAGGCTATCAATGGACTGAACCAGGGCATGTGGAACATCTGGGGTAAGCCATGAAAAGGTCTGTGGGCCTGGATGTGGTTAGGGAGATGTGGTTTTGGTGCATTAAATATGACAGCTAAAGGTTAAGTGTGAGCAAATGTGGCCTTTGTTTTGTCTGTTTTTCTGACACTACCTTGCTGATGCAGTGGGCGGTGATGCTGTTTGCTGTGGGGTGGAGTGGCATCGTGAATGGACAAAGGCAAGCAAGTACGAATATGAACATGTGTACATATATGTATATGTCTATGTGTATGTATGTATATATCTTGATATGGTTATGTGTATGTATATGTGTATATGAGTGGATGGGCCTTTCTTAATTTGTTTCCTGACACTACCTCGCTGACACAGGAAACAGCAATCAAGTATAGTAAATAAAATAATATGTTTATGGATGGGGTGGTTAGAGAGGTAAATGCAAGTGTTGGAGAGAGGGGCAAGTATGTAGTCTGTTGGGGATAAGAGGGCCAAGGAAGTGAGTCAGTTGTTCACCGATGATACAGCTGCTACTGGTGGGTGATTCGAGAGAGTGAGAAACTCCAGAAGTTGGTGAATGAGTTTGGAAAAGTGTGTGAAAGGAGAAAGTTGAGAGTACATGAGTATAAGAGCAAGGCTATTAGGTTCAGCAAGGTTGAAGGACAAATTAGTTGGGACGTAAGTTTCAATGGAGAAAAATTGAAGGAAGTGAACTGTTTTAGATATCTGGGAGAGCATTTGACAGCAAATGGAATCAGGGAAGTGGAAGTAAGTCAGAAGGTGGGGGAGGGAGCAAAAGTGCTGGGAGCAATAAAAAAAAAAAGTGTGTGGAAAGAAAAGGTTATCTTGCAGAGCAAAAATGGGTATGTTTGATGGAATAGTAGTTCCAACAATATCATATGGTTGCAAGGCATGGGCTAGAGATAGGGTTGTGCGGAGGAAGGTGGGTGTGTTGGAAATGAAATGTTTGAGGACAATATGTGATGTGAGGTGGTTTGACCGAGTAAGTAATGAAAGAGTAAGAGATGTATGATAATAAAAAGAGTGTGCTTGAGACAGCAGAAGAGAGTGTGTTGAAGTGGTTTGGATAAGTGGAGAGAATGATTGAGTAAAAGGTTGACAAAGAGAATATATGTGTCAGAGGTGGAGGGAAGAAGACGTGGGAAACCAAACTGGAGGTGGAAGAATGGAGTGAAAAAGATTTTGAGCAATCAGCACCTAAACATGTGAGAGACAGAAAGGCATGCACAAAATAGAGTGAATTTAAATGATGTGGTATACTGGGGTTGAAGTGCTGTCAACAAACTGAATCAGGGCATGTGAATCGCCTGGGGTAAACCATAGAAAGGTCTCTGGCACTTGGATGTGGATGGGGAACTAAGGTTTCAGTGCATTACACAAGACAGCTAGACAACGTGTAAGCAGATGTGGCCTTTTTTCATCTGTTTCCTGGCACTACCTTGCTGATGCTGGAGGTGGCAATGCTGTTTTCTGTGGAGTGGGGTGGTGCCAAGAATGGACAAAGGCGAGCTAGTATGAATGAGTACATTTGTATATGTATGTGCATGTATGTGTATGTATATGTATGTATATGTATGTATATGTATGTATATGATAGAGTTGATAGAGATGCTCTGTGGAAGGTATTAAGAATATATGGTGTGGGAGGCAAGTTGTTAGAAGCAGTGAAAAGTTTTTATCGAGGATGTAAGGCATGTGTATGTGTAGCAAGAGAGGAAAGTGATTGGTTCTCAGTGAATGTAGGTTTGCGGCAGGGGTGTGTGATGTCTCCATGGTTGTTCAATTTGTTTATGGATGGGGTTGTTAGGGAGGTGAATGCAAGAGTTTTGGAAAGAGGGGCAAGTATGAAGTCTGTTGGGGATGAGAGAGCTTGGGAAGTGAGTCAGTTGTTGTTCGCTGATGATACAGCGCTGGTGGCTGATTCATGTGAGAAACTGCAGAAGCTGGTGACTGAGTTTGGTAAAGTGTGTGAAAGAAGAAAGTTAAGAGTAAATGTGAATAAGAGCAAGGTTATTAGGTACAGTAGGGTTGAGGGTCAAGTCAATTGGGAGGTAAGTTTGAATGGAGAAAAACTGGAGGAAGTAAAGTCTTTTAGATATCTGGGAGTGGATCTGGCAGCGGATGGAACCATGGAAGCGGAAGTGGATCATAGGGTGGGGGAGGGGGGGAAAATTCTGGGAGCCTTGAAGAATGTGTGGAAGTCGAGAACATTATCTCGGAAAGCAAAAATGGGTATGTTTCAAGGAATAGTGGTTCCAACAATGATGTATGGTTGCGAGGCGTGGGCTATGGATAGAGTTGTGCACAGGAGGATGGATGTGCTGGAAATGAGATGTTTGAGGACAATGTGTGGTGTGAGGTGGTTTGATCGAGTAAGTAACGTAAGGGTAAGAGAGATGTGTGGAAATAAAAAGAGCGTGGTTGAGAGAGCAGAAGAGGGTGTTTTGAAATGGTTTGGGCACATGGAGAGAATGAGTGAGGAAAGATTGACCAAGAGGATATATGTGTCGGAGGTGGAGGGAACGAGGAGAAGTGGGAGACCAAATTGGAGGTGGAAAGATGGAGTGAAAAAGATTTTGTGTGATCGGGGCCTGAACATGCAGGAGGGTGAAAGGAGGGCAAGGAATAGAGTGAATTGGATCGATGTGGTATACCGGGGTTAACGTGCTATCAGTGGATTGAATCAGGGCATGTGAAGTGTCTGGGGTAAACCATGGAAAGCTGTGTAGGTATGTATATTTGCGTGTGTGGACGTATGTATATACATGTGTATGGGGGTGGGTTGGGCCATTTCTTTCGTCTGTTTCCTTGCGCTACCTCGCAAACGCGGGAGACAGCGACAAAAAAAAAAAAAATATGTATATGTTGATATGTATATGTATATGGGCGTGTTTGTATACATGTGTGTATATGACTGGATGGGTCTTTCTTCATCTGTTTCCTGGCACTACCTCCCTGGTGCTGGAGACAGCAACCAAGTGTAATAAAAAGTATTCAATAATATAAATTTTTCATACTCATTCGCCATTCAACACATTAGTAAGTTAGTATCAGGAACAGATGAAGAAAAGGCTTCACTCACTCACATCCATTTTCAAGCTGATATTTGCAATGCACCAAAATCATAGCTCCCAATCCACAACAAAGCACCAGAGACATTTCCTCTGTTTCCCTAACTGCTTCACATGCCATGGTTCTGTTCACTGGCAGCACGCTGACCCCCGTATACCACATCACTCGAATTGAATCTGTCCCATGGATGCCTTTCACCCTCAGCACCCTGTCCCCCGTATACCACATCACTCCAACTGGCTCTATCTCATGCAGGCCTTTCACCCTCCTGCATGTTCTGGCTTATGCACATATCTTTTTCATGCTATCCTTTCATCTCCAGTTAGGTCACCTTCTTTCCCACACTGCTTCTGACACATATCCATTTTGTCAACCTCTACTCATTCATTCATTCATTCCTAATAAAGATACTCTCTCAACCAACTCTCATTTGCCCTCTCTTTCAACCCTTGCACCTTACTATTGACCTCCTGCTGCATTTTCTCAGACACCTCCCAATTATTTGCACTTCTTTCTTGTAAGTGCTGGCCAAATGCCTCTCTTTTTCTATTTCATTTACAGCTTTAATTCTTCATCCCACCACACAACCCTTTCTAATCAGCCCACCTCCAACTTTTTGCATGTCATATGCATCTCTTGCACATGCCATCACTGCTTCCCTAAATACCTCCCATTCCTCACCTACTTCCCTCACTTCATTTGCTCTCACCTTTTGTCATTCTACACTCATCTTTCCTGGTACTTCTTCGCACAAGTCTCATTTCCAAGCTCACTTACTCTCACCACTATCTTCTCCCAATACTGTCTCCTCTTTTTTGGAAACCTCTACAAATCTTCCTCCTCACTTCCACAAGGTAGTGATCAGACATCCCATCAGCTGCTCCTCTCAGCAAATTTACATCCAAAAGTGTCTCTTGTAAACACCTATCAATTACTACATAATCTAATAATGCCTGTTGACCATCTTTCCTACTCACATACATACACTCGTGCATATCTCTTTTTAAACCAAATATTCCCAATCACCAGTCATTATTTCAGCACATAACTCTTAACAATTTCCATTTACAATACTGAATACCCCATGCGCACCAATTATACCCTCAACTAACACATTACTTACTTTTGCATTTAATCACCCAACACTACTACCCACTCTCGTGCACCAAAACTCAGCTGTTCCCAAAACACTTGCCTCTCATGATCTTTCTTCTCATGGTCAGGTGTATAAGCACCAACAATCACCAATCTCTCACCACCTACTTTCAGTTTTACCCTCATCAATCTAGAATTTACTTCCTTAAACTCTATCGCACACTCCCACAGAAACTGCTTCAGGAATAGTGCTGCTCCTTCCTTTGCTTCTGACTTCTCATCAACCCCTGACTTTACTCCCAAGATGTTTCCAAACCATTCTTGCCCTTTACCCTTGAGCTTCATTTCACTCAGAGCCAGAATATCCAGGTTGCTTTCCTCAAACATACTACCTATCTCTCCTCTCTTCTCATCTTGGTTACATCCACATGCATTCAGACACACCAGTCTGAGCCTATTAGAAGGATGAGCACTCTCTGCTTGACTCCTTCTCCTGTTTCCTCTTTTAAATATTGAAAAATATTTCCAATTCATTGATGATCATCTAGGGGTGGATGAACAACTAGGTAGACTGTGGACAAACTGCTGCAAACAGGATTCAAACCTATGCGCTTGACCCTGGGTGGCAAGTAAATGTGTCATGGTCAGAAATGATATCTGCAACACCACAGGGTTGGAACAAATCCTATTATTCACTTATGGTTGGGTTATTGTATGTCTAACAGTATGGTACAGTCTTAAAGGATATGTTGTGATTGCCCACCTCAGTTACAAGCACAGCTGTTTACTGTAATTGTGTTTAGTGACATTTTTTGCTATTTCTGTTCTAGGTGATATTTCCCTTCTAACAGTAATTAACCATGGGTCCAAAGAAGTTCCTGCATTCTTGTTTGTAAGAAAATCTGCTGAATTCAACCTCCATACTCTTTTTCTTTCTTCCCTGTAACATCATCCCTCCATGAAAAGTGGGATCTGGGTGACCTAAAAGACCAGTGAGGCAACTGATTACATTATAGGTATGGGTTTTTCATCATTTCAAACTTCAGCAGGTTATCAGTCACCTTACTGGTCTTCCTAGTGGACCTGACCCAGCTTTTCAGGGAAGGATGACACCAAAAGAGAAAGAAACAAAAAAGTGTCCAAATGGTGTATTTGGCCCTGCAAGTACATCTTGAGATCTTGATCATAGACACTAATTCTTGCTTCAACCTAGAATACAGGCTTTTCCTTCTTGGAAAACTTCCAAGGACCCATGGTTAGTTGCTAGAAGGAAAATATAACCTGAAACAGAAAGTGAGGATATTAAAAGCAAGAATGACTAAAAGTGGCATCCCTCCACTCTGAGGTGATAAATCTTTTCATCCAACTTCTAAGACTGTACCAAGATGCCAGACATATGACATCCTAAACACAGCAAGAAATAGTATTTTTTTCCACAAATAAAACCTGATGCATGAAAGTCTGATTTCAAAATGTAATAGCCAAATTCTTTTATGTGGAGACTGTACTGAGAATTTGTTGAAGAGGAAATTATATGCACCATTCCTCACTTTATGCAGGGGTTATGTTCAATGAAAACCTTATACAAAGAGATATTGTATATAGCAAACCAACAGAAGCAGGACCATCACTTATTCCACCCACCAACCTTCATGAGTTTGGGCTCACTTTCTACTGTACACATCCACATAGTAGCAAATTTTCACTGCACAAAAAGAGGGACTTCTGAAAGTAGGTTCCTCATAGAATAGCAAAATTGCATTCAGTGGTCTTGCATAAAGCAAGGGATGGGTGCATACTATATAAGAATTGCATTCCAAAAGCTTCTAACTTTTAGACCTTCATTTCTCTTACACATTATTCTAGTTACATAATGTTACATACTTCTGAATCATACTGATATAGTAAGAAAATTCCTGAGCGAGTTGCTGATCACTTGCAAATGCCACCACACATGCATACAGATGAACGCATTTACGGAAGGTAACATCTCGTGCAGCTGGTTGAATCTTGAAAACTCGGCAGCCACAGTAATATTTATATTCTGTTTCCTCCTTATTGCGAACCTGATGATGGAAATAATGGTTAGGCAAATCATTATGCACCTCCTTTAACTTACTGTGATAAAAAAAAGTTTTTCAAACTTTATGTGAAAACATATGCGGGGATAGGTTAAGGTAACTATACTGAATGGAAAATAATCGACACTTGTAAGCTAATTACCTATTTGTATTAAAGGAAGGGAGTTTTATACTCATAGAGCCCCATCTCTTGAACATTCTCTACTACTATTTTGCTTGGTCGCTGTCTCCCGCGTTAGCAAGGTAGCGCAAGGAAACAGACGAAAGAATGGCCCAAACCGCCCACATACACATGTATATACATATATGTCCACCCATGCACAATATACATACCTACACATCTCAATGTACACATATATATACACACACAGACATATACATATATATACATGTACATAATTCATACTGTCTGCCTTTATTTGTTCCCATCGCCACCTCGCCACACATGGAATAACAACCCCCTCCCCCCTAATGTGTGCGAGGCAGCGCTAGGAAAAACACCAAAGGCCCCATTCGTTCACACTCAGTCTCTAGCTGTCATGTAACAATGCACCGAAACCACAGCTCCCTTTCCACATCCAGGCCCCACACACTTTGCATGGTTTACCCCAGACGCTTCACATGCCCTGGTTCAATCCACTGACAGCACGTCGACCCCGGTATACCACATCGTTCCAATTCACTCTATTCCTTGCACACCTTTCACCCTCCTGCATGTTCAGGCCCCGATCACTCAAAATCTTTTTCACTCCATCTTTCCACCTCCAATTTGGTCTCCCACTTCTCCTCGTTCCCTCCACCTCTGACACATATATCCTCTTGGTCAATCTTTCCCCATTCATTCTCTCCATGTGACCAAACCATTTCAAAACACCCTCTTCTGCTCTATCAACCATGCTCTTTTTATTTCCACACATCTCTCTCACCCTTACATTACTTACTCGATCAAACCACCTCACACCACATATTGTCCTCAAACATCTCATTTCCAGCACATCCACCCTCCTGCACACAACTCTATCCATAGCCCACGCCTCGCAACCATACAACATTGTTGGAACCACTATTCCTTCAAACATACCCATTTTTGATTTCCGAGATAATGTTCTCGACTTCCAAACATTCTTCAAGGCTCCCAAAATTTTCGCCCCCTCCCCCACCCTATGATTCACTTCCGCTTCCATGGTTCCATCCGCTGCCAGATCCACTCCCAGATATCTAAAACACTTCACTTCCTCCAGCTTTTCTCCATTCAAACTTACCTCCCAATTGACTTGACCCTCAACCCTACTGTACCTAATAACCTTGCTCTTATTCACATTTACTCTTAACTTTCTTCTTTCACACACTTTACCAAACTCAGTCACCAGCTTCTGCAGTTTCTCACATGAATCAGCCACCAGCGCTGTATCATCAGCGAACAACAACTGACTCACTTCCCGAGCTCTCTTATCCACAACAGACTTCATACTTGCCCCTCTTTCCAAAACTCTTGCATTCACCTCCCTAACAACCCCATCCATAAACAAATTAAACAACCATGGAGACATCACACACCCCTGCCGCAAACCTACATTCACTGAGAACCAATCACTTTCCTCTCATCCTACACGTACACATGCCTTACATCCTCGATAAAAACTTTTCACTGCTTCTAACAACTTGCCTCCCACAAAATATATTCTTAATGCCTTCCACAGAGCATCTCTATCAACTCTATCATATGCCTTCTCCAGATCCATAAATGCTACATACAAATCCATTTGTTTTTCTAAGTATTTCTCGCATATATTCTTCAAAGCAAACACCTGATCCACACATCCTCTACCACTTCTGAAACCACACTGCTCTTCCCCAATCTGATGCTCTGTACATGCCTTCACCCTCTCAATCAATACCCTCCCATATAATTTACCAGGAATACTCAACAAACTTATACCTCTGTAATTTTAGCACTCACTCTTATCCCCTTTGCCTTTGTACAATGGCACTATGCAAGCATTCTGCCAATCCTCAGGCACCTCACCATGAATCATACATACATTAAATAACCTTACCAACCAGTCAATAATACAGTCACCCCCTTTTTTAATAAATTCCACTGCAATGCCATCCAAACCTGCTGCTTTGCCGGCTTTCATCTTCCGTAAAGCTTTTACTACCTCTTCTCTATTTACCAAATCATTTTCCCTAACCCTCTCACTTTGCACACCACCTCGACCAAAACACCCCACATCTGCCACTCTATCATCAAACACATTCAACAAACCTTCAAAATACTCACTCCATCTCCTTCTCACATCACCACTTCTTGTTATCACCTACCCATTTGCCCCCTTCACTGAAGTTCCCATTTGCTCCCTTGTCTTGCGCACTTTATTTACCTCCTTCCAAAACATCTTTTTATTCTCCCTAAAATTTAATGATACTCTCTCGCCCCAACTCTCATTTGCCCTCTTTTTCACCTCTTGCACCTTTCTCTTGACCTCCTGCCTCTTTCTTTTATACCTCTCCCACTCATTTGCATTTTTTCCCTGCAAAAATCGTTCAAATGCCTCTCTCTTCTCTTTCACTAATAATCTTACTTCTTCATTCCACCACTCACTACCTTTTCTAATCAACCCACCTCCCACGCTTCTCATGCCACAAGCATCTTTTGCGCAAGCCATCACTGCTTCCCTAAATACATCCCATTCCTCCCCCACTCCCCTTACCTCCTTTGTTCTCACCTTTTTCCATTCTGTACTCAGTCTCTCCTGGTACTTCCTCATACAAGTCTCCTTCCCAAGCTCACTTACTCTCACCACTCTCTTCACCACAACATTCTCTCTTCTTTTCTGAAAACCCCCACAAATCTTCACCTTTGCTTCCACAAGGTAATGATCAGACATCCCTCCAGTTGCACCTCTCAGCACATTAACATCCAAAAGTCTCTCTTTCGTGCGTCTATCAATTAACACATAATCCAATAACGCTCTCTGGCCATCTCTCCTACTTACATACGTATACTTATGTATATCTCGCTTTTTAAACCAGGTATTCCCAATCACCAGTCCTTTTTCAGCACATAAATCTACAAGCTCTTCAACATTTCCATTTACAACACTGAACACTCCATGTATACCAATTATTCCCACAACTGCCACATTACTCAGCTTTGCATTCAAATCACCCATCACTATAACCCGGTCTTTTGCATCAAAACCACTAACACACTCATTCAGCTGCTCCCAAAACACTTGCCTCTCATGATCTTTCTTCTCATGCCCAGGTGCATATGCACCAATAATCACCCATCTCTCTCCATCAACTTTCAGTTTTACCCACATCAATCTAGAATTTACTTTCTTACACTCTATCACATACTCCCACAACTCCTGATTCAGGAGTAGTGCTACTCCTTCCCTTGCTCTTGTCCTCTCACTAACCCCTGACTTTACTACCAAGACATTCCCAAACCACTCTTCCCCTTTACCCTTTAGCTTCCTTTCACTCAGAGCCAAAACATCCAGGTTCCTTTCCTCAAACATACTACCTATCTCTCCTTTTTTCTCATCTTGGTTACATCCACACACATTTAGACACCCCAATCTGAGCCTTCGAGGAGGATGAGCACTCCTCACGTGACTCCTTCTTCTGTTTCCCCTTTTAGAAAGTTAAAATACAAGGAGGGGAGGGTTTCTGGCCCCCCCGCTCCCGTCCCCTTTAGTCGCCTTCTACGACACGTGAGGAATGCGTGGGAAGTATTCTTAATCCCCTATCCCCAGGGATAAGGAAGATTCAAATTCTTTATTATTTTAGTGATCTGTTTGTAGAGTCATTCCTCAATAGTGAGAAGTACAAAATTCTACACCATGGAAAGAAGAAAAAAGGGAAAGAAAGAAAGTTGAAAAGAATAAGATATCTAATGTACTTGAAGTACAAGAGTGCTGAAGGCCTCTTTCACTTTACATTTTTGACACTGGTAAAATGTGTAGCTTGACGCTGCATTATTCATAATCCTAAACAATCACAGATCATATGCAGTTACTGCAAATTTCAATGCTCATTTTTCACTGAAGACAAACTTCATAAGTTCATAACAAACTGTTGCCTCTTCATGTACCAGTCATTAGCTTTTCCTTTTAAAACACACTTCTTTTGATTCACAGGGCATTTGTCTCACAATGAGTATTCTACTGAAGGACAGAAAATGGACACGTTTTGGATTTTCCTGACACCCAACAGTTCCCATGGATGATGAATTATGTGGATACTCTTTTGTAGAGGTAGATATACCCAAGATCCAGAGGAGGGTCTACTGACTTTGACACCTTGTTGTCACTACTATGCAACTTTATACTCATGGAGCCCTATCTCTTGAGCATTACTACTATTCAGCTTCTTATATTCATGTATGATGTCTGCATCAACCATGTCCTCAATCATCTCATTCCTTTCGCCTACCATCATTATACTATAAAGGTACTTTTTTACTCTGTTTTAACAAGTTTCTTGCCTAATTTAATGTTATGTCCTCTGGTTGCTCTATTCCTACATCTCTTGATGTCTGCTTCATCAAACTGTTTTAAAAACTTAGAGGATCAGGTCACCCCTCTCTCTTCTCTATACCAAAGTGAGCAAATCTAAAGCCTCATGCCTTTCCTGTAATTCCCTGTGACTCACCTTTCTTAATTCTGGTGCCAATTTTGTTGCCTTCCTCTGGGGCCTTCTCTATTTGTTCTTTGTGCTTATTTAGGTGCAGTGACTAAACTTGAGTAGCATACTCTAGTTTTGGCTTTATGTAGGTTATGAACAGCTTGAAATATAATTCCTTACCCACATATCTGAAAGAAATCTTAATATTTGCTTGCAGATAGTTCGTCTTCTAATCTATTCCCCTAATGTAGGACTCCAGCGACACATAAGGGATGATGATGACTTCCAAATCCTTCTCACACACACACACACACATCCCTGAAGCTAATGTCTTTCCCAAGAACTATACCTTACACTTTTTAAAAGAGGTTTTTCACTTCCTCTAAAGTTTATGAATACTTTCCCTTGTTACTTCTTTTTCCACTTCATATTCAACAAAGGCCCAGCCTTGATGCAGACTTTTGTCTGTGGATGAAGATTCCAACATAGAAAGAAAAAGAATTAGAGACAAACTATTAGCTGGTATACTTTGAGACTTGGTAAACAGAGAAGAGGTAGTAAAAGCTTTGCGGAAGATGAAAGCCGGCAAGGTAGCAGGTTTGGATGGTACTGCAGTGGAATTTATCAAAAAAGGGGGTGACTGTGTTGTTGACTGGTTGGTAAGGTTGTTTAATGTATGTATGACTCATGGTGAGGAGCCTGAGGATTGGCGGAATGCTTGCATAGTGCCATTGTACAAGGCAAAGGGGATAAAGGTGAGTGCTCAAATTACAGAGGTATAAGTTTGTTGAGTATTCCTGGGAAATTACATGGGAGGGTATTGATTGAGAAGGTGAAGGCATGTACAGAGCATCAGATTGGGGAAGAGCAGTGTGGTTTCAGAAGTGGTAGAGGATGTGTGGATCAGGTGTTTGCTTTGAAGAATGTATATGAGAAATACTTAGAAAAGCAAATGGATTTGTATGTAGCATTTATGGATCTGGAGAGGGCATATGATAAGAGTTGATAGAGATGCTCTGTGGAAGGTATTAAGAACATATGGTGTGGGAGGCAAGTTGTTAGAAGCAGTGAAAAGTTTTTATCAAGGATGTAAGGCATGTGTACGAGTAGAAAGAGAGGAGAGTGATTGGTTCTCAGTGAATGTCGGTTTGCAGCAGGGGTGTATGATGTCTCCATGGTGGTTAAATTTGTTTAGGGATGGGGTTGTTAGGGAGGTGAACGCATGAGTTTTGGAGAGAGGGACAAGTATGCAGTCTGTATGCAGAGCTTGGGAAGTGAGTCAGTTGTTGTTCGCTGATGATACAGCGCTGGTGGCTGATTTGGGTGAGAAACTGCAGAAACAGATGACTGAGTTTGGTAAAGTGTGTGAAAGAAGAAAGCTGAGAGTACATGTGAATAAGAGCAAGGTTATCAGGTACAGTAGGGCTGAGGGACAAGTCAATTGGGAGGTACGTCAGAATGGAGAAAAACTAAAGGAAGTGAAGTGTTTTAGATATCTGGGAGTGGATTTGGAAGCGGAAGTGGGTCATAGGGTGGGGAGGGGGCAAAAGTTCTGGGAACATTGAAAAATGTGTGGAAGGCGAGAATGTTATCTCGGAAAGCAAAAATATGTATGTTTGAAGGAATATTGGTTCCAACAATGTTATATGGTTGTGAGGCGTGGGCTATAGATAGAGTTGTGCAGAGGAGGGTGGATGGGCTGGAAATGAGATGTTTGAGGACAATATGTGGTGTGAGGTGGTTTGATAGAGTAAGTAATGAAAGAGTAAGAGAGATGCATGGTAATAAAAAGAGTTTGGTTGAGAGAGCAGAAGAGGGTTTTTGAAATGGTTTGGTCACATGGAGAGAATGAGTGAGGAAAGATTGACCAAGAGGATATATGTGTCAGAGAAGGAGGAAACGAGGAGAAGTGGGAGACCAAATTGAAGGTGGAAAGATGGAAGGCGTGCAAGGAATAGAGTGAATTGGAACGATGTGGTATACCGGGGTCAACGTGCTGTCGATGGATTGAACCAGGGCATGTGAAGCGTCTGGGGTAAACCATGGAAAGTTCTGTGGGGCCTGGATGTGGAAAGGGAGCTGTGGTTTTGGTGCATTATACATGACAGCTAGAGACTGAGTGTGAATGAATGTGGCCTTTGTTGTCTTTTCCTAGTGCTACCTTGGGCACATGCGGGGGGGAGGGGGTTGTCATTTCATGTGTGGCGGGGTGGCGACGGGGATGAATAAGGGCAGCAAGTATGAATTATGTACTTGTGTATATATGTCTATGTCTGTGTGTGTATACATATATATATATATATATATATATATATATATATATATATACGGTGAGATGTATAGGTATGTATATGTGCGTGTGTGGACGTGTATGTATATGCATGTGTATGTGGGTGGGTTGGGCCATTCTTTCGTCTGTTTCCTTGCGCTACCTCCCTAATGCGGGAGACAGCGACAAAGTTTAATAAATAAAATATGAATATACTTTGAGACGAAATTCCAGTTTCCATCAATAATTTCATCCAAAAGTCTGGTTTAGATATGTTGATGATGTGTAGTCCTTATGGCCATCTTCCCAAGACTGAGGTTTTCTTTAATGAATCAAATAACATCCACTCCACCATCAAATTCAAGACTGAATGAGAAAAAGAAAACAAACTGCCATTTCTTGATGTGTTGATAACTAAGGAATCTGATTATTTGTCCTTTAAGATCTACAGGAAGCTTACCAACTCTGATAGATGTACTCATTATTTTTCTGCACATGATTCTTCTGTAAACATGCCTGTATTTATGTCTATGTTTTTAAGAGCACTACAGATATGTGATCCCATAAGCTTGGTAGACGAAGGTAGTCACATAGGACATATCTTTGGGCAGTTATGTTATCCTAAATGGTTTGTGAACAAGGCTTACTGGAAAGCTAGAAAGACATATTATGCATCTAGTAACAAAAATGTGACATATGATGAAAGTTTAAAATGTTTAGTGTTGCCCCATTCACCTAACTTTGCTAAAGTAAGACAGGTTCTAAAAAACATTGCTTTTAATTTTGCCTTCCAATACTATAGAACTATCAGAAAGACCTTAATCAAAAGTACGCCAAATTATTCAACAATTGGGGTTTTTTATGCCGTCAAATGCAAGGCATGTAAAGATGTATACATTGGCCAGACCGGAAAAATTGCAACTGAAAGATGTTGTTGGCACCACCACTCAGTACACAGGGATGACCAAAAAATGCAGTCGCTAGACACTGTCATGAAAACAATCACCCTGTAGACCTTAAAAATCCAGTTATCTTATACCCTTCTGCTAATTATGCTACACATAACGTCAGTGAATTTGTCCTCATTGTTAATACTAAGAACTTTGATGTGTCCCCCAGGCAACTCTAAAGCCCATCCTCCTATCAATTAAATCATCATGAAAGAATTAACAGGAATTGGAAAAATAACATTGGTCCAAGACACATCTAGCTACTCAGGCCAACCCCTGCCAGGCAAGCCATCTTAACTGTAAGGCATTCCCCCCACCTTTAACAGTCACTGTCAGTCAGGCCAGTGAAATGTCTATGACAGTAGATGCCAGATGGTACTTCTTTCATGATATTGAGATTTAAATAGCTTTATAAACCCTCCCCTCCTTGTATTTTAACTTTCTAAAAGGGGAAACAGAAGAAGGAGTCACATGGAGTGCTCATCCTCCTCGAAGGCTCAGATTGGGGTGTCTAAATGTGTGTGGATGTAACCAAGATAAGAAAAAAGGAGAGATAGGTAGTATGTTTGAGGAAAGGAACCTGGATGTTTTGGCTCCGAGTGAAACGAAGCTCAAGGGCAAAAAGGGGAAGAGTGGTTTGGGAATGTCTTGGGAGTAAAGTCAGGGGTTAGTGAGAGGACAAGAGCAAGGGAAGGAGTAGCACTACTCCTGAAACAGGAGTGGTGGGAGTATGTGATAGAGTGTAAGAAAGTAAACTCTGGATTGATTTGGGTAAAACTGAAAGTTGATGGAGAGAGATGGGTGATTATTGGTGCATATGCACCTGGTTTGGGCACATGGAGAGAATGAGTGAGGAAAGATTGACCAAGAGGATATATGTGTCGGAGGTGGAGGGAACGAGGAGAAGAGGGAGACCAAATTGGAGGTGGAAAGATGGAGTGAAAAGGATTTTGTGTGATCGGGGCCTGAACATGCAGGAGGGTGAAAGGAGGGCAAGGAATAGAGTGAATTGGAGCGATGTGGTATACAGGGGTTGACGTGCTGTCAGTGGATTGAATCAAGGCATGTGAAGCGTCCGGGGTAAACCATGGAAAGCTGTGTAGGTATGTATATTTGCGTGTGTGGACGTGTGTATGTACATGTGTATGGGGGGGGGTTGGGCCATTTCTTTCGTCTGTTTCCTTGCGCTACCTCGCAAACGCGGGAGACAGCGACAAAGTATAAAAAAAAAAAAAAAAAAAAAAAAAATGCACCTGGGCATGAGAAGAAAGATCATGAGAGGCAAGTATTTTGGGAGCAGCTGAATGAGTGTGTTAGTGGTTTTGATGCACGAGACTGGGTTATAGTGATGGGTGATTTGAATGCAAAGGTGAATAATGAGGCAGTGAGGGAACAATTGGTATACATGGGTGTTCAGTGTTGTAAATGGAAATGGTGAAGAGCTTGTAGATTTATGTGCTGAAAAAGGACTGGTGATTGGAAATACCTGGTTTAAAAAGAGAGATATACATACGTATACGTATGTAAGCAGGAGAGATGGCCAGAGAGCGTTATTGGATTACGTGTTAATTGATAGGCACGTGAAAGAGAGACTTTTGGATGTTAATGTGCTGAGAGGTGCAACTGGAGGGATGTCTGATCATTATCCTGTGGAGGCGAAGGTGAAGATTTGTAGAGGTTTTCAGAAAAGAAGAGAGAATGTTGGGGTGAAGAGAGTGGTGAGAGTAAGTGAACTTGGGAAGGAGACTTGTGTGAGGAAGTACTAGGAGAGACTGAATATAGAATGGAAAAAGGGGAGAACAAAGGAGGTAAGGGGAGAGGGGGAGGAATGGGATGTATTTAGGGAAACAGTGATGGCTTGCGCAAAAGATGCATGTGGCATGAGAAGCATGGGAGGTGGGCAGATTAGAAAGGGTAGTGAGTGGTGGGATGAATAGGTAAGATTATTAGTGAAAGAGAAGAGAGAGGCATTTGGATGATTTTTGCAGGGAAATAATGCAAATGAATGGGAGATGTATAAAAGAAAGAGGCAGGAGGTCAAGAGAAAGGTGCAAGAGGTGAAAAAGAGGGCAAATGAGGGTTGGGGTGAGAGAGTATCATTAAATTTTAGGGAGAATAAAAAGATGTTTTGGAAGGTGGTAAATAAAGTGCGTAAGACAAGGGAACAAATGGGAACTTCAGTGAAGGGGGCAAATGGGGAGGTGAAAACAAGTAGTGGTGATGTGAGAAGGAGATGGAGTGAGTATTTTGAAGGCTTGTTGAATGTGTTAGATGACAGAGTGGCAGATATAGGGTGTTTTGGATGAGGTGGTGTGCAAAGTGAGAGGGTTAGGTACAATGATTTGGTAAACTGAGAAGAGGTAGTAAAAGCTTTGCGGAAGATGAAAGCAGGTTTGGATGGTATTGCAGTGGAATTTATCAAAAAAGGGGGTGACTGTGTTGTTGACTGGTTGGTAAGGATATTTAATGTATGGTGAGGTACCTGAGGATTGGCGGAATGCATGCATAGTGCCATCGTACAAAGGCAAAGGGGATTTAAAGGTGAGTGCTCAAATTACAGAGGCCTTGAAGAATGTGTGGAAGTCAAGAACATTATCTCGGAAAGCAAAAATGGGAATATTTGAAGGAATAGTGGTTCCAACAATGTTGTATGGTTGCGAGGCGTGGGCTATGGATAGAGTTGTGCGCAGGAGGATGGATGTGCTGGAAATGAGATGTTTGAGGACAATGTGTGGTGTGAGGTGGTTTGATCGAGTGAGTAACGTAAGGGTAAGAGAGATGTGTGGAAATAAAAAGAGCGTGGTTGAGAGAGCAGAAGAGGGTGTTTTGAAGTGGTTTGGGCACATGGAGAGGATGAGTGAGGAAAGATTGACCAAGAGGATATATGTGTCGGAGGTGGAGGGAGCAAGGAGAAGAGGGAGACCAAATTGGAGGTGGAAAGATGGAGTGAAAAAGATTTTGTGTGATCGGGGCCTGAACATGCAGGAGGGTGAAAGGAGGGCAAGGAATAGAGTGAATTGGAGCGATGTGGTATACCGGGGTTGACGTGCTGTCAGTTGATTGAATCAAGGCATGTGAAGCGTCTGGGGTAAACCATGGAAAGCTGTGTAGGTATGTATATTTGCGTGTGTGGACGTATGTATATACATGTGTATGGGGGGGGGTTGGGCCATTTCTTTCGTCTGTTTCCTTGCGCTACCTCGCAAACGCGGGAGACAGCGACAAAGTATAAAAAAAAAAAAAAAGTATGTTGAGTATTCCTGGTAAATTATATGGGAGGGTATTGATTGAGAGGGGAAAGACATGTACAGAGCACCAGATTGGGGTAGAGCAGTGTGGTTTCAGAGGTGGTAGAGGATGTGTGATCAGGTGTTTGCTTTGAAGAATGTATGTGAGAAATCCTTAGAAAAGCAAATGGATTTGTATGGAGAATTTATGGATCTGGAGAAGGCATATGATTAGAGTTGATAGATATGCTCTGTGGAAGGTATTAAGAGTATTTGGTAAGGGAGGCAAGTTGTTGGAAGCAGTGAAAAGTTTTTATCAAGAATGTAAGGCATGTGTGCAGTGGGAAGAGACGAAAGTGATTGGTTCTCAGTGAATGTTGCTTTGTGGCAGGGGTGTGTGATGTCTCCATTGCTGTTTAATTTATTTATGGATGGGGTTGTTAGGGAGGTGAATGCAAAAGTTTTGGAGAGAGGGGCAAGTATGCAGTCTGTTGTGGTTGAAAGAGCTTGGGTAGTGAGTCAGTCGTACGCTGATGATATAGCACCAGTGGCTGATTCTGGTGAGAAACTGCAGAAGCAGGTGAATGAGTTTGGTAAAAGAAGTGAAAGAAGAAAGCTGAGAGTAAATGTGAATATGAGCAAGGTTATTAGGTACAGTAGGGTTGAGGGACAAGTCGATTGGGAGGGAAATTTGAATGGAGAAAAACTGGAGGAAGTGAAGTGTTTTAGATATCTGGGAGTGGATTTGGCAGCAGATGGAACCATGGAAGCGGAAGGGAGTCACAGGGTGGGAAAGGGGCGAAAGTTATGGGAGTGTTGAAAAATGTGTGGAAGGCAAGAACATTATCTTGGAAAGCAAAAATGGGTATATTCGAAGTAATAGTGGCTCCAACAATGTTATATGGTTGCGAGGTGTGGGCTATAGATAGAGTTGTGCAGCGGAGGTTAGATGTGTTGGAAATGAGATGTTTGAGGACAATATGTGGTGCAAGGTGGTTTGATCGAGTAAGTAATGAAAGGGTAAGAGAGATGTGTGGTAATAAAGAGTGTGGTTGAGAGAGCAGAGGATGGTGCTTTGAAATGGTATGGTCACATGGAGAGAATGAGAGAGGAAAGATTGACCAAGAGGATATATGTCTCAGAGGTGGAGGGAACAAGGAGAAAAGGGAGACCAAATTGGAGGTGGAAAGATGGAGTGAAAAAGATTTTGGGCCATCGGAGCATGAACATGCAGGAGGGTGAAAGGCATGCAAGGAATAGAGTAAATTGGAACGATGTGGTATACCGGGGTTGACGTGCTGTCAATGGATTGAACCAGGGAATGTGAAGTGTCTGGGGTAAACCATGGAAAGTTTTGTGGGGCCTGGATGTGAATAAAAAGCAAGGTTATTAGGTTTAGTAGGGTTAAGGGAAAAGTTAAATTGGGGGTAAGTTTGAATGGGGAAAATCTGGAGGAAGTGAAGTGTTTTAGATAACTGGGAGTGGATTTAGCAGCGGATGGTACCATGGAAGTGAAAGCAAGTCACAGGGTGGGGGAGGGAGTGAAGGTTCTGGGAGCATTCAAGAACGTGTGGAAGGAGAGAACGTTATCTCAGAGAGCAAAAATGGGTATGTTTGAAGGAATAGTGGTTCCAACAATGTTATATAGTTGCAAGGCATGGGCTATAGATAGGGTTGTGTGGAGGACAGTGGATGTGTTGGAAATGAAATGTTTGAGGACATTATGCGGTGTGAGGTGGTTTGATCAAGTAAGGAATGAAAGGGCAAGAGAGATATGTGGAAATTAACAGTGTGGTTGAAAGAGCAGAAGAGGGTGTGTTGAAATGGTTTGGACACATGGAGAGAATGAGTGAGGAAAGATTGACAAAGAGGATATATGTGTTAGAGGTGGAGGGAACAAGGAAAAGTGGGGGACCAAACTGGAGATGGAAGGATAGAGTGAAAAATATTTTGAGCAATCGGGGCCTGACCATACAGGAGGGTGAAAGGCGTGCAAGGAACAGAGTGAAATGGAAGGATGTGGTATACCGGGGTCGCCATGCTGTCAATGGATTGAACCAGGGCATGTGAAGCATCTGGGGTAAACCATGGAAAGGTGTGTGGGAGCTGTGGTTTCAGTGCATTACCTATGACAGCTAGAAACTGAGCGTGAAGGAATGTGGCCTTTTTTGTCTGTTCCTGTCACTGCCTTGCTGGAGGGGGGAATGCTGTTTCGTGTGTGGTGGGGTGGTAACGGGAATGGATGAAGGCAGCAAGTATGGATATGTACATGTGTAGATATGCATATGTCTGTTTATGTATAAATTAAAATGTATATGTATGCATATGTGTGTGTGTGGGCATTTATATACATGTGTATGTGGGTGGGTGGGGCCATTCCTCTTCTGTCTCCTTGCGTTAACACAGAAGACGGTGGTTGTCTCCTTGCGCTAACACAGAAGACGGTGGTTAAGCATAATAAATAAATAAATCACTTCTAGATATCTCAATGATTTCCAAATCGTTCTCCCCATTACATCTCACTGGTGTTAAGGCTACAGTGTCTATCACTGAAATCTTTTTTTAACTAGTTATTCAGTTCCTCACATACCCTTCAAAACATCCTGTACAATTTTTGTTTCAAAATACCTCAGACTGATTAGCTGCTCCTGAACAGACAAATGACTCCTGATGAATTTATGGAAAAGTTTTGGAGTTTTTTCTGCCTTGTCGAAAATATTCTTTCCAAAGTTTCTTTGCTCCTACTTTCTTATCCTATCATACTCATTCTGGCTCTCTTATATCATGCAAATGCTGGCTGAGTGGAGCGCTGTTTATATCTTCATCATGGTACATCTCACAGCTCCTATGCAATTTGACATCTTTTATCAAGCCAGTCTTTCTTCTCTCTTACTATTCCCTCTGTATTTGGGGCTTGAAGTATCCATGTCTTTACTCCTTCATTGAAAGTTTCATAGCATCTCTCACACAGTCTTGGTTCCTGGCTACTGATCTCCACTTCCTAAAGTATGTTACCATTAAAATCAAGATTTGTGTTGTTGCCATGATCATGTTTCCTCTTTTTGTTGTCTCAGCTCTTCTCTTTCAATGTCCTTGTTTACCCATTTACCCACATGGCAAAATTTAAGCACTACATGACCAGTTCTTTCAACCAGTGTAATACATATAATATTCTCAATATGTATATATGTGTGTGAAAATAAGATCTATAGCAATGATGGAATATCGTCCCTCTCATCCTAATATGCTCTCTGACATGTCGGTAAAGGAAATTTTCCTATGTACACTTAAATGAAAACTTGTATCTCAATGACTCCCTAATCACCCTGAGAATCCAAATATTCCCAGCCTTACAATCTAAAAACTTATGACTCCCTGTTTCCCTATAACCATGAGAATCCAAATTTCCCCAATCTATCTTTTTATAACTGAAATTCCCCATTATCAGTGCTTCGCCATCAATAACTAATGAGTTTTTCTCTGTTTCATGTACCATCCTGCTTGTTCCTTCATTGTAATCTCACTGAAATCATTTTATACTTGTTCTTGATCTAGGAATTCTTCAGACCATATAACATTAACTACAAACTTCCTCCCTACAGTTATTCTTCCAATTGTGTACTGTCTGAATGGGCATCTTCCACTATTTCTTAAAACTTAAGGCTTCTTTTATCAAGAAGGTTAGTACTCCCCCTCCTTTACCTTCTCCTTCCTTTCTTCCTATCTGGCCAGAATAAGTGAGATCTTATCTCTTTGGTAGGCTTGATTTCCATGACTGCAACAATATCTGGTGCACTTTTCCTTATATAATACTTGAATTCCAACTCTTTACCACTATTTATACTAGACAAACTGCTGCTTCACGTAGTCACTGTGCAGCCATTGGCAACTAAAGGGTGGGCCATTTTGATAACTGTTTCTTTCCCTTCACCTTGAAGCTTTGGAACTCTCTAACCTCTCATGCCTTTCCCAATAACAATGACTTGGTTCATTATAAAAGACAGGTTTTTTACTTCCTCCAAAACTTATAAATGTTTCTCGTCTCTTTTTCCTTCATAAATCCTTCCTAAATTCAAAATAAGGCCCTGCTTCAATGTGGACTTTTATTTGTGACTGGAGCCTCCAACATAAGAAAAAAATTTCACCAGCCCTTTTTCAGCTAACAGCTCCATGAGCTGTTCAACAGTTCCATTCACCATACTTAACACCTTATGCCTCACGTTATACCTTCAATCCCACAATACTCACCTTTGCATTTAAATCATTACCACTAATACCCAATATCTTGCATCACAACTGTTGATGCACTCACTTAGATACTTCTGAAACACTTCTCTCTCACCACCTTTTTTCTCATGGCTAAGTGCATGATGATTATCCATCTCTCACAATCCACTTTCATTTTTACCATCAGTCTGGAGCTCACTACCTTATGCTCTTTCACACAATTCCACAACTGCTTCAGCAGCAGTGCTACCCCTTCCTTAGCTTTTGCCCTCACACCAACCCATAACTTTACTCCTAAGACATTCCCAAACCATTCTTACCTTTGAGTTTCATTTCACTCAAGGGCCAGAACATCCAGGTTCCTTTCCTCAAACATACTACCTACTTTACCTTTCTTCTCATCTTGGTTACATCCACACACATTCAGACAAACCAGCCTGAGGGTTCTAAGATGATGAGCACTCCTCATATGGCTTCTGTTAAAACTTTTAGAATCTGAAATACAAGCCTCCTATTCCCTCCCACCTAAGCTACCTTCTCTGACATGTATGGGATGTAGAGATAGAATTCCTTCTTCCCTACTGCACTGAGTACATAAATGCCTTCATGAGCTGAAAATCTTAAAAGAAACAGGGATCAATACCTGGATTTCTTCTCTGGTAAGAGGTCTATGTGCATGAATGCACATTTCCAATTAAGGATAAATGTACACAATTGCAGAGATGAGGCCTTTAGGGAGAAAGTCTCAACATCCATCCTGCATTTTATAAAAGAAATGGTGCTCAGCTGTAGTAAATGAGTAGATACTATCAATTCTTTCCAGAAAAACTCTTGTTTTTCTGGTGTTAAATTGGTCCAGGTATTCAATCTTCTGAAGCAGCACTATGCCCTTCTCATCTCAATCATTCCATTACCAACCACCAACGTCAACAAACACAATAATAAAGCTTACACACAGTGAAATGACCTGACTAGCACTAAACAACTGTCATCCAAACCCAGTCTAAAACATCTCATCATACACTTAGCAATCAAAAACTATTCAAATGGCATATACAAGTTAGAAGTTACGCTTTAATGTCTAAACACTGGACACACTAATCACTCCAAAATTACAAACATCATTTCAGCATGTCATAAGACTTTATGCCAGATGCAATTACTACATTGAAGACACTGATCACACCTCAATTGCCATGAACTTTCCCTACACAGACACATGCAACATCCTGTGGTCCTGCCCAGTGGATGTGCTAGTCACCCTGCCACTAAAACAGGTGGGTGGGTGATTTTTTGCTAGTATAGTGGGTGGTTGAGTTAGTATTCATCTATAAAAGTAAGTGGATGGGGTAGTTCTATTATAGTAGGTGGGTGGGGTAATCTGTTACCATAGTAGATGGGCTGGTAGTCTTTTGCTACTGTAATAGGTGGGTGGAATAGTCTTCTGCTACTACAGTAGATGGGTGAGGCAGACTTCTACTATAGAAGGCTGTTTAGTAGTCTTCTATTATAGTAGGGTGGTGGGTAGTCTTCTGCTACTGTAGCAGATGGGTAGGGTAGCCTTCTATTATAGGTGGGTGGGAAAATCTGCTATTAAAGGTGCATAGGGTAGTCTTCTGCTATTATTGTAGTTGGGTGGGTAGTCTTGCTATCACAGTAGACAGATGGGTAGTCTTACTAGGTGGGTGGATAGTCTTCTGCTACTATAGTAGGTGGATAGTCTTCTGCTACTATAGTAGGTGCATGGGATAGTCTTATTTCCATAGTAGGTGGGTGGGTAGTGATACAATATGATAATAAGTAAATGATGTACTCTGCTACTACAGCAGGTGGGTGGGACAGTCTGCTATAGCAAATGGGTGGGTAGTCTTGCTACTGTAGTAGATCGGTGGGTAGTCTTCTACTATAGTAGGAAGATGGGTAGTCTTCTGCTACTATAGTAGGAGGATGTGTAGTCTTCTGCTACTACAGTAGGGGGATGGGTAGTCTTCTACTACTATAGTAGGAAGTTGGATAATCTTTTGCTACCATAATAGATAGGTGGGTAGTTCTCTGCTACTTTGGTAGGTTGCAGGGGTAATTTTCTGTCACTACGGAAGGTGGGTGTAGTCTTCTGCTACTACAGTAGGTAGGTGGGATAGTCTTCTGCTACTACAGTAGGTAGGTGGGATAGTCTTTTGCTTCTATAGTTAGTGGTTGGGGTAGTCTTCTGCTACTACAGTAAGTGGGTGGGGTGGTCTGCTACCATACACGTGATTCTTGATATATCCTTTGCCATTCTTTTCCTGTTTCTTGTTGTGCTCCCTATTCCTGATAATCTTATTCACAAAATATCTTTGTATTAACATTCAATGCTGTTCACAGACCAAAAGGCAGTCACCATATCCTCCCAGTTTTCTTCCCCCCAAAGGTGAGTCAATGAAGTTCTACAAGTCTCTCTTTGAAATACTTCATCCTACATTCTTGTACTCTGAAGTATTTCACTTTATCTGTTATATGAAAGTTTTAAACTTTATTCATGCATGGGAAGCAGGGATAGGAAAAGATAAAACTGATGTATGGGAGACAAAATGATGTATACGCGAGTATGCAGTGCATCACACACAGAGGTAGAGAGTGGATGTGAGCAAGTGAGGTTATTTCTCTGTTTGTTCCTGGAACTAATATAAATATGGAAACACTGAACAAGAATCAAGAACAAAGCTTCTGGCTTAAAACTATTGTTAAACTGCATCCTTAATTTTGTTAATTCTGCTAATCTTATAAACTTGTAAAAAAAAATTAACACCCCTATAATTCCATTAGCTTTCTTACCATATGACTACCATTAAATTTTATTTTTTCAGACAAATAAATTGTAACCTTATATAACAATGTTATATAAAACAGTAACAAATTACACCTTTAATTATGCCCGAGATGCAATTCTTGGGTCATCTTAAGTTTACCTGCTGGAAGCTGAAGTGCAAAAATCCAAGTGGATGTAAAGCTTCAGGCTTACACTTGACAACCATTATATTTTTGGAGACTCGCTGCACCAAGGGACCTGGAGTATCAGTTGCAAGCTGCCAAATGTCTGATTTTATTGACTGTGGTATAGGCAAGGAATTGAGTACAGAGTTTTTCAGTGTGAGAGACTGAGCTTCCTTGAAGCACTGAGAGACTGCACGGATGTGGGAACACAAAGCTGACTGCTGACTCTGAAAATTGGACAGAAAGCTGATTACATGAAGAGATATAAAGACGCAGAGGCTTAGCTTTCAAAATCCTTATGTTTTACATTGGAGCTCACCAGTGAGCTGTTCTCTCAAGCCCTCTTCCATCTCTTCTTATATGACCACTCATCACCTCATGCATACCCCTTGTGAAAGTCCCCTTATAAATTGATAATTTCAGTCACATCAAAGCAAACTGAATTACCCAAGCAACAACATACATCCAACACTATCATATATCACACAATTAGAATACTAGCTTACTCAAGACAAAATCTGTGCATCACCAGAGAAATCTATCATCAATCTCTCAACCCTAACATATATGAATTTAATTCACACTCTACCACCATCCTAAATGGACAACCACTCCCATATAAAATTCCAGCAATTATGGGCACACATGACAATCACTCGCTTCACCATGAAAATTAAATCAAAGGCTGCAAACAAACTAAACACCCTCAGAACACTGGTATGGTCCAGATATGGACATGAAAAAAGAATCCCCCGTGAACTTCTATAGACAATTCATCCATTCCACCTTAAACTACACCTCACCTACCTCATAATCCACCTTATCAAAAGCAAATAAAATAAAAGTACAAACCATACAAAATAGGGCACTCAGAACAATCATCAGCTACCTAGTAACAACAAATATTCAATAACCACACAACTCTCACTGGCTGTGGTAGCAGACAGAAGTTCTGACCAGCACTGTCTTTCCTGGCCATACTCTTACTCTGTTCCAAGGCCCAAGAGTTTAGCTCTCTCCTTAAATCTTTTTGCTATTACATTCTATTGTGAAGTACATGACCCATGAGATTCTTTAAAACTTTATTCACATAACATATGTTCAAAGCATTTATGCTACAATAGGCACACTTCACGTCCATAATGGAAATCAAAAGACTGAGTGAAAGTGAAATTTAAGGCCAAAGCAAACTCTAAAATGGGTAAAGTTAGAAGGAAAGGAGAATTAGATTACTAAAACTCATTGCTCTAAGAAATACACTCCCCATGGACATTAAAGACAGATATGAGGTAGCAAATTTTTACCTCAATAATGCCAAATCATATAATTCAATGTTTAACAAAATCACCTAAGCACTGGATACAGAGGGATTAACAGTCCAATGTCCTCCAGACATCTACAGTCACAGATCCATCATCAAATCCCTGCAGGACTTTGACACAGAACACATAAAAAAGACAAAAAGAAATCAAAATTGAGCAAAGTCTTAAATTCCCAAGAATGAGCAAAGTACTTAAATTTCCAAGGTCTAACAAATATAAAATCCAGCCTGACTCAATAAATATTGCTAGCCTACTTTGCCAGGATGGACTCGAACTATGCTACTTTGGCATCCATGGCTATCAGATTGAACTAGAGCAACTTATCCCCCTGCTCATGCCCATACCACAAATGAATGTGACAAGCCTTCTGATTATAAGAACTACTCACTAAGCTCAGAAATGACCCACATATGGAAAGAGTGCCAGGCACATTACCAAAAATGCCTTCACTGCAAAAATGACTGGCCATTGCAATGAAAGGTGAATCCAAGGAAAAGGCAATTAAAGAAAACAAAAAAAGGGCCAACTGAACATATACAAAACCTGAAAACACCTTTCTTTCTCGCAGGTCACAAAGCCCACCAGACCTAAGAATGTACTTCTTGAATCTGTATTTGCCTTAATAGAAGAGAAAAAGACACATGGTTCATACCAACAAGACCTTGAGCAACTATACAACTCCCAAGGCATGCCACACAGCTTCATCAAACATCTGGCAGACAAGGCCTTAACTAAAACAGCAAGCACTTTAAAGTCACTTTTAAATCAAACAGATCAAGCAGACCTCCTAGACCAAAATCCAGATACATCTGGCACCAACCATAACGACCATGACCCGAATGTGGACAGTTACGCATGGTCTCCCAGCCATGAAACCGATACATTCCACTTCCCTTCAAATGCTCTCTAAACACTCAAAAATAATCCCAGGTCCCCCTTCACACAAGTACTCCATCAACCAGCCATGAATCCACCTGCCTCTCAGGAAACCCCTGGCCCCTCATGAGATGATCCACAAACACTCAACCCTACAGTAACTGACCAGAAATCTACTACTCCACACCTTCCAGTGACATAGCACTCACCCAAAAACCAGTAAAGAATAAACGAAAAAGAAGCAAGCAGAAATAATTTTCATCGAGCACACTTTAGTAATAAAAATAATTCAACATGATGAGCATTTTTGAACAATCAGATGCTCTGATCTTATAAATGCATACATGATGGAAAAACAAGACTTTGATCTGACAAACAGCTGCAACCTCTCAAACCACACCCCAATTACCATCCAGCCACAGCTGCCAGTAAAGGATTACCACACAAAATTTTTGAAGACGTTCAGTTCTCCAACATTTTATCAATAAAAGTATCAATAAAAGGAGTGACATCAACAGTCCAAGATAATATTTCTACAACCTATATTCCCCAAGGCAGAGATGTCTTAAGTTACAGATTACCACACAATCCTTAGGATACTAGAAACAGCCTATATCAGTGATTTTAATGCCAGACATACAAACTTCAGACATTCTACCAAAAATACCACAGGCAGAAATGTATTGGAACTAAATAAATGTTTCAGTGCTCAACACCCGGGGCCAAACGTCCTAAACCTTTATAGGTCACTCAGTTGTGTCCACACCAGATATCATTCTTGGGAATGGCAAAACCTACCACAATATCCACATCAGAAAAGGTGACCTAATAAGCAGCAATCATATTCTTGTATCAACTGTTACTGTATCAACTGTTCCAATCTTCATTCCTAGTATAAAGTGGTTGGCTACCTAGAAAGCTAAATGGAACCTGTTTAGTGAAACAATCAAGAAAAATCTCTCCAGTACCAACTGTGAAGGGAAGCAAACTAATGAAATGCATAAGGCTCTCAACAGGCGGTATAAAGCCATCAAAAAAGCACAATCAACTGCAATCCCCATCAACAGATACAAGATGTCATCATGCCCTCTGCCCACTCAAGAAATAATAGAAACTAAACACAGTTTCACCAATATTCTCGACAACTCCAACGGCTAAACACACACTCTACACCAACAATTTAAAGACCTCCAGCAGACTTAAATGGAGAAAGCTGGGAAGCATTATAACCTGCACTGGGGAAAATATGATCAACTCCCTAGTGTAGAAATGTAGTAACCTAAAAGTATTCTGGTAAGGAGTCAGGTACCTACAAGGGAATAGCATAAGTAACATCAAACATCTACAACTTAACATTAACAAAATTGATGATGATGAAAGTGGGGCAACAGAATTCATGAACACATGGAAAACAGCATTCAAGATTGCATGCGAAGGAAATATAAACAAAAACTACAATCATGAAAAAGAAAAAGATGATTGGCTAACTTGGAACTGAGAAAGAACCATCCCACACCAAACCAGTGAATTCACATGATTGCCTCTCACTGGTAAGAGACTTCAGAGTCTTTGTACAGCCATACAGAAAACCACAAAATCAGCTCAGAGAAAAAGTAAATTAGATAAAAGGCAAATCAACATGCTATCTCCAAAAGGACATCAGTACCTTCCCAATATCTACTTTGTTTAGCTAAGCACAGGAATGCCAGAAAACAGACCCAAAGTAACACTACCCAATATCCCTCCTAGAAGTCCCATGGAAACTTTTTGAGAGAATAATAACCCTAAGACTAAAAGGGGCACCTTGAAAACAACTACCTCTATAACTCAAATCAACGAGGGTTCTAGAGGGGAAAAAGAATCACCTCATCGATCGTGATTGCAGCATTAAAAATCAAAACTGCACACCCTTGAGTTGATAAAGGCCACATACCAATCATGTGACACAGCAGCTTGCCAAGTACAGCATGGTCTAACGAGTGGTGGTGGCATACAGGCAGCCAGCTCTCAGGAGCAGAAACCAAAATAACATCTATAAAAGAGGGAAAGTGAGCCAACCTGTAAAGCAGGGAAAGTGGGTCAGGTTTTGAAGTCAGCCTGGGAGAGATAATAAGTTGGACCTCTTTTGACTCAACTGTGTTGAGTAAGGTTGCAGAGCTAGTTCAAGAAATTCACCCCAGATGTGAGAACAGTGCTCAATACAAGGATGGATCAATCCTTTGTATAAAAAGATTAACTTTTCAGAAGAAAAGAAATGGTGACACCCAAACAGGACTACCAGGTTCTTAAGAGGCAGACTCAGCAATTTTCGTAATGTAGGGTTTCCAAGATTGAGAGAATATTACAGTAATACCTAGTATGTCTCCATGGTTGTTTAATTTGTTTATGGATGGGGTGGTTAGGGAGGTGAATGCAAGAGTTTTGGAAAGAGGGGCAAGTATGAAGTCTGTTGGGGATGAGAGAGCTTGGGAAGTGAGTCAGTTGTTGTTCGCTGATGATACAGCGCTGGTGGCTGATTCATGTGAGAAACTGCAGAAGCTGGTGTCTGAGTTTGGTAAAGTGTGTGAAAGAAGAAAGTTAAGAGTAAATGTGAATAAGAGCAAGGTTATTAGGTACAGTAGGGTTGAGGGTCAAGTCAATTGGGAGGTGAGTTTGAATGGAGAAAAACTGGAGGAAGTGAAGTGTTTTAGATATCTGGGAGTGGATCTGGCAGCGGATGGAACCATGGAAGCGGAAGTGGATCATAGGGTGGGGGAGGGGGCGAAAATTCTGGGAGCCTTGAAGAATGTGTGGAAGTCGAGAACATTATCTCGGAAAGCAAAAATGGGTATGTTTGAAGGAATAGTGGTTCCAACAATGTTGTATGGTTGCGAGGCATGGGCTATGGATAGAGTTGTGCGCAGGAGGATAGATGTGCTGGAAATGAGATGTTTGAGGACAATGTGTGGCGTGAGGTGGTTTGATCGAGTAAGTAACGTAAGGGTAAGAGAGATGTGTGGAAATAAAAAGAGCGTGGTTGAGAGAGCAGAAGAGGGTGTTTTGAAATGGTTCGGGCACATGGAGAGAATGAGTGAGGAAAGATTGACCAAGAGAATATATGCGTCGGAGGTGGAGGGAACGAGGAGAAGAGGGAGACCAAATTGGAGGTGGAAAGATGGAGTGAAAAAGATTTTGTGTGATCGGGGCCTGCACATGCAGGAGGGTGAAAGGAGGGCAAGGAATAGAGTGAATTGGAGCGATGTGGTATACCGGGGTTGACGTGCTGTCAGTGGATTGAATCAAGGCATGTGAAGCGTCTGAGGTAAACCATGGAAAGCTGTGTAGGTATGTGTATTTGCGTGTGTGGACGTATGTATATACATGTGTATGGGGGTGGGTTGGGCCATTTCTTTCGTCTGTTTCCTTGCGCTACCTCGCAAACGCGGGAGACAGCGACAAAGCAAAAAAAAAAAAGAAAAAAAAAAACCTAGTATGTTGATTGAGTTAAGAGATGCAATTACAAAACCTTCAAAGGAGAGAGGAAAGCTGTGAGGAATTTTAGATTGGGTCTTGGAGGCATCGAACTTAATTAGGTTTCATCTACCCCACTGAGATATCCTGTCCAAGTCTTGAGTTTATTGAGGAAGTTATGTCATGATGAAATGCAGATTGAGTGAGACAAGACAGAGCAGAAGTAAAGGATGAAGAGGAATGCAGTGTTGACTCATCAGCATATTAGTGCATTTGGTCATTTGTAAAATAAAGTAAATTTCTGATAAAAGGAAGGAAAAGTTGAGGAGGCAGGACAACACTTTGGTTGAGGGACACCAACGCTGATGGAGGAAGACAGAAAGGCTGATCCATCAACAACCCTGGATAGATTGGCCTTAGAAGAAGGTAGATACGAGGCAGCAAAGTGAAGGAGGGAAGCCAAAACAGGGGAGCTTAGAGCTGAGACCCTGATGCCACATCCTATCAAAAGCTCTGGACATATTAAGAGCAACTACACAGGATTCCCTAAAATCTCTCAGGAACAATGATCAGACATTAGTAGGAAAAGAAAGAATATTACCAGTGGATCTTGCCTTGAAGAAGCTATACTGGTGATTAGAGAGGAGACTTTGAGATTCAAGATGTCTGAGGATATAAGAATTGAGAAAGGATTCACAAACTTTGGAAATGGTAGACATCAAAGCAACAGTATGATAGTTACAGGGATGAGAACAGTCATTCTTCTAAGGGATGGGATGTACCAATGCCAATGCTTCCAAGAGGAAGGTAAAGTTCTGGGTCTTACACAGAAATGGAACAGAAAAGCAAGCAAAGGCTCAGGTTCAGAGGCACAGTCTTTCATTACAAAGGTGGTTGTCACCTTGATTGTGTTCATAGAAAGAAGTGCTTTTTGGACAGTTTGGATATAGATTACAGGGATGGGCATAGGATTAGAAAGAAGAGCATCAGAAGGTGAGGGAATGTTAGAGTCATCCAAGGTAGAGTTAAAAGAGAAGCAGGAACCAAAGGGAGTTGCTTTGTCTAGGGAACATACTCATATTGCACAGTCAGAATGGAAAAGTGAAGGAAAGGTGGAGCAACAAAAGTTGTTAGCAAAGCCCTTAACTAAAGACCAGAAAGACCTACCAGCAGATGAAGAGGTAAGGTTATCGCACTTCCTTCCAATAAAGGAACACTTTACGTCGAGGATAACATACTTGCAATAACTACAGGCATTGATAAATGCTGAATGGGACTTGGAGGAAGAGTTTTTCTAAGCCCAATTTGCCTGATCCTTTGCCCGAATGGCCTCAGAACAGGAACAGTTGAACCATGGATTGAAAAAAGGGGTTGTCTTGGAGGAAGAGGGGATAAATGCTTCCATTCCAGCAAGAATAACTCCAGCTAAGCACTCGGTGGAGACAGAAGCATCACCACATAAGAGCCAGTAATTTACCCAAAAAAAGTCAGAAAAGAATTTTTGCAAGTTACTCCCATCAGCCTTGTTGGGGTGCAAATATTCACATTTAGATGGGGCTCTTGGAGGGGGAAATAACTTTAAAACAGATACATTTATGGGAGTGTGGTCAGATAAACCAACTGATGCCATGAATATAAACATCTATGCCACTCAAACATTAGTCTTAAACAACTCACTTCCAGAACAAATCCGTCTAGTACAGTCAGAGACAACGATGCTAAACAAATTGAAAATGGACTGGAAAGTAGAGAAAAAATAAACTTACTAAGTGCCAGGAAGAATAAAACCTAATGATATAACCATAGAAGGTAACACAACAGCACATAAGAGAGCTTAAGAATCCTAGGCCACACACTCACAAATTAGGAGGTTTGGTAATAGATCATATCAATAAGAGAACCACACAAGGAAAAACAGCCTTGACCAGCCTGTATAGATTATGGCACCTTCCAGAGAACCGAAAATTAAACACAGTCAAGGCTACAATAATACATGTCCTAACTCATTCACCTATACCAGTGGTTCTTAAACTTTTAAGCCTCGTGCCCCCTCTCAGTATAGGCCTGGATACCCCCCTACCCTTTCAAGTTTTATTAAACAATAATCAGAGATTTTTTACCAGCATGCAGTACTTAATCGCTTAATCAGGATTATTGCTTACTTGAGGGGTTTTTGGATGAATGAAAGAAGTTTTTCTGCTTCTATATTTTAGTTTTCCTCTCTTCCTACACGTACACATGCCTTACATCCTCGATAAAAACTTTTCACTGCTTCTAACAACTTTCCTCCCACACCATATATTCTTAATACCTTCCACAGAGCATCTCTATCAACTCTATCATATGCCTTCTCCAGATCCATAAATGCTACATACAAATCCATTTGCTTTTCTAAGTATTTCTCACATACATTCTTCAAAGCAAACACCTGATCCACACATCCTCTACCACTTCTGAAACCACACTGCTCTTCCCCAATCTGATGCTCTGTACATGCCTTCACCCTCTCTATCAATACCCTCCCATATAATTTACCAGGAATACTCAACAAACTTATACCTCTGTAATTTGAGCACTCACTCTTATCCCCTTTGCCTTTGTACAATGGCACTATGCACGCATTCCGCCAATCCTCAGGCACCTCACCATGAGTCATACATACATTAAATAACCTTACCAACCAGTCAACAATACAGTCACGTGTAGGAAGAGAGGAAAGTGATTGGTTCTCAGTGAATGTAGGTTTGCGGCAGGGGTGTGTGATGTCTCCATGGTTGTTTAATTTGTTTATGGATGGGGTGGTTAGGGAGGTAAATGCAAGAGTTTTGGAAAGAGGGGCAAGTATGAAGTCTGTTGGGGATGAGAGAGCTTGGGAAGTGAGTCAGTTGTTGTTCGCTGATGACACAGCGCTGGTGGCTGATTCATGTGAGAAACTGCAGAAGCTGGTGACTGAGTTTCGTAAAGTGTGTGGAAGAAGAAAGTTAAGAGTAAATGTGAATAAGAGCAAGGTTATTAGGTACAGTAGGGTTGAGGGTCAAGTCAATTGGGAGGTGAGTTTGAATGGAGAAAAACTGGAGGAAGTGAAGTGTTTTAGATATCTGGGAGTGGATCTGGCAGCGGATGGAACCATGGAAGCGGAAGTGGATCATAGGGTGGGGGAGGGGGCGAAAATTCTGGGGGCCTTGAAGAATGTGTGGAAGTCGAGAACATTATCTCGGAAAGCAAAAATGGGTATGTTTGAAGGAATAGTGGTTCCAACAATGTTGTATGGTTGCGAGGCGTGGGCTATGGATAGAGTTGTGCGCAGGAGGATGGATGTGCTGGAAATGAGATGTTTGAGGACAATGTGTGGTGTGAGGTGGTTTGATCGAGTGAGTAACATAAGGGTAAGAGAGATGTGTGGAAATAAAAAGAGCATGGTTGAGAGAGCAGAAGAGGGTGTTTTGAAGTGGTTTGGGCACATGGAGAGGATGAGTGAGGAAAGATTGACCAAGAGGATATATGTGTCGGAGGTGGAGGGAACAAGGAGAAGAGGGAGACCAAATTGGAGGTGGAAAGATGGAGTGAAAAAGATTTTGTGTGATCGGGGCCTGAACATGCAGGAGGGTGAAAGGAGGGCAAGGAATAGAGTGAATTGGAGCGATGTGGTATACCGGGGCTGACGTGCTGTCAGTGGATTGAATCAAGGCATGTGAAGCGTCTGGGGTAAACAATGGAAAGCTGTGTAGGTATGTATATTTGCGTGCGTGGACGTATGTATATACATGTGTATGGGGGGGGTTGGGCCATTTCTTTCGTCTGTTTCCTTGCGCTACCTCGCAAACGCGGGAGACAGCGACAAAGTATAAAAAAAAAAAAAATATTTTAGTTTTATTTCAATGTCTTTATGCACCTAGTTTCAATGAAACATAATATTAACTGGAAGTTGTAACTAAAATTGAATATAAATTACCCTATTTCAATAGCAGTAACTAACAGAAACCAGAAATTATTCATTACACAAACAAATAATTTTCTTATTTTTAAGACAGTTACTGAGTGCATTAGTACAAGAGTAATGATTTTATGCATATTCTGCTTATATATTTTATAACCCTAATGCAATTAAATGAAAAATCATTGGAGAACAGAAGAATCTAAGTAGCACAGTAACACCAAATTTCACACGCTTTTGCCACCGGTACTACTTAAATCATCATGTCACAAATAAGACGGTAAATTATATATGTTGACTTTGGTGTCTAGGTAGTACTCATCAATGAGATACGTAATGTTGACTCTTCTCACTGACTAGGCTAGTAATATCTGTTGTTGTCTGGTTGCTAAGGGCAAACCAAAGATCACCCTCCATATCTAGCTTGATTCTTTGTTCTTATATTAACCAATGCTGACAAACCCACTTCACATAGGTAAGCAGATGAAATCAGGACAATGACTTTTAGGACTGACAGGCATATTTTCTGGTACACTGAGAGATCTTCTCTAGACCAAGACAAGTGAAATCATCCTTTGCTACAGAATTAAATTTCAGTTCAAGAAATTTTTCTTGCATAGCTTCAGGAACTTCCTCATCTTCCATGAAAAAGGGATTCCTGGCAAGGTTAAATTCAAAGCTGCTGTTACTAATGTTTGGAAAATAGTGATGAAATTCATTATCCCAACCAAACTTTTCTCTCTGACTGCTTAGGCCCCCCTATGAATTTTCTGAAGACCTCCTTGGGGGGTGCACCCCAACTTTAAGAACCACTGACCAATAAGAATGTTCCTTGCTTCTAAATCATGCATAACAAAGTTACAGAGGATACAAAATAAGGATCTAAAATTCATCACAAATGAAAAATGACCTTTCACTGAAAACATCATAGAACACCACGAACAATTAACAATTATACCAGTCAGTTCATATCTTTGAGAAGCAGCCTGAATAATGCTATGGCAGGGACTTGAAAAAAATTATGAAACAAACCACATAAATCTACGATCTGGACAACATTGCAAACATGGAAAAACCCTTGGGTTACCTGAAAACTCAAAGCACTCAGGGAGACTCCAGTTATCCAATGATGTACACAATGAACATTGCATAGCTTAGCTTAGTTCCTCTCTTCTTCATAACCAAAGATACATCATCAATACTAACACAACCCTAGTCTGCTGAGGGTATACGAATAAGACACCAAAAACACACTTCCAAATAATCAGTCACATGCATCAAGAAACTTACACAAAAAACCTGTACATACTTCAGTCTTCTCTTCCATTTCAAACTATCCTACCCTTGCCCCATAACTTCTTCCACTATTCTAGCCACACAAAAATAATATTAGTAATATTAATAATAACAGCATGCGTACGAGTAGGAGGGAGACGAAAGTGACTGGTTCTCAGTGAATGTTCATTTGCAGCAAGGGTGCATGATGTCTCCAAGGTTGGTTAATTTGTTTATGGATGGGGTTGTTAGGGAGGTGAATGCAAGAGTTTTGGAAAGAGGGGCAAGTATGCAGTCTGTTGTGGATGAGAGAGCTTGGGAAGTGAGTCAGTTGTTTTTCGCTGATGATACAGCGCTGGTGGCTGATTCGGGTGAGAAACTGTAGAAGCTGGTGACTGAGTTTGGTATAGTGTGTGAAAGAAGAAAGCTGAGAGTAAATGTGAATAAGAGCAAGGTTATTGGTACAGTGGGGTTGAGGGTCAAGTCAATTAGGAGGTAAGTTTGAATGGAGAAAAACTGGAGGAAGTGAAGTGTTTTAGACATCTGGGAGTGGATTTGGCAGCGGATGGAACCATGGAAGCATAAGTGAATCATAGGGTGGGGGAGAGGGCAAAAGTTCTGGGAGCACTGAAAAATGTGTGGGTCGAGAACATTATTTTGGAAAGCAAAAATGGATATGTTTGAAGGAGTAGTGGTTCCAACAATGTTATATGGTTGCAAGGCATGGGCTATGGATAGAGTTGAGCAGAGGAGGGTGGATATGCTGGAAATGAGATGTTTGAAGACATTATGTGGTGTGAGGTGGTTTGATCGAGTAAGTAATGAAAGGGTAAGAGAGATGTGTGGTAATAAAAAGAGTATGATTGAGAGAGCAGAAGAGGGTGTTTTGAAATGGTTTGGTCACATAGAGAGAACGAGTGAAGAAAGATTGATAAAGGGGATATATGTGTCAGAGGTGGAGGGAACGAGGAGTAGTGGGAGACCAAATTGGAGTTGGAAAGATGGAGTGAAAAAGATTTTGAGTGATCGGGTCCTGAACATGCAGGAAGGTGAAAGGCGAGGTAGCGCAAGGAAACAGACGAAAGAAATGACCCAACCCATCCACATACACATGTATACACATACACATCCACACATGCAAATATACGTACCTATACATCTCAACGTATACATATATATACACACACAGGCATATACATATATACACATGTACATAATTCACACTGTCTGCCTTTGTTCATTCCCATCGCCACCCTGCCACACGTGAAATAACAGCCCCCTCTCCCCAAATGTGCGCGAGGTTGTGCTACGAAAAGAAAACAAGGGCCACATTTGTTCACACTCAGTCTCTAGCTGTCATGTAATAATGCACCGAAACCACAGCTCCCTTTCCACATCCAGGCCCAACAGAACTTTCCATGGTTTACCTCAGATGCTTCACATGCCCTGGTTCAATCCATTAATGGCACTTCAATCCCGGTATACCACACCGTTCGAATTCACTCTTTTCCTTGCACGCCTTTCACCCTCCTGCATGTTCAGGCCCCGATCACTCATAATCTTTTTCACTCCATCTTTCCACCTCCAATTTGGTCTCCCACTTCTCGTTCCCTCCACCTCTGACACATATATCCTCTTGGTCAATCTTTCCTCACTCATTCTCTCCATGTGATCAAACCATTTCAAAACACCCTCTTCTGCTCTCTCAACCACACTCTTTTTATTATCACACATCTCTCTTACACTATTATTACTTACTCGATCAAACCATCTCACACCACATATTGTCCTCAAACATCTCATTTCCAACACATCCACCCTCCTGTGCACAACTCTATCCATAGTCCACACCTCGCAACCATATAACATTGTTGGAACCACTATTCCTACAAACATACCCATTTTTGCTTTCCGAGATAATGTTCTTGACTTCCAAACATTCTTCAACACTCCCAGAACTTTCGCCCCCTCCCCCACCCTATGATTCACTTCTGCTTCCATGGTTTCATCCGCTGCCAGATTCACTCCCAGATATCTAAAACACTTTACTTCCTTCAGTTTTTCTCCATTCAAACTTACCTCCCAATTGACTTGACCCTCAACCCTAATGTACCTAATAACCTTGCTCTTATTCACATTTACTCTTAACTTTCTTCTTTCACACACTTTACCAAACTCAGTCACCAGCTTCTGCAGTTTCTCACATGAATCAGCCACCAGCGCTGTATCATCAGCGAACAACAACTGACTCACTTCCCAAGATCTCTCATCCACAACAGACTGCATACTTGCCCTCTTTCCAAAACTCTTGCATTCACCTCCCTAACAACCCCATCCATAAACAAACAACCATGGAGACATCACACACTCCTGCCGCAAACCTACATTTACTGAGAACCAATCACTTTCCTCTCTTCCTACACGTACACATGCCTTACATTCTCGATAAAATCTTTTCACTGCTTCTAACAACTTGCCTCCCACACCATATATTCTTAGTACCTTCCACAGAGCATCTCTATCAACTCTATCATACGCCTTCTCCAGATCCATAAATGCTACATACAAATCCATTTGCTTTTCTAAGTATTTCTCACATTCTTCAAAGCAAACACCTGATCCACACATCCTCTCCCACTTCTGAAACCACACTGCTCTTCCCCAATCTGATGCTCTGTACATGCCTTCACTCTCTCAATCAATACCCTCCCATATAATTTACCAGGAATACTCAACAAACTTATACCTCTGTAATTTGAGCATTCACTCTTATCCCCTTTGCCTTTATACAATGGCACTATGCACGCATTCCGCCAATCCTCAGGCATCTCACCATGAATCATACATACATCAAATAACCTTACCAACCAGTCAACAATACAGTCACCCCCTTTTTTAATAAATTCCACTACAGTACCATCCAAACCTGCTGCCTTGCCGGCTTTCATCTTCCGCAAAGCTTTTACTACCTCTTCTCTGTTTACCAAATCATTTTCCCTTACCCTCTCACTTTGCACACCACCTAGACCAAAACACCCTATATCTGCCACTCTATCATCAAACACATTCAACAAACCTTCAAAATACTCACTCCATCTCCCTCTCACATCACCACTACTTGTTATCACCTACCCATTAGCCCCCTTGACTGAAGTTCCCATTTGCCCCCTTGTCTTACGCACTTTATTTACCTCCTTCCAGAACATCTTTTTATTCTCCCTAAAATTTACTGATACTCTCTCACCCCAACTCTCATTTGCCCTCTTTTTCACCTCTTGCACTTTTCTCTTGACTTCCTGACTCTTTCTTTTATACATCTCCACTCATTTGTATTTTTTCCCTGCCAAAATCATCCAAATGCCTCTCTCTTCTCTTTCACTAATAATCTTACTTCTTCATCCCACCACTCACTACCCTTTCTAATCAACCCACCTCCCACGCTTCTCATGCCACAAGCATCTTTTGCGCAAGCCATCACTGCTTCCCTAAATACATCCCATTCCTCCCCCACTTCCCATACCTTCTTTGTTCTCACCTTTTTCCATTCTGTACTAAGTCTCTCCTGGTACTTCCTCACACAAGTCTCCTTCCCAAGCTCACTTACTCTCACCACTCTCTTCACCCCAACATTCTCTATTCTTTTCTGAAAACCCATACAAATCTTCACCTTCGCCTCCACAAGATAATGATCAGACATCCCTCCAGTTGCACCTCTCAGCACATTAACATCTAAAAGTCTCTCTTTCACGCACCTGTCAATTAACACGTAATCCAATAACGCTCTCTGGCCATCTCTCCTACTTACATACGTATACTTATGTATATCTCACTTTTTAAACCAGGTATTCCCAATCACCAGTCCTTTTTCTGTACATAAATCTACAAGCTCTTCACCATTTCCATTTACAACACTGAACACACCATGTTTACCAATTATTCCCTCAACTGCCACATTACTCACCTTTGCTTTCAAATCACCCATCACTATAACCCGGTCTTGTGCATCAAAACCACTAACACACTCATTCAGCTGCTCCCAAAACACTTGCCTCTCATGATCTTTCTTCTCATGCCCAGGTGCATATGTACCAATAATCACCCATCTCTCTCCATCAACTTTCAGTTTTACCCATATTAATCTAGAATTTACTTTCTTACATTCTCTCACATACTCCCACAACTCCTGTTTCAGGAGTAGTGCTACTTCTTCCCTTGCTCTTGTCCTCTCAATATATATATATTTTCTTTTTTTTTTTTTTTTCTTTGTTGCTGTCTCCCGCGTTTGCGAGGTAGCGCAAGGAAACAGACGAAAGAAATGGCCCAACCCACCCCCATACACATGTATATACATACGTCCACACACGCAAATATACATACCTACACAGCTTTCCATGGTTTACCCCAGACGCTTCACATGCCTTGATTCAATCCACTGACAGCACGTCAGCCCCGGTATACCACATCGCTCCAATTCACTCTATTCCTTGCCCTCCTTTCACCCTCCTGCATGTTCAGGCCCCCATCACGCAAAATCTTTTTCACTCCATCTTTCCACCTCCAATTTGGTCTCCCTCTTCTCCTCGTTCCCTCCACCTCCGACACGTATATCCTCTTGGTCAATCTTTCCTCACTCATTCTCTCCATGTGACCAAACATTTCAAAACACCCTCTTCTGCTCTCTCAACCACGCTCTTTTTATTTCCACACATCTCTCTTACCCTTACGTTACTTACTCGATCAAACCACCTCACACCACACATTGTCCTCAAACATCTCATTTCCAGCACATCCATCCTCCTGCGCACAACTCTATCCATAGTCCACGCCTCGCAACCACACAACATTGTTGGAACCACTATTCCTTCAAACATACCCATTTTTGCTTTCCGAGATAATGTTCTCGACTTCCACACATTCTTCAAGGCTCCCAGAATTTTCGCCCCCTCCCCCACCCTATGATCCACTTCCGCTTCCATGGTTCCATCCGCTGCCAGATCCACTCCCAGATATCTAAAACACTTCACTTCCTCCAGTTTTTCTCCATTCAAACTCACCTCCCAACTGACTTGACCCTCAACCCTACTGTACCTAATAACCTTGCTCTTATTCACATTTACTCTTAACTTTCTTCTTTCACACACTTTACCAAACTCAGTCACCAGCTTCTCCAGTTTCTCACATGAATCAGCCACCAGCACTGTATCATCAGCGAACAACAACTGACTCACTTCCCAAGCTCTCTCATCCCCAACAGACTTCATACTTGCCCCTCTTTCCAAAACTCTTGCATTCACCTCCCTAACAACTCCATCCATAAACAAATTAAACAACCATGGAGACATTACACACCCCTGCCGCAAACCTACATTCACTGAGAACCAATCACTTTCCTCTCTTCCTACACGTACACATGCCTTACATCCTCGATAAAAACTTTTCACTGCTTCTAACAACTTGCCTCCCACACCATATATTCTTAATACCTTCCCTGGGGATAGGGGAGAAAGAATACTTCCCACGTATTCCCTGCGTGTCGTAGAAGGCGACTATTATTATTTTGCTTTGTCGCTGTCTCCCGCGTTTGTGAGGTGGCGCAAGGAAACAGACGAAAGAAATGGCCCAACCCACCCCCATACACATGTATATACATACACATCCACACACGCAAATATACATACCTATACATCTCAATGTACACATATATATATATATACACAAACAGGCACAAACAGTAGGGTTGAGGGTCAAGTCAATTAGGAGGTAAGTTTGAATGGAGAAAAACTGGAGGAAGTGAAGTGTTTTAGACATCTGGGAGTGGATTTGGCAGCGGATGGAACCATGGAAGCAGAAGTGAATCATAGGGTGGGGGAGAGGGCAAAAGTTCTGGGAGCACTGAAAAATGTGTGGAGTCGAGAACATTATTTGGAAAGCAAAAATGGATATGTTTGAAGGAGTAGTGGTTCCAACAATGTTATATGGTTGCAAGGCATGGGCTATGGATAGAGTTGAGCAGAGGAGGGTGGATATGCTGGAAATGAGATGTTTGAAGACATTATGTGGTGTGAGGTGGTTTGATCGAGTAAGTAATGAAAGGGTAAGAGAGATGTGTGGTAATAAAAAGAGTATGATTGAGAGAGCAGAAGAGGGTGTTTTGAAATGGTTTGGTCACATAGAGAGAACGAGTGAAGAAAGATTGATAAAGGGGATATATGTGTCAGAGGTGGAGGGAACGAGGAGTAGTGGGAGACCAAATTGGAGTTGGAAAGATGGAGTGAAAAAGATTTTGAGTGATCGGGTCCTGAACATGCAGGAAGGTGAAAGGCGAGGTAGCGCAAGGAAACAGACGAAAGAAATGACCCAACCCATCCACATACACATGTATACACATACACATCCACACATGCAAATATACGTACCTATACATCTCAACGTATACATATATATACACACACAGGCATATACATATATACACATGTACATAATTCACACTGTCTGCCTTTGTTCATTCCCATCGCCACCCTGCCACACGTGAAATAACAGCCCCCTCTCCCCAAATGTGCGCGAGGTTGTGCTACGAAAAGAAAACAAGGGCCACATTTGTTCACACTCAGTCTCTAGCTGTCATGTAATAATGCACCGAAACCACAGCTCCCTTTCCACATCCAGGCCCAACAGAACTTTCCATGGTTTACCTCAGATGCTTCACATGCCCTGGTTCAATCCATTAATGGCACTTCAATCCCGGTATACCACACCGTTCGAATTCACTCTTTTCCTTGCACGCCTTTCACCCTCCTGCATGTTCAGGCCCCGATCACTCATAATCTTTTTCACTCCATCTTTCCACCTCCAATTTGGTCTCCCACTTCTCGTTCCCTCCACCTCTGACACATATATCCTCTTGGTCAATCTTTCCTCACTCATTCTCTCCATGTGATCAAACCATTTCAAAACACCCTCTTCTGCTCTCTCAACCACACTCTTTTTATTATCACACATCTCTCTTACACTATTATTACTTACTCGATCAAACCATCTCACACCACATATTGTCCTCAAACATCTCATTTCCAACACATCCACCCTCCTGTGCACAACTCTATCCATAGTCCACACCTCGCAACCATATAACATTGTTGGAACCACTATTCCTACAAACATACCCATTTTTGCTTTCCGAGATAATGTTCTTGACTTCCAAACATTCTTCAACACTCCCAGAACTTTCGCCCCCTCCCCCACCCTATGATTCACTTCTGCTTCCATGGTTTCATCCGCTGCCAGATTCACTCCCAGATATCTAAAACACTTTACTTCCTTCAGTTTTTCTCCATTCAAACTTACCTCCCAATTGACTTGACCCTCAACCCTAATGTACCTAATAACCTTGCTCTTATTCACATTTACTCTTAACTTTCTTCTTTCACACACTTTACCAAACTCAGTCACCAGCTTCTGCAGTTTCTCACATGAATCAGCCACCAGCGCTGTATCATCAGCGAACAACAACTGACTCACTTCCCAAGATCTCTCATCCACAACAGACTGCATACTTGCCCTCTTTCCAAAACTCTTGCATTCACCTCCCTAACAACCCCATCCATAAACAAACAACCATGGAGACATCACACACTCCTGCCGCAAACCTACATTTACTGAGAACCAATCACTTTCCTCTCTTCCTACACGTACACATGCCTTACATTCTCGATAAAATCTTTTCACTGCTTCTAACAACTTGCCTCCCACACCATATATTCTTAGTACCTTCCACAGAGCATCTCTATCAACTCTATCATACGCCTTCTCCAGATCCATAAATGCTACATACAAATCCATTTGCTTTTCTAAGTATTTCTCACATTCTTCAAAGCAAACACCTGATCCACACATCCTCTCCCACTTCTGAAACCACACTGCTCTTCCCCAATCTGATGCTCTGTACATGCCTTCACTCTCTCAATCAATACCCTCCCATATAATTTACCAGGAATACTCAACAAACTTATACCTCTGTAATTTGAGCATTCACTCTTATCCCCTTTGCCTTTATACAATGGCACTATGCACGCATTCCGCCAATCCTCAGGCATCTCACCATGAATCATACATACATCAAATAACCTTACCAACCAGTCAACAATACAGTCACCCCCTTTTTTAATAAATTCCACTACAGTACCATCCAAACCTGCTGCCTTGCCGGCTTTCATCTTCCGCAAAGCTTTTACTACCTCTTCTCTGTTTACCAAATCATTTTCCCTTACCCTCTCACTTTGCACACCACCTAGACCAAAACACCCTATATCTGCCACTCTATCATCAAACACATTCAACAAACCTTCAAAATACTCACTCCATCTCCCTCTCACATCACCACTACTTGTTATCACCTACCCATTAGCCCCCTTGACTGAAGTTCCCATTTGCCCCCTTGTCTTACGCACTTTATTTACCTCCTTCCAGAACATCTTTTTATTCTCCCTAAAATTTACTGATACTCTCTCACCCCAACTCTCATTTGCCCTCTTTTTCACCTCTTGCACTTTTCTCTTGACTTCCTGACTCTTTCTTTTATACATCTCCACTCATTTGTATTTTTTCCCTGCCAAAATCATCCAAATGCCTCTCTCTTCTCTTTCACTAATAATCTTACTTCTTCATCCCACCACTCACTACCCTTTCTAATCAACCCACCTCCCACGCTTCTCATGCCACAAGCATCTTTTGCGCAAGCCATCACTGCTTCCCTAAATACATCCCATTCCTCCCCCACTTCCCATACCTTCTTTGTTCTCACCTTTTTCCATTCTGTACTAAGTCTCTCCTGGTACTTCCTCACACAAGTCTCCTTCCCAAGCTCACTTACTCTCACCACTCTCTTCACCCCAACATTCTCTATTCTTTTCTGAAAACCCATACAAATCTTCACCTTCGCCTCCACAAGATAATGATCAGACATCCCTCCAGTTGCACCTCTCAGCACATTAACATCTAAAAGTCTCTCTTTCACGCACCTGTCAATTAACACGTAATCCAATAACGCTCTCTGGCCATCTCTCCTACTTACATACGTATACTTATGTATATCTCACTTTTTAAACCAGGTATTCCCAATCACCAGTCCTTTTTCTGTACATAAATCTACAAGCTCTTCACCATTTCCATTTACAACACTGAACACACCATGTTTACCAATTATTCCCTCAACTGCCACATTACTCACCTTTGCTTTCAAATCACCCATCACTATAACCCGGTCTTGTGCATCAAAACCACTAACACACTCATTCAGCTGCTCCCAAAACACTTGCCTCTCATGATCTTTCTTCTCATGCCCAGGTGCATATGTACCAATAATCACCCATCTCTCTCCATCAACTTTCAGTTTTACCCATATTAATCTAGAATTTACTTTCTTACATTCTCTCACATACTCCCACAACTCCTGTTTCAGGAGTAGTGCTACTTCTTCCCTTGCTCTTGTCCTCTCAATATATATATATTTTCTTTTTTTTTTTTTTTTCTTTGTTGCTGTCTCCCGCGTTTGCGAGGTAGCGCAAGGAAACAGACGAAAGAAATGGCCCAACCCACCCCCATACACATGTATATACATACGTCCACACACGCAAATATACATACCTACACAGCTTTCCATGGTTTACCCCAGACGCTTCACATGCCTTGATTCAATCCACTGACAGCACGTCAGCCCCGGTATACCACATCGCTCCAATTCACTCTATTCCTTGCCCTCCTTTCACCCTCCTGCATGTTCAGGCCCCCATCACGCAAAATCTTTTTCACTCCATCTTTCCACCTCCAATTTGGTCTCCCTCTTCTCCTCGTTCCCTCCACCTCCGACACGTATATCCTCTTGGTCAATCTTTCCTCACTCATTCTCTCCATGTGACCAAACATTTCAAAACACCCTCTTCTGCTCTCTCAACCACGCTCTTTTTATTTCCACACATCTCTCTTACCCTTACGTTACTTACTCGATCAAACCACCTCACACCACACATTGTCCTCAAACATCTCATTTCCAGCACATCCATCCTCCTGCGCACAACTCTATCCATAGTCCACGCCTCGCAACCACACAACATTGTTGGAACCACTATTCCTTCAAACATACCCATTTTTGCTTTCCGAGATAATGTTCTCGACTTCCACACATTCTTCAAGGCTCCCAGAATTTTCGCCCCCTCCCCCACCCTATGATCCACTTCCGCTTCCATGGTTCCATCCGCTGCCAGATCCACTCCCAGATATCTAAAACACTTCACTTCCTCCAGTTTTTCTCCATTCAAACTCACCTCCCAACTGACTTGACCCTCAACCCTACTGTACCTAATAACCTTGCTCTTATTCACATTTACTCTTAACTTTCTTCTTTCACACACTTTACCAAACTCAGTCACCAGCTTCTCCAGTTTCTCACATGAATCAGCCACCAGCACTGTATCATCAGCGAACAACAACTGACTCACTTCCCAAGCTCTCTCATCCCCAACAGACTTCATACTTGCCCCTCTTTCCAAAACTCTTGCATTCACCTCCCTAACAACTCCATCCATAAACAAATTAAACAACCATGGAGACATTACACACCCCTGCCGCAAACCTACATTCACTGAGAACCAATCACTTTCCTCTCTTCCTACACGTACACATGCCTTACATCCTCGATAAAAACTTTTCACTGCTTCTAACAACTTGCCTCCCACACCATATATTCTTAATACCTTCCCTGGGGATAGGGGAGAAAGAATACTTCCCACGTATTCCCTGCGTGTCGTAGAAGGCGACTATTATTATTTTGCTTTGTCGCTGTCTCCCGCGTTTGTGAGGTGGCGCAAGGAAACAGACGAAAGAAATGGCCCAACCCACCCCCATACACATGTATATACATACACATCCACACACGCAAATATACATACCTATACATCTCAATGTACACATATATATATATATACACAAACAGGCACAAACAGTAGGGTTGAGGGTCAAGTCAATTGGGAGGTGAGTTTGAATGAAGAAAAACTGGAGGAAGTGAAGTGTTTTAGATATCTGGGAGTGGATCTGGCAGCGGATGGAACCATGGAAGCGGAAGTGGATCATAGGGTGGGGGAGGGGGCGAAAATTCTGGGAGCCTTGAAGAATGTGTGGAAGTCGAGAACATTATCTCGGAAAGCAAAAATGGGTATGTTTGAAGGAATAGTGGTTCCAACAATGTTGTATGGTTGCGAGGCGTGGACTATGGATAGAGTTGTGCGCAGGAGGATGGATGTGCTGGAAATGAGATGTTTGAGGACAATGTGTAGTGTGAGGTGGTTTGATCGAGTAAGTAACGTAAGGGTAAGAGAGATGTGTGGAAATAAAAAGAGCGTGGTTGAGAGAGCAGAAGAGGGTGTTTTGAAATGGTTTGGGCACATGGAGAGAATGAGTGAGGAAAGATTGACCAAGAGGATATATGTGTCGGAGGTGGAGGGAATGAGGAGAAGAGGGAGACCAAATTGGAGGTGGAAAGATGGAGTGAAAAAGATTTTGTGTGATCGGGGCCTGAACATGCAGGAGGGTGAAAGGAGGGCAAGGAATAGAGTGAATTGGAGCGATGTGGTATACCGGGGCTGACGTGCTGTCAGTGGATTGAATCAAGGCATGTGAAGCGTCTGGGGTAAACCATGGAAAGCTGTGTAGGTATGTATATTTGCATGTGTGGACGTATGTATATACATGTGTATGGGGGTGGGTTGGGCCATTTCTTTCGTCTGTTTCCTTGCACTACCTCGCAAACGCGGGAGACAGCGAAAAAAAAAAAAAAAACACACATACATATATACCCATGCACACAATTCACACTGTCTGCCTTTATTCATTCCCATCGCCACCTCGCCACACATGGAATACCATCCCCCTCCCCCTCATGTGTGCGAGGTAACGCTAGGAAAAGACAACAAAGGCCCCATTCATTCACACTCAGTCTCTAGCTGTCATGCAATAATGCCTGAAACCACAGCTCCCTTTCCACATCCAGGCCCCACACAACTTTCCATGGTTTACCCCAGACGCTTCACATGCCCTGATTCAATCCAATGACAGCACGTCAACCCCGGTATACTACATCGATCCAATTCACTCTATTCTTTGCACGCCTTTCACCCTCCTGTGTATGTCCAGGCCCCGATCGCTTTAAATCTTTTTCATTCCATCCTTCCACCTCCAATTTGGTATCCTGCTTCTCCTCATTCCCTCCACCTCTGACACATATATCCTCTTTGTCAATCTTTCCTCACTCATTCTCACCATGTGCCCAAACCATTTCAATACACCCTCTTCTGCTCTCTCAACCACACTCTATTTATTACCACACATCTCTCTTACCCTTTCATTACTTACTTGATCAAACCACATCACACCACATATTGTCCCCAATATTTCCAACACTAAGTATTTCTCACCTCCATTCTTCAAAGCAAGCACCTGCTTTGAAGAATGTATGAGAGAAATACTTAGAAAAGCAAATGGATTTGTATGTAGCATTTATGGATCTGGAAAAGGCATATGATAAAGTTAATATAGATGCTCTTTGGAAGGTATTAAGAGTATGTGGTGTGGGAGGCAAGTTGCTAGAAGCAGTGAAAAGTTTTATCAAGGGTGTAAGGCATGTGTACGAGTAGGAAGAGAGGAAAGTAATTGGTTCTCAGTGAATGTCCGTTTGCGGCAGGGGTGCGTGATGTCTCCATGGCTGTTTAATTTGTTTATGGATGGGGTTGTTAGATGGGTGAATGCAAGAGTTTTGGAGAGAGGGGCAAGTATGCAGTCTGCTGTCGATGAGAGGGCTTGGGAAGTGAGTCAGTCATTAAGGGAGGAAAATGCAAGAGTTTTGGAGAGGAACAAGTATGCAGTCTGTTGGGGATGAGAGAGCTTGGGAAAAAAAAGTCAGTTATTGTTCACATTAATACAGCACTGGTGGCTGATTCAAGCGAGAAACTGCAGAAGTTGGTGACAGTCAGGAAAGTGTATGAAAGGAGAAAGTTGAGAGCAAATGTGAATAAGAGCAAGGGCATTAGTTTCTGGAGGTTTGAAGGATAAGTTAGTTGGGATGTAAGTCTGAATGGAGAAAAATTGGAGGAAGTGAAGTGTTTTAGATATCTGGGAGTGGACTTAGCAGCAGATGGAATCATGGCAGTGGAAGTGAGTCACAGGGTAGGGAGGGAGGGGGGGGGGGGTGAAGGTTCCAGGAGCAATGAAAAATGTAAGGAAGGAGAGAATGTTATCTCGGAGAGCAAAAATGGGTATGTTTGAAGGAACAGTTGCTCCAACAATATCATAGAATTGTGAAGCATGGGCTATTGATAGGGTAGTGAGGAGGAGGTGAATGTGTTGGAAATGAGATGTTTGAGGACAATAGGTGGTGTGAGGTGGGTTGATCGAGTAAGCAATGAAAGGGTAAGAGAGATGTGTGGAAATAAAAGAGTGTGGTTGAGAGAGCAGAAGAGGATGTGTTGAAATGGTTTGGATATATGGAGAGAATGAGTGAGGAAAGGTTGATGAAGAGGATGAATGTGTCAGAGGTGGTGGGAACAAGAAGCAAGAGACCAAACTGGAGGTGGAAGGATAGAGTGAAAAAGATTTTGAGTGATAAAGGCCTGAACATATACATATATATATATATACACATGTATATATTCATGCTTGCTTGCCTTCATCCACTCCTAGCGCTTCCCAGCCCCACAGGAAGCAGTATCGCCACTCCTTACTTCAGCAAGGCAGCACCACGAAAACAGACAAAAAAGGCCACATTCATTCACAATCAGTCTCTAGTTGTCATGTGTAAAGCACTAAAACCTCAGCTCCGTATCCATATCCAGGCCCTACAGACCTTTCATTGGTTTACCCCAGACATTTCACATGCCCTGGTTCAGTCCACTGACAGCATGTCAACTCAGGTATACCACATCGTTCCAATTCACTCTATTCCTTGCACACCTCTCACCCTCCTGTATATTCAGGTCCCAATCGCTCAAAATCTTTTTTACTCCATCCTTCCACCTCCAATTTGGTCTCCCACTTCTCCTTGATTCCTCCACCCCTGACACATATATCCTCTTTGTCAACTATTTCTCATTCTCTCCATATCTCCAAACCATTTCATATATGCAAAATGAAACAAAAATGCTTCAAACAAACTCTCATCCTAATACACCTGGCACTCAGTTCTATGCACTAGCACTGGACCCTTCATAACCAAATATGCCATAAAAAAACCACCATCTCTAAGAAATAACAAAATACTATATCTGCCTCACACTTCTCCAACCTATACAGTACTTATCTATTCCCTTTTCCCAACAAACAATACCGACAAAACGCTCGTACATGCATTTCCCGCTTTCAGTAGCAAAATTACCCAGTGTTTTACATATATGGTGTTTATGAAAAAATAAACTGAATAATGAAGACAGAAAAAAAAAGAAAAGTTTACAAAGACCGTGCTGGCAATGGCGATCAATAGCAATTATTTGCTGGTAATTGGCAATGCCATTAAGACATGTAGTATTGTGTACAATGTTTACTGAGAAATAAATAATGTTCATAAAATACCATAACTGAAATGTAAGAAGTTTCAAAAATAATACTACAGCTCACAGCAACAACAAATGATCACTCCAATGAGTGACTATTTGCTAGCAACTAAGTGCACCCATGCAGCAGCTAGCCCAACTTGTGTGTTGCAGTGGGCATAAAGCATGGAATGTGTACTTCACACAATGTGATATAATACCTTTTGGGAAAGTGTCTAATGACTCTTGTGCTTCTGGGGAGAAGAGAAACAGAACAAGCATCAAATACTTAAAAAGATACAACAAAATGTGACATTTTGATGCTGATCAATGCGTTGTTGACTGGGCTAGAGCCTCTACCTACCAGATCAGAGCAACTTCATGTATTATCTTAATGCTGTACCATATTTCAAGCAAGTACTCTATAATAATGGCACTAGAATTTACCAGTTATGGAGACTTGCTGTGGCTAACCCCTTGAGGGAGTTCTAGAACAGACAAGCATTAGATATCCAGACAGATATCTTTTAGTGTACCACATAGATTGAGAAATCTTCCCCATGAGTGAAGCTCACAATAATTACATTGAATGCTATGGCAAAGCGTGACCCACTACTCAGAGTTTCTGTTAAGATGAAATTTCCAGGAACACATCCATAGCACTGATTGAGAACAACCAGTTATGGAGACTTGCCATGGCTACCCACTTGAGGGAGTTCCTAGAGAATAGGCATCAGATAAATAGATAGATAAACGGATAGATTCTATATCAAAAAACGTAGACTAATAATGTATCAGCATTATGACTAACATTTATGAACATTTACTTAGACTGAGAAATCTTCCCTGAGAGTACAGCCTACAATTATTACACTGAACCCTAAGGTAAATCATGATCCACTTCCCAGAGTTCCTGTTAAATTCCACTTTCCAGGAACACATCCACTGTGTTGACTGGGAGCATCATGTACCAAAATGATCTGACAAACACCACACAACCACCGTCCCAACCCAGATTAAAGTACCACATTACAAAACATACACTCAATCTTAAACTGCACCCCAATGGCTTATACAAACTGAACTTTCTTCTCTGTATTCTGAACACCATCCACCTCTTCAGCACTAAAAACAACGATTTAACACATCACAAAACCCCTTACTCCCAAGATGTAACTTCTACACTTAAGACAATAAAAACTTACTTCTCAAAGGTCCTGTGTTTATCCTATGAGGAAGCACATGCATCACCACCACATTTCTTGACATGTGGTCCTGCCTGGTGGACATGGGCAACTTCCAGAGTGCTGCAGCTGCCCCATATATATAGGGCATCTGTTACAAAAAGATACATATGTACATACAAATACTCCTGACTTCCACCTGTGTGACTTACGACCATCCATACATATGACCGGAAAAAAATATAAATTAAAAAATATATGTAATATAAAAATTATGCTTGGTCGCACATCTGCCAGCGCTAATGGCTGCATGCATACAATAGTGAATGTCAGATGATCCCAGCATTGTGTACATCACAGCATCTCTCTGTTCTCGCTCTCAGTTACCATTCAGTAAGTACACGTTACTCAAGTGAATCTAACGAATTTTCGTGCTGGAAAAACACATCACATGTTGATAGATCTGGCAAGAATCCGAGGAAGATGCTCGATTTGGAATTGAAAATGAAGGTAATCACCCAATACAAAGGAAGAAAAAACACACAATATGAAGGATGAAAAAAGTTAATGTGATTGCACATGATCTACAGTTGTCCCATTTGACAGTCTCCACAATCTTAAAGGACAAAGAAAAAAATAAATGATGCAGTGAAAGGTTCGGCAAGTATGAAGTCTCCAAAAATAACATGGCAATGATAAGGGCCCATCCACGAAATGGAAAAGTTGTTGATAATGTGGATGGAAAGATCAAATTCAAAAACACGTACCACTAAGCTTACTACTGACTCTGGCAGAGGCTAGGTGTCTTTTTGAGACTTTGAAGGAGCGAGTGGGAGAGGATTACATCAAGAACTTCACTGCAAGACAGGAGATATAGCTTACACAACGTTCAAATCACAGGTGAAGCAGCAAGTTCTACCAAAAGAGCTGTCAAAAAGCTCACTGAAAATTTGAATGAATCAATTCATGAACTAAGGAGTCTTACATAAAAGGTAAAAAAACTAAAGAATCATATAATAAAGCTGGTTAACGAAAAACAAGATAACCATGATAGAAACAGAGTAGGATAAAAGAATGCTGTACAGGTATACGAATTCTACATGCAATGCTGACGTAAGTCCAACTTACATCTATTTCGGGATCTGACCGGTCAGTCATAACAGAACTCAAGAGGTATGTCGAGAGCATCTGTTATTTATTATATTATATATATTTTGCTTTGTCACTGTCTCCCACGTTAGCAAGGCAGCGCAAGGAAACAGACGAAAGAATGGCCCAACCCAAACTCAGTCACCAGCTTCTGCAGTTTCTCACATGAATCAGCCACCAGCACCGTATCATCAGCGAACAACTGACTCACTTCCCAAGCTTTCTCATCCACAACAGACTGTATACTTGCCCCCTCTTTCCAAAACTCTTGCATTCACCTCCCTAACAACCCCATCCATAAACAAATTAAACAACCGTGGAGACATCAAGCACCACTGCCGCAAACCGACATTCACTGAGAACCAATCACTTTCCTCTCTTCCTACATGCTTATGTCTTATTCATTTTATTTATCATACTTTGTCGCTGTCTCCCATGTTAGAGAGGTAGCGCAAGGAAACAGATGAAAGAATGATCCAACCCACCCACATACACATGCATATACATACACCTTCACACATGCACATATACATACCTATACATCTCAACGTATACATGTGTATAAACATATAGGCATATACACATATACACATGTACATAATTCATACTGTCTGCCCTTATTCATTCCCATCGCCACCCCACCACACATGAAATGACAACCCCCTCCCCCCGCATGTGCATGAGGTAGTGCTAGGAAAAGACAACAAAGGCCACATTCGTTCACACTCAGTCTCTAGCTGTCATGTATAAAGCATCGAAAGCACAGCTCCCTTTCCACATCCAGGCCCCACAAAACTTTCCATGGTTTACCCCAGACGTTCCACATGCCCTGGTTTAATCCATTGACAGCACGTCGACCCCAGTACACCACATTGTTCCAATTCATTCTATTCCTTGCACGCCTTTCGCCCTCCTGCATGTTCAGGCCCCGATCACTCAAAAGCTTTTTCACTCCATCTTTCCACCTCCAATTTGGTCTCCCACTTCTCATTCCCTCAACCTCTGACACATATATCCTCTTGGTCAATCTTTCCTCACTCATTCTCTCCATGTGACCAAACTATTTCAAAACACCCTCTTCTGCTCTCTCAACCACACACTTTTTATTACCACACATCTCTCTTACCTTTTCATTACTTAGTTGATCAAACCACCTCACACCATATACTGTCCTCAAACATCTCATTTCCAGCACATCCACCCTCCTCTGCACACCTCACAACCATACAACATTGTCAGAATCACTATTCCTTCAAACATACTCATTTTTGCTTTCCGAGATAATGTTCTCGCCTTACACACATTTTCCAATGCTCCCAGAACTTTCGCCCCCTCCCCCACCATAGCTATGATTCACTTCCGCTTCCATGGTTCCATCCGCTGCCAACTCGACTCCCCTAGACATCTAAAACACTTCACTTCCTCCAGTCTTTCTCCATTCAAACTTAAGTCCCATTTGACTTGTCCCTCAACCCTACTGTACCTAATAACCTTACTCTTATTCACATTTACTCTCAGCTTTCTTCTTTCACACACTTTACCAAACTCAGTCACCAGCTTCTGCAATTTCTCACACAAATCAGCCACCAGTGCTGTATCATCAGCGAACAATAACTGACTCACTTCCCAAGCTCTCTCATCCACAACAGACTAAATGCTCGCCCTTCTCTCCAAAACTCTTGCATTCACCTCCCTAACAACCCCATCCATAAACAAATTAAACAACAATGGAGACATCACACACCCCTGCCGCAAATCAACATGCACTGAGAACCAATCACTTTCCTCTCTTCCTACTCGTACACATGCCTTACATCCGCGATAAAACTTTTTCACTGCTTCTAAGAACTTGCTTCCCACACTATATATTCTTAATACCTTCTACTGAGCAACTCTATCAACTCTATCATATGCCTTCTCCAGATCCATAAATGCTATACACAAATCCATTTGTTTATGTATTTGTCACACACATTCATCAAAGCAAACACCTGATCCACACAGCCTCTACCACTTCTGAAACCACAATGCTCTTCCCCAATCTGATGCTCTGTACATGCCTTCACCCTCTCAATCAATACCCTCCCATATAATTTACCAGGAATACTCAACAAACTTATACCTCTGTAATTTGAGCACTTACCTTCATCCCCTTTGCCTTTGTACAATGGCACTATGCAAGCATTCCACTAATCCCCAGGCACCCCATCATGAGTCATATTTATATTTATTTTTTGCTTTGTCGCTGTCTCCCGCATTTGCGAGGTAGTGCAAGGAAACAGACAAAAGAAATGGCCCAACCCACCCATATATACATACCTATACATCTCAATGTACACATATATATACACACACAGACATATACATATATACACATGTACATAATTCATACTGTCTGCCTTTATTTATTCCCATCGCCACCTCGCCACACATGGAATAACATCCCCCTCCCCCCTCATGTGTGTGAGGTAGCACTAGGAAAAGACAACAAAGGCCCCATTCATTCACACTCAGTCTCTAGCTGTCATGTAATAATGCACCGAAACCACAGCTCCCTTTCCACATCCAGGCCCTAGAAAACTTTCTATGGTTTACCCCAGATGCTTCACATGCCCTGATTCAATCCATTGACAGCACGTCGACCCCGGTATACCACATCGATCCAATTCACTCTATTCCTTGCACGCCTTTCACCCTCCTGCATGTTCAGGCCCCGATCACTCAAAATCTTTTTCACTCCACCTTTCCATCTCCAATTTGGTCTCCCACTTCTCCTCGTTCCCTCCACCTCCGACACATATATCCTCTTGGTCAATCTTTCCTCACTCATTCTCTCCATGTGCCCAAACCATTTCAAAACACCCTCTTCTGCTCTCTCAACCACTCTCTTTTTATTTCCACACATCTCTCTTACCCTTACATTACTTACTCGATCATAACCACCTCACACCACAAATTGTCCTCAAACATCTCATTTCCAGCACATCCACCTCCTGCGCACTACTCTATCCATAGCCCACGTCTCGCAAGCATACAACATTGTTGGAACCACTATTCCTTCAAAAATACCCATTTTTGTTTTCCGAGATAATGTTCTCGACTTCCAAACATTCTTCAACGCTCCCACGATTTTCGCCCCCTCCCCCACCCTATGATTCACTTCCACTTCCATGGTTCCATCCGCTGCCAGATCCACTCCCAGATATCTAAAACACTTTACTTCCTTCGTTTTTCTCCATTCAAACTTACCTCCCAATTGACTTGACCCTCAACCCTACTGTACCTAATAACCTTGCTCTTATTCACATTTACTCTTAACTTTCTTCTTTCACACACTTTACCAAACTCAGTCACCAGCTTCTCCTGTTTCTCACATGAATCAGCCACCAGCGCTGTATCATCAGCGAACAACAACTGACTCACTTCCCAAGCTCTCTCATCCACAACAGACTGCATACTTGCCCTCTTTCCAAAACTCTTGCATTCACCTCCCTAACAACCCCATCCATAAACAAATTAAACAACCATGGAGACATCACACACCCCTGCCGCAAACCTACATTCACTGAGAACCAATCACTTTCCTCTCTTCCTACACATACACATGCCTTACATCCTTGATAAAAACTTTTCACTGCTTCTAACAACTTGCCTCCCACACCATATATTCTTAGTACCTTCCACAGAGTATATCTATCAACTCTATCATATGCCTTCTCCAGATCCATAAATGCTACATACAAATCCATTTGCTTTTCTAAGTATTTCTCACATACATTCTTCAAAGCAAACACCTGATCCACACATCCTCTACCACTTCTGAAACCACACTGCTCTTTCCTAATCTGATGCTCTGTACATGCCTTCACCCTCTCAATCAATACTCTCCCATATAATTTACCAGGAATACTCAACAAACTTATACCTCTGTAATTTGAGCACTCACTCTTATCCCCTTTGCCTTTGTACAATGGCACTATGCAAGCATTCCGCCAATCCTCAGGCACCTCACCATGAGTCACACATACATTAAATAACCTTACCAATCAGTCAACAACACAGTCACCCCCTTTTTTAATAAATTCCACTGCAATACCATCCAAACCTGCTGCCTTGCCGGCTTTCATCTTCCGCAAAGCTTTTCCTACCTCTTCTCTGTTTACCAAATCATTCTCCTTAACTCTCTCACTTTGCACACCACCTCGACCAAAACACCCTATATCTGCCACTCTATCATCAAACGCATTCAACAAACCTTCAAAATACTCACTCCATCTTCTCCCATAACCACTACTTGTTATCACTTCCCCATTTGCCCCCTTCACTGATGTTCCCATCTGTTCCCTTGTCTTACACACTTTATTTATCTCCTTACAAAACATCTTTTTTTTTTTTTTTTTATACTTTGTCGCTGTCTCCCGCGTTTGCGAGGTAGCGCAAGGAAACAGACGAAAAAAAGAAATGGCCCAACCCCCCCCCATACACATGTATATACATACGTCCACACACGCAAATATACATACCTACACAGCTTTCCATGGTTTACCCCAGACGCTTCACATGCCTTGATTCAATCCACTGACAGCACGTCAACCCCGGTATACCACATCTCTCCATTTCACTCTATTCCTTGCCCTCCTTTCACCCTCCTGCATGTTCAGGCCCCGATCACACAAAATCTTTTTCACTCCATCCTTCCACCTCCAATTCGGTCTCCCTCTTCTCCTCGTTCCCTCCACCTCCGACACATATATCCTCTTCGTCAATCTTTCCTCACTCATTCTCTCCATGTGCCCAAACCACTTCAAAACACCCTCTTCTGCTCTCTCAACCACGCTCTTTTTATTTCCACACATCTCTCTTACCCTTACGTTACTCACTCGATCAAACCACCTCACACCACACATTGTCCTCAAACATCTCATTTCCAGCACATCCATCCTCCTGCGCACAACTCTATCCATGGCCCACGCCTCGCAACCATACAACATTGTTGGAACCACTATTCCTTCAAACATACCCATTTTTGCTTTCCGAGATAATGTTCTCGACTTCCACACATTCTTCAAGGCCCCCAGAATCTTCGCCCCCTCCCCCACCCTATGATCCACTTCCGCTTCCATGGTTCCATCCACTGCCAGATCCACTCCCAGATATCTAAAACACTTCACTTCCTCCAGTTTTTCTCCATTCAAACTCACCTCCCAATTGACTTGACCCTCAACCCCACTGTACCTAATAACCTTGCTCTTATTCACATTTACTCTTAACTTTCTTCTTCCACACACTTTACCAAACTCAGTCACCAGCTTCTGCAGTTTCTCACATGAATCAGCCACCAGCGCTGTATCATCAGCGAACAACAACTGACTCACTTCCCAAGCTCTCCCATCCCCAACAGACTTCATACTTTATTCTCCCTAAAATCTAATGATACTCTCTCATCCCAACTCTCATTTGCCCTCTTTTTCACCTCTTGCACCTTTCTCTTGACCTCCTGCCTCCTTCTTTTTTACATTTCTCAGTCATTTGCATTATTTCCCTGCAAAAATAGTCCAAATGCCTCTCTCTTTCCTTTCACTATTAATCTTACTTCTTATCCCACCACTCACTACCCTTTCTAATCCGCCCACCTCCCACACTTCTCATGTGTAAACAACCATTGTATATGCAAGTGTATGTGGGTGGGTTGGGCCATTCTTTTGTCTGTTTCCTTGCACTACCTCGCTAACGCGGGAGACAGCGACAAAGTATAATAATAATAATAATTATTTAATATATCTTCATTTTGCTTTGTCGCTGTCTCCCGCACTTGTGAGGTAGCGCAAGGAAACAGACGAAAGAAATGGCCAAACCCACCCCCATACATATGTATATACATACACGTCCACACACGCAAATATACATACCCATACATCTCAATGTACACATATATATACACACACAGACATATACATATATATACATGCACACAATTCACACTGTCTGCCTTTATTCATTCCCATCGCCACCTCGCCAGTTAAGAGTAAATGTGAATAAGAGCAAGGTTATTAGGTACAGTAGGGTTGAGGGTCAAGTCAATTGGGAGGTAAGTTTGAATGGAGAAAAACTAGAGGAAGTAAAGTGTTTTAGATATCTGGGAGTGGATCTGGCAGCGGATGGAACCATGGAAGCAGAAGTGAATCACAGGGTGGGGGAGGGGGCAAAAATCCTGGGAGCCTTGAAGAATGTGTGGAAGTCGAGAACATTATCTCGGAAAGCAAAAATGGGTATGTTTGAAGGAATAGTGGTTCCAACAATATTGTATGGTTGCGAGGCATGGGCTATGGATAGAGTTGTGCCCAGGAGAGTGAATGTGCTGGAAATGAGATGTTTGAGGACAATATGTGGTGTGAGGTGGTTTGATCGAGTAAGCAATGTAAGGGTAAGAGAGATGTGTAGAAATAAAAAGAGAGTGGTTGAGAGAGCAGAAGAGGGTGTTTTGAAATGGTTTGGGCACATGGAGAGAATGAGTGAGGAAAGATTGACCAAGAGGATATATGTGTCGGAGGTGGAGGGAATGAGAAGTGGGAGACCAAATTGGATGTGGAAAGATGGAGTGAAAAAGATTTTGAGTGATCGGGGCCTGAACATGCAAAAGGGTGAAAGGCGGGCAAGGAATAGAGTGAATTGGATCGATGTGGTATACCAGGGTCGACATGCTGTCAATGGATTGAATCAGGGCATGTGAAGCGTCTGGGGTAAACCATGGAAAGTTCTGTGGGGCCTGGATGTGGAGGGGGAGCTGTGGTTTTGGGCATTATTACGTGGCAGCTGTGGACTGAGTGTGAACAAATGGGGCCTTTGTTGTCTTTTCCTAGTGCTAACTCGCACACATGAGGGGGGAGGGGGATGTTATTCCATGTGTGATGAGGTGGCGATGGGAATAAATAAAGGCAGACAGTATGAATTATGTACATGTGTATATGTCTGTGTGTGTATATATATGTGTACATTGAGATTTATAGGTATGTATATTTGCAAGTATGAAGTCTGTTGGGGATGAGAGAGCTTGGGAAGTGAGTCAGTTGTTGTTCGCTGATGATACAGCGCTGGTGGCTGATTCATGTGAGAAACTGCAGAAGCTGGTGACTGAGTTTGGTAAAGTGTGTGAAAGAAGAAAGTTAAGAGTAAATGTGAATAAGAGCAAGGTCATTAGGTAGAGTAGGGTTGAGGGTCAAGTCAATTGGGAGGTGAGTTTGAATGGAGAAAAACTGGAGGAAGTGAAGTGTTTTAGATATCTGGGAGTGGATCTGGCAGCGGATGGAACCATGGAAGCGGAAGTGGATCATAGGGTGGGGGAGGGGGCGAAAATTCTGGGAGCCTTGAAGAATGTGTGGAAGTCGAGAACATTATCTCGGAAAGCAAAAATGGGTATGTTTGAAGGAATAGTGGTTCCAACAATGTTGTATGGTTGCGAGGCGTGGGCTATGGATAGAGTTGTGCGCAGGAGGATGGATGTGCTGGAAATGAGATGTTTGAGGACAATGTGTGGTGTGAGGTGGTTTGATTGAGTAAGTAACGTAAGGGTAAGAGAGATGTGTGGAAATAAAAAGAGCGTGGTTGAGAGAGCAGAAGAGGGTGTTTTGAAATGGTTTGGGCACATGGAGAGAATGAGTGAGGAAAGATTGACCAAGAGGATATATGTGTCGGAGGTGGAGGGAACGAGGAGAAGAGGGAGACCAAATTGGAGGTGGAAAGATGGAGTGAAAAAGATTTTGTGTGATCGGGGCCTGAACATGCAGGAGGGTGAAAGGAGGGCAAGGAATAGAGTAAATTGGAGCGATGTGGTATACCGGGGTTGACGTGCTGTCAGTGGATTGAATCAAGGCATGTGAAGCGTCTGGGGTAAACCATGGAAAGCTGTGTAGGTATGTATATTTGCGTGTGTGGATATATGTATATACATGTGTATGGGGGTGAGTAGGGCCATTTCTTTCGTCTGTTTCCTTGCGCTACCTCGCAAACGCAGGAGACAGCGACAAAGCAAAAAAAAAAAAAAAAAAAAAAAAAAAAATATTTGCATGTGTGGACGTGTATGTATATACATGTCTATGGGGGTGGGTTGGGCCATTTCTTTCGTCTGTTTCCTTGCGCTACCTCGCAAACGCGGGAGACAGTGACAAAGCAGAATAAATAAAAAAAATAAATAATAATAATAATAATAATAATAATAATAATAATAATAATAATAATAATAATAATAATAATAATAACGTACATTTCAACAGGTGGAAGGTATTAAGAATATATGGTGTGGTAGAAAAGTTGTTAGAAGCAGTGAAAAGTTTTTATCGAGGATGTAAGGCATGTGTACGTGTAGGAAGAGAGGAAAGTGATTGGTTCTCAGTGAATGTAGGTTTGCGGCAGGGGTGTGTGATGTCTCCATGGTTGTTTAATTTGTTTATGGATGGGGTTGTTAGGGAGGTAAATGCAAGAGTTTTGGAAAGAGGGGCAAGTATGAAGTCTGTTGGGGATGAGAGAGCTTGGGAAGTGAGTCAGTTGTTGTTCGCTGATGATACAGCGCTGGTGGCTGATTCATGTGAGAAACTGCAGAAGCTGGTGACTGAGTTTGGTAAAGTGTGTGGAAGAAGAAAGTTAAGAGTAAATGTGAATAAGAGCAAGGTTATTAGGTACAGTAGGGTTGAGGGTCAAGTCAATTGGGAGGTGAGTTTGAATGAAGAAAAACTGGAGGAAGTGAAGTGTTTTAGATATCTGGGAGTGGATCTGGCAGCGGATGGAACCATGGAAGCGGAAGTGGATCATAGGGTGGGGGAGGGGGCGAAAATTCTGGGGGCCTTGAAGAATGTGTGGAAGTCGAGAACATTATCTCGGAAAGCAAAAATGGGTATGTTTGAAGGAATAGTGGTTCCAACAATGTTGTATGGTTGCGAGGCGTGGGCTATGGATAGAGTTGTGCGCAGGAGGATGGATGTGCTGGAAATGAGATGTTTAAGGACAATGTGTGGTGTGAGGTGGTTTGATCGAGTGAGTAACGTAAGGGTAAGAGAGATGTGTGGAAATAAAAAGAGCGTGGTTGAGAGAGCAGAAGAGGGTCTTTTGAAGTGGTTTGGGCACATGGAGAGAATGAGTGAGAAAAGATTGACCAAGAGGATATATGTGTCGGAGGTGGAGGGTACGAGGAGAAGAGGGAGACCAAATTGGAGGTGGAAAGATGGAGTGAAAAAGATTTTGTGTGATCGGGGCCTGAACATGCAGGAGGGTGAAAGGAGGGCAAGGAATAGAGTGAATTGGAGCGATGTGGTATACCGGGGTTGACGTGCTGTCAGTGGATTGAATCAGGGCATGTGAAGCTTCTGGGGTAAACCATGGAAAGCTGTGTAGGTATGTATATTTGTGTGTGTGGACGTATGTATATACATGTGTATGGGGGGGGGGTTGGGCCATTTCTTTCGTCTGTTTCCTTGCGCTACCTCGCAAATGCGGGAGATAGCAACAAAGTATAATAAATAATATAAATAAATAAAACATTTCAACATATACATATACAGATATATACACATATATCCCTGGGGAGAGGGGAGAAAGAATACTTCCCATGTATTCCCAGTGTGTCGCAGAAGGCGACTAAAAGGGGCGAGAGCAGGGGGCTGGAAATCCTCCCCTCCCGTTTTACTTTTTCCAAAAAAGGAGCAGAGAAGTGGGCTAAGTGAGGATTTCCCTCAAAGGCTCAGTCCTCTGTTCTTAAAGCTACCTCACTAATGCAGGAAATGGCGAATAGTATGAAAAAAAAAAAATGTACATATTCATACTTGCTGCCTTCATCCATTTCTGTCACCACCCCGCCGCAAATGAAATAACATCCCACCCCCTTCCCCACCAGCAAGGTAGCACCAGGAAAAGACAAAAGAAGGGCCACATTCGTTCACACTCAGTCTCTAGCTGTCATGTGTAATGCATCAAAACCACAGCTCCCTTTCCACATTCAGGCCCCACAGACCTTTCCATGGTTTACCCCAAATGCTTCACATGCCCTGGTTCAATCCACTGACAGCACGTTAACCCCAGTATACCACATCATTCCAATTCACTCTATTCCTTGCACGCCTTTCTCACTCCTGTATGTTCAGGCCCCGATCGCTCAAAATCTTTTTTCACTCCAACCTTCCACCTCCAATTTGATCTCCCACTTCTCCTTCCCTCCACCTCTGACACATATATCCTCATTGTCAACCTTTCCTCACTCATTCTTTCCATGTGTCCAAACCATTTCAACATACCCTTTTCTGCTCACTCAACCCCACTCTTTTTATTACCAAACATCTCTCTTACTCTTTCATTACTTAATCAAACCACCTCACACCACATACTGACCTTAAACATTTCATTTCCAATACATCCACCCTCCTCTGTACAACCCTATCTATAGCCCATGTCTCGCAACCTTATAATATTGTTGGAACTATCATTCCTTCAAACATAGCCATTTTTGCTCACTGAGATAATATTCTTTCTTTCCGCACATTCTTCACTGCTCCCAGAACCTTTGCCCCCTCCCTCACCCTGTGACTCACTTCTGCTTCCAAAGCTCCATTCACTGCTAAGTCCACTCCCAGGTATCTTAAACACTTCACTTCCTCCAATTTTTCTCCATTCAAACTTATATCCCAATTAACTTGTCCCTCAACCCTCAAAGGCTCAGACTTGGGTGTCTGAATGTGTATGGATGTAACCAAAATGAGAAGAAAGGAGAGATAGGTAGTATGTTTGAGGAAAGAAACCTAGATGTTCTGGCTTTCAGTGAATGAAGCTCAAGGATAAGGGGGAAGAATGGTTTGGAAATGTCTACATCCACGGAGAGGAGAGGTTTAGTACCTATGGTACATCTGTGCTAAATTGTCCAATAATTTCTGTGAAATGGTAATCATTAATGATGAAAAGAGAGACTTTCCTTTTCCTCCTTGAAGACTTACATCATTTATTGGTGACTGATGATGCAACATGGCTGAGGTGACTTTAGCCAGTCAGTGGCCTGGTTATGATTAGCAGGTGCATGGAAACCAGCTGTGATGATGACAAGATAATCACTATCAGAGTCTGACAAGCACTACAAGGAATCCAAGCCAACTACCATTCATTTAGATAATAAATATTGTGTTTTTATGTACACAAAATGAGACAATCTTCATAAGGAGTTAAGTAAATCATTTCTAAAAGCTGTTAATCATTCTCCTGGAAAAAGAAATTGGGAATACAACAAGTTTTGCATGGATTGTACCATCAATTTTTCACAACTGCGCTGACATGGCTCCACATAGCACCTTGCTCCCATCTGCACAAGAAGCACTGGATCTCCAAGAGGTTCTGTGCCAATGAAGATATCCCCAGAACCATCCATGGGCTGAATCAGGGGGAGCTGAACAAAGCCACGATAGTCAGGACCCTTGTCTCGCACTCTTACAGAGTATATCTGTAAAAAACAAAAACAAAGCTTTCTGTAAGATTATTTTTTTCTATTATACTCAACTGCCATCTCCCACATCAGCAAGGTAATGCAAGGAGACAGACGAGGAATGGCCAAACCCACCCACATACACATGTACATACATAAACGTTCACACACGTACATACACATTTCAACGTATACACACATATACATGCACAGGCATATACATATATGCATTCTTTATTCATTTTGCTTTGTTGCAACGTTGCAGCTGAATGAAGAAAAAAAAATTGCCATGATCTTTTTTTATTTCCCCAAAGTAATTGATGGGTACAGGATGTGAACACAATGAAAATGGATCTTGCCCTTATGAGACTGGTTCAGAATTAATCATGGTTCATAATTAGTCTTATCCTTATTGTCTTCTGCGTTAGTGAGGTAGCGCAAGGAAGCAGACGAAATAATGGCCCAACCCGCCCACATACACATGTATATACATACATGTCCACACACGCAAATATACATACCTATACATCTCAATGTACACATATATATACACACACAGACATATACATATATACACATGTACATAATTCATACTGTCTGCCCTTGTTCATTCCCATTGCCACCTCACCACACATGGAATAACAACCCCCTCCCACCTCATGTGTGCGAGGTAGCGCTAGGAAAAGACAACAAAGGCCCCATTCGTTCACACTCAGTCTCTAGCTGTCATGTAATAATGCACCAAAACCACAGCTCCCTTTCCACATCCAGCCCCCACAGAACTTTCCATGGTTTACCCCAGACGCTTCATATGCCCTGGTTCAATCCATTGACAGCACGTCAACCCCGGTATACCACATCGTTTCAATTCACTCTATTCCTTGCACGCCTTTCACCCTCCTGCATGTTCAGGCCCCAATCACACAAAATCTTTTTCACTCCATCTTTCCACCTCCAATTTGGTCTCCCACTTCTCCTCATTCCCTCCACCTCCGACACATATATCCTCTTGGTCAATCTTTCCTCAATCATTCTCTCCATGTGACCAAACCATTTCAAAACACTCTCTTCTGCTCTCTCAACCACACTCTTTTTATTTCCACACATCTCTCTTACCCTTACATTACTTACTCGATCAAACCACCTCACACCACATATTGTCCTCAAACATCTCATTTCCAGCACATCCACCCTCCTGTGCACAACTCTATCCATAGCCCACGCCTCGCAACCATACAACATTGTTGGAACCACTATTCCTTCAAACATACCCATTTTTGCTTTCCGAGATAATGTTCTCGACTTCCACACATTCTTCAAGGCTCCCAGAATTTTCGCCCACTCCCCCACCCTATGATTCACTTCCACTTCTATGGTTCCATCCACTGCCAGATCCACTCCTAGATATCTAAAACACTTTACTTCCTTCAGTTTTTCTCCATTCAAACTTACCTCCCAATTGACTTGACCCTCAACCCTACTATACCTAATAACCTTGCTCTTATTCACATTTACTCTTAACTTTCTTCTTTCACACACTTTACCAAACTCAGTCACCAGCTTCTCCAGTTTCTCACATGAATCAGCCACCAGCGCTGTATCATCAGCGAACAACAACTGACTCACTTCCCAAGCTCTCTCATCCACAACAGACTTCATACTTGCCCCTTTCCAGAACTCTTGCATTCACCTCCCTAACAACCCCATCCATAAACAAATTAAACAACCATGGAGACATCACACACCCCTGCCGCAAACCTACATTCACTGAGAACCAATCACTTTCCTCTCTTCCTACACGTACACATGCCTAACATCCTCGATAAAATCTTTTCACTGCTTCTAACAACTTTCCTCCCACACCATATATTCTTAGTACCTTCCACAGAGCATCTCTATCAACTCTATCATATGCCTTCTCCAGATCCATAAATGCTACATACAAATCCATTTGCTTTTCTAAGTATTTCTCACATACATTCTTCAAAGCAAACACCTGATCCACACATCCTCTACCACTTCTGAAACCACACTGCTCTTCTCCAATCTGATGCTCTGTACATGCCTTCACCCTCTCAATCAATACCCTCCCATATAATTTACCAGGAATACTCAACAAACTTATACCTTTGTAATTTGAGCACTCACTCTTATCCCCTTTGCCTTTGTACAATGGCACTATGAATGCATTCCGCCAATCCTCAGGCACCTCACCATGAATCATACATACATCAAATAACCTTACCAACCAGTCAACAATACAGTCACCCCCTTTTTTAATAAATTCCACTGCAATACCATCCAAACCTGCTGCCATGCCGGCTTTCATCTTCCGCAAAGCTTTTACTACCTCTTCTCTGTTTACCAAATCATTGTCCCTAACCCTCTCACTTTGCACACCACCTCGACCAAAACACCCTATATCTGCCACTCTATCATCAAACACATTCAACAAACCTTCAAAATACTCACTCCATCTCCTTCTCACATCACCACTACTTGTTATCACCTCCCCATTAGCCCCCTTCACTGGTTTCCATTTGTTCCCTTGTCTTACGCACTTTATTTACCTCCTTCCAGAACATCTTTTTATTCTCCCTAAAATCTAATGATACTCTCTCACCCCAACTCTCATTTGCCCTCTTTTCACCTCTTGCACCTTTCTCTTGACCTCCTGCCTCTTTCTTTTATACATCTCCACTCATTTGCATTTTTTCCCTGCAAAAATTGTCCAAATGCCTCTCTCTTCTCTTTCATTAATAATCTTACTTCTTCATCCCACCACTCACTACCCTTTCTAATCAACCCACCTCCGACGCTTCACTTGCCACAAGCATCTTTTACGCAAGCCATCACTGCTTCCCTAAATACATCCCATTCCTCCCCCACTCCCCTTACCTCCTTTGTTCTCACCTTTTTCCATTCTGTACTCAGTCTCTCCTGGTACTTCCTCACACAAGTCTCCTTCCCAAGCTCACCTACTCTCACCACTCTCTTCACCCCAACATTCTCTCTTCTTTTCTGAAAACCCATGCAAATCTTCACCTTCGCCTCCACAAGATAATGATCAGACATCCCTCCAGTTGCACCTCTAAGCACATTTACATCCAAAAGTCTCTCTTTCACGCGCCTATCAATCAACAGGTAATCCAATAACGCTCTCTGGCCATCTCTCCTACTTACATACGTATACTTATGTATATCTCACTTTTTAAACCAGGTATTCCCAATCTCCAGTCCTTTTTCAGCACATAACTCTACAAGCTCTTCACCATTTCCATTTACAACACTGAACACCCCATGTATACCAATTATTCCCTCAACTGCCACATTACTAACCTTTGCATTCAAATCACCCATCACTATAACCTGGTCTTGTGCATCAAAACCACTAACACACTCATTCAGCTGCTCCCAAAACACTTGCCTCTCATGATCTTTCTTCTCATGCCCAGGTGCATATGCACCAACAATCACCCATCTCTCTCCATCCACTTTCAGTTTTACCCATATCAATCTAGAATTTACTTTCTTACACTCTATCGCATACTCCCACAACTCCTGTTTCAGGAGTAGTGCTACTCCTTCCCTTGCTCTTGTCCTCTCACTAACCCCTGACTTTACTCCCAAGACATTCCCAAACCACTCTTCCCCTTTACCCTTAAGCTTCGTTTCACTCAGAGCCAAAACATCCAGGTTCCTTTCCTCAAACATACTACCTATCTCTCCTTTTTTCTCATCTTGGTTACATACACACACGCATTTAGACATCCCAATCTGAGCCTTCGAAGAAGATGAGCACTCCCCGCATGACTCTTTCTTCTGTTTCCCCTTTTAGAAAGTTAAAATACAAGGTGGGGAGGGTTTCTGGCCCCCCGCTCCTGTCCCCTTTAGTCGCCTTCTACGACACGTGAGGAATGCGTGATAAGTATTCTTTCTCCCCTATCCCCAGGGATATGCATGCTGCCTTCATCCATTTCCGTCACCACCCCGCCATACATGAAATAACATCCCCCCTCCCTCCAGCCAGGCAACGCCAGGAACAGACAAAAAAAAGCCACATTCGTTCACACTCAGTCTCTAGCTGTCATGTGTAATGCACCGAAACCACAGTTCCCTTTCCACATCTAGGCCCCAAAGACCTTTTCATGGTTTTACCCCAGATGCTTCACATGGCCTGGTTCAATCCACTGACAGCACATCAACCCCAGTTCACTCTATTCTTTGCACGCCTTTCACCCTCCTGTGTATGTCCAGGCCCCGATCGCTTTAAATCTTTTTCATTCCATCCTTCCACCTCCAGTTTGGTATCCTGCTTCTCCTCATTCCCTCCACCTCCGACACATATATCCTCTTTGTCAATCTTTCCTCACTCATTCTCTCCATGTGTCCAAACCATTTCAACACCCTCTTCTGCTCTCTCAACCACACTCTTTTTATTACCACACATCTCTCTTACCCTTTCATTACTTACTCGATCAAACCACCTCAAACCACATATTGTCCTCAAACATTTCATTTCCAACACATCCACCCTCCTCTGCACAACCCTGTCTATAGCCCATGCCTTGCAACCATATAACATTGTTGGAACCACTATTCCTTCAAACATACCCATTTTTGCTTTCCGAGATAATGTTCTCGACTTCCACACATTCTTCAAGGCCCCCAGAATTTTCGCCCCCTCCCCCACCCTATGATCCACTTCCGCTTCCATGGTTCCATCCGCTGCCAGATCCACTCCCAGATATCTAAAACACTTCACTTCCTCCAGTTTTTCTCCATTCAAACTCACCTCCCAATTTACTTGACCCTCAACCCTACTGTACCTAATAACCTTGCTCTTATTCACATTTACTCTTAACTTTCTTCTTTCACACACTTTACCAAACTCAGTCACCAGCTTCTGCAGTTTCTCACATGAATCAGCCACCAGCGCTGTATCATCAGCGAACAACAACTGACTCACTTCCCAAGCTCTCTCATCCCCAACAGACTTCATACTTGCCCCTCTTTCCAAAACTCTTGCATTTACCTCCCTAACAACCCCATCCATAAACAAATTAAACAACCATGGAGACATCACACACCCCTGCCGCAAACCTACATTCACTGAGAACCAATCACTTTCCTCTCTTCCTACACGTACACATGCCTTACATCCTCGATAAAAACTTTTCACTGCTTCTAACAACTTTCCTCCCACACCATATATTCTTAATACCTTCCACAGAGCATATCTATCAACTCTATCATATGCCTTCTGCAGATCCATAAATGCTACATACAAATCCATTTGCTTTTCTAAGTATTTCTCACATACATTCTTCAAAGCAAACACCTGATCCACACATCCTCTACCACTTCTGAAACCACACTGCTCTTCCCCAATCTGATGCTCTGTACATGCCTTCACCCTCTCAATCAATACCCTCCCATATAATTTACCAGGAATACTCAACAAACTTATACCTCTGTAATTTGAGCACTCACTCTTATCCCCTTTGCCTTTGTACAATGGCACTATGCACGCATTCCGCCAATCCTCAGGAACCTCACCATGAGTCATACATACATTAAATAACCTTACCAACCAGTCAACAATACAGTCACCCCCTTTTTTAATAAATTCCACTGCAGTACCATCCAAACCTGCTGCCTTGCCGGCTTTCATCTTCCGCAAAGCTTTCACTACCTCTTCTCTGTTTACCAAATCATTTTCCCTAACCCTCTCACTTTGCACACCACCTCGACCAAAACACCCTATATCTGCCACTCTATCATCAAACACATTCAACAAACCTTCAAAATACTCACTCCATCTCCCTCTCACATCACCACTACTTGTTATCACCTCCCCATTTGCGCCCTTCACTGAAGTTCCCATTTGCTCCCTTGTCTTACACACTTTATTTACCTCCTTCCAGAACATCTTTTTATTCTCCCTAAAATTTAATGATACTCTCTCACCCCAACTCTCATTTGCCCTTTTTTTCACCTCTTGCACCTTTCTCTTGACCTCCTGTCTCTTTCTTTTATACATCTCCCACTCAATTGCATTTTTTCCCTGCAAAAATCGTCCAAATGCCTCTCTCTTCTCTTTCACTAATACTCTTACTTCTTCATCCCACCACTCACTACCCTTTCTAATCAACCCACCTCCCACTCTTCTCATGCCACAAGCATTCAAACTTACCTCCCAATAAACTTGTCCCTCAACCCTATTGAACCTAATAACCTTGCTCTTATTCACGATTACTCTCAGCTTTCTTCTTTCACACACTTTACCAAACTCAGTCACCAACTCCTGCAATTTCTCACCCAAATCAGCCACCAGCACCATATCATCAGCAAACAACTGACTCACTTCCCAAGCCTTTTCATCCACAACAGACTGCATACTTGCCCCCTCCAAAACTCTTGCATTCACCTCCCTAACAACCCCATCCATAAACAAATTAAACAACCATGGAAACATCACGCACCCCTGCCGCAAACCAACATTCACTGGGAACCAGTCACTTTCCTCTCTTCCTACTTGTACACATGCCTTACATCCTTGGTAAAACTTTTCACTGCTTCCAGCAACTTATCTTCCACACCATATACTCTTTATACCTTCCACAAAGCATCTCTATCCACCCTATTATATGCCTTCTCCAGATCCATAAATGCCACATACAAATCCATCTGTTTTTCTAAGTATTTCTCACATACATTCTTCAAAGCAAACATCTGATCCACACATCCTCTACCACTTCTGAAACCACTGTGCTCTTCCCAATCTGATGTTCTGTATATACCTTTACCCTCTCAATCAATACCCTCCCATACAATTTCCCAGGAATACTCAACAAACTTGTGCCCCTGTAATTTGAACACTCACCTTTACCCCTTTTGCCATTGTACAATGGCATTATGCATGCATTCCACCAATTCTCCAGCACTTCATCATGATCCATACATACAATGAATATCCTCATCAACCAATCAACAACACTCACCCCTTTTTTGATTAATTCCACTGCAATACCATCCAAACCTGCCGCCTTGCTGGCTCTCATCTTCCATAAAGCTTTCACTTCCTCTTCTAAGTTCACCAAACTATTCTCCTTGACCCTCTCACTTCACACACCACCCCGACCAAAACACCCTATATCTGCCACTCTATCATTAAACACATTCAACAAATCTTCAAAATATTCACTCCATCTCCTTCTCATTTCATCACTACTTGTTATTGCCTCCACATTTACCACCTTCACTAATGTTCCCATTTGTTCTCTTGTCTTACACACTTTACTTACCTCCTTCCAAAACATCTTTTTATCCTCCCTAGAATTTAATGATACTCTCTCACCCCAATTCTCATTTGTCCTCTTTTTCACCTCTTGCACCTTTCTCTTGACCTCCTGCTGCTTTCTTTTATACCTTTTCCAGTCATTTGCACTACTTCCCTGCAAGTATCGTCCAAAGGCCTCTGTCTTCTCTTTCACTAACAATCTCACTTCTTCATCCCACCATTCACTACCCTTTCTAAAAAAAAAAAAAAAAAAAAAAAAAAAAAAAAAAGCAAAAGTAGATTTACACACAAAAATGCTTCCATTTTGAATTTTGCAAAAAATACAAAACAATCAAATCAAATGTGAAACAAAGTTCTTGGGCAAAAGGGGAAGAATGGCTTAGAAATGTCTTAGAAAAGTCTGGGAGTGGTGTGAGGAAAAAAGCCAGGTAAGGGGTAGCACTACTACTAAAGCAGTTTCAGGGTGTGTGAAAGAGCGCAGGGGAGGGACTCCAGACTGATGTGGGCAAAAATGAAAAAAGATTGCATGAGATGGATGATTTTTAATCCTTTTGGAAGCAAGTGAGTGAGTATGTCATCACTTTTAATGTAAGAGACAAGGTATTAGTGGTGGGTGATTAAATGCAACAAAGGTGAGTCATGTGGTAGCTGAGGTTATAATTATGAGGCATAGGTTGTTCAGTAGAGTGAATGGAAATGGTGAGCAGTTCGTGGAGCTGTGATGAAATGAGGCATGTGATTGGGACATTCACAAGTTTACATAAGTGAGTAGAAAAGATGGTCAGTGGGCATACAAAAGGATAGACATACTTGAGAATGACTTCTGAATGTAAATGTGGTGAAAGGTGCAGTTTGTGAGATGTATGATCATTACTTTATCCACAACAGGCCACTGGCAGAGGACAACTCTAGCATTAGCATGTGCAAAAGCTCCAAGCTAATGTTCCTAACCACTACTTCAACCTAACAAATGTGATACTGTAGGGAGAGCAACTTAGTCACCTATTGGCTTATAGGTGCACCTATGATTAAACACAAATTTAAAGGCTTTAAATATGGCCACCTTGGAGGAAGGAGGAGTGAGGAATGACCTGATCACAACTTTTAAAATAAAGATTGATGATATGAACAGTGAACAGTCCTTTAAGAGATGTAGGAACAGAGCAACCAAAGGACATAGAATGAAATTAAGCAAGAACCTTGTAAAAAAAAGGATGTAAAGTGCTTTTAAAGTATAAAAGTATCCATTTTTGCCTTCTCAGATAATGTTATCTCAACACCTTAAGAGTTCTCAGAACATACAGCTCCTTCCCCACCCTATGACTCACTTCCACTTCCAAGGTTCCATTCACTATCATGTCTACTCCCAGATATCTAAAATGCTTCACTTCCTCCATTCTTTTTCCATTCCAACTCACACTCCAACTAACCTGTCCCTTAATTCTGCTGAACCTAAGAACTCTGCTTTTAATCACATTCAATCTCAACTCTTTCCTCCCACACACTCTTCCAGACTCAGTCACCAACTTCTGCAGCTTCTCACAGAAATCTACTACCAGTGCTGCATCATCAGCATACAATAACTAACTCACTTCTCACGCCTTCCCATCCCCCACAGACTGCATACCCATTTCTTTCAATAAGACTCTAACATCTACCTTCCTCACCTCTCCGTTCATAAAGTTAACAACCGTGGTGACATCAAACATCCCTGATGCAAACTAACCTTCACTTGGAACCATTCCCTCTCCTCTCTTCCTACTCAAATTCAAGCTTTACATCCTTGATGAAAACTTTGCACTTCTCACAGCTTTCCTTCCACCCTGTATACTAAGACCTGGGGTTGGGGAGAAAGAATTCTACCCTCGCATTTCCTGCATGTAGAAGATGACTACAAAAATGGCAGGAGCAGGGGACTAAAATACTTCCTTCTTGTATTTCACTTTCTGAAAGAGGAAACAGAAGGAGCCAGGCAGGGAGTGCTCATCCTACTCGAAGGCTTATGCTGGGGAGTCTATATGTGTGTGGGTATACCCAAGATGAGAAGAGAGAAGAGACAGGTAGTATATTTGAGGAAAGAAACCTGGAGGTTCTGTCTGAAAGAAACAAAGCTCAAGGGTAAAGGGGAAGAATGGTTTGGAAGTGTCTTTGGAGTAAAGTCAGGGGTTGGTGAGAGGACAAGAGATAAGGAAGGAGTAGCACTACTCCTTAAACAGGAGTTGAAGGAATGTGTGATAGAAAGTAAGGAAGAAAATTCTAGAATGAAGGGGGTAAAACTGGGAGTGAATGGAGGGAGATGGGTGATTATTAGTGCTTATAAACAAGGCCAAGAGAAAGACCAAGAGAGGCAAGTGTTTTGGGAGTAGCTGAGTAAGTGTGTTAACAGTTTTGATATATGAGACTGGATATTACTGATGGGTGATTTAAATGTGAAGTTAAGCAATGTAGCATTTAAGGGTATAATTGGGGTGCATGGAGTATTCAGTGTTAGAATGTAAATGGTGAACAGCTTGTGAAGATTGTACTGAAAAAGGACTATAGATTGGAACACCCGGTTTAAAAAGGGACATACACAAGTACATGGATGCAAGTAGGAGAGATGGTCTGTGGGCACCACTGGATCACGTATCAACTGAAAGCATGTAAAAGACAGACTGTTGGATGTAAATTTGGTGAGAGGGGCAGCTGGTGGGACATCTGATCACTATCTTAAAGAAGAGAGGGTGAAGATTTGTAGAGGTTTTCAAAATAGAGGAAATTAATGTTGGGGAGAAGGGAGCGGTGACAGTAAGTGAGCTTGAAAAAGACTTGTGTGGAGAAATACCACCAGAGATTAAGTGTAGAATGGCAAATGGTGAGACTACATGAAGCTAGGGGGAGTGGGTGAGGATTAAGAGGTATTTAGGGTAGCGGTGATGGCGCGTGCAAGAGATGCATGTGGCACGTGAAAGATGAGAAGTGGGCAGATTAGAAAGAGCAGTGACTGGTAGGATGATGAAGCAAAGTTGCTAGTGAAAGAAAAATGAGAAGCACTTAGAGGGAAGGAGTTCAAATGATCAGGAGATGTATAAGAGATGTATAAGAGAAAGTGGGAGAAGGTCAAGATGAAGGTACAGGGGTTGAAAAAGACAGCAAATGAGAGTTGGGTGAGCAAGTATTGGTAAACTTTAGGGAGAACAAGATGTTTTGGAACAAGGTAAATAATGAGTGAAAGATGAAAGAGCAAATAACTTCAGTGAAGGAGGTAAAAGGAGACATGTGAACAGGTAGTGATGAAGGGAGTATTTTGAAGGCTTGTTAAATGTGTTTGATGATAAGAGTGGCAGATGTAGGATGTTTTGGTTGGGGTGGTATGGAGTGAGAAATTCATGGAGAGTGATTTGGTGAAGAGAAAAGACATGAAAGTCTTGCATAAGGTGAATATGGCTAGGCAACTGGAGTAGATGGTAAGGATTTTCAATGCATGTATGGATCATGGTGAGGTGCCTGAGGATCGGTAGAATGTATGTATAGTGCCACTGTATAAAGGCAAAGGGGATAAAGATGAGTGTTTAAACAACAGAGGTATAGCTTTGCTCAGTATATTTGGCAAGATATATGAGAGGGCATTGATTGAGAGGGTGAAGGCATGTATAAAGTATCAAACTGGGAAAGAGTAGTGTGGTTTCAGAAGTGGTATGGGGGAGTGTGGATCAAGTGATTTCTCTGAAAATGTGTGCAGGAAATACTTAGAGAGACAGATGGATTTGTATGTGGCATTTACAAATCTGGAGAAGGCAGATGATTGGGGTTGTTAGAGATGTGTTGTGGAAAGTCTTGTGGAAAATATTTTCATTTTCAATCATACTGAAAATTAAAGAGGAGTGTTCATAACAGTGAAATGCTCTTTAGGACTTTGAAACAAACTATTCAACAATTTTCATTTCTATACCTTATGATTACATTCAGTTGTTATCATTGTTATGATACATATCCCACCTTTCAGATGCTTGTAGCATGAGAAAGGTGGGAGGTGGGCAGATTAGAAAGGGTAGCGAGTGGTGGGATGAAGAGGTAAGACTGTTAGTGAAAGAGAAGAGAGAGGCATTTGGACAGTTTTTGCAGGGAAATAGTGCAAATAACTGGGAGATGTATAAAAGAAAGAGGCAGGAGGCCAAGAGAAAGGTGCAAGAGTTGAAAAAGAGGGTAAATGAGAGTTGGGGGTGAGTGTGAGTATCAATAAATTTTAGAGAGAATAAAAAGATCAGGGCCTAAACATTCAGGAGAGTGAAAGGCGGGCAAGGAATAGAGTGAATTGGATCGATGTGGTATACCGGGGTTGACGTGCTGTCAATGGAGTGAATCAGGGCACGTGAAGCGTCTGGGGTAAACCATGGAAAGTTCTGTGGGGCCTGGATGTGGAAAGGGAGCTGTGGTTTCGGGCATTATTGCACGACAGCTAGAGACTGAGTGTGAACGAATGGGGCATTTGTTGTCTTTTCCTAGCACTACCTCGCACACATGAAGGGGGAGGGGGATGTTATTCCATGTGTGGCGAGGTGGCGATGGGAATGAATAAAGGCAGACAGCGTGAATTGTGTGCATGTGTATATATGTATGTGTCTGTGTGTGTATATATATATGTGTGTACATTGAGATGTATGGGTATGTATATTTGTGTGTGTGGACGTGTATGTATATACTTGTGTATGGGGGTGGGTTGGGCCATTTCTTTCGTCTGTTTCCTTGCGCTACCTCACAAACGCAGGAGACAGCGACAAAGCAAAATAAATAAATAAATAAATAAAAAGATGTTTTGGAAAGAGGTGAATAAAGTGCATAAGACAAGAGAACAAATGGGAACATCGGTGAAGGGGGCAAATGGGGAGGCAATAACAAGTAGTGGTGAAGTGAGAAGGAGATGGAGTGAGTATTTTGAAGGTTTGTTGAATGTGTTTGATGACAGAGTGGCAGATATAGGTTGTTTTGGTCGAGGTGGTGTGCAAAAAGAGAGGGTCAGGGAGAATGGTTTGGTTTGGTAAACAGAGAAGAGGTAGTGAAAGCTTTGCTGAAGATGAAAGCCGGCAAGGTGGTGGGTTAGGATGGTAATGCAAAGGAATTTATCAAAAAAAAAAGGGGTGACTGTGTTGTTGACTGGTTGGTGAAAATATTCAATGTATGTATGGTTCATGGTAAAGTGCCTGAGGAGTGGTGAAATGCATGCATCGCACCACTGTATAAAAGCAAAGGGGATAAAGACGAGTGTTCAAATTACAGAGGTATAAATTTGTTGAGTATTCCTGGGAAATTATATGGGAGGGTATTGATTGAGAGGGTGAAGGCATGTACAGAGCATCAGATTGGGGAAGAGCAGTGTGGTTTCAGAAGTAGCAGAGGATGTGTCGATCAGGTTTTTGCTTTAAAGAATGTATGTGAAAAATACTCAGATAAACAAATGGATTTGTATGTAGCATTTATGGATCTGGAGAAGGAACATGATAGAGTTGATAGAAATGCTCTGTGGAAAGTATATGGTGTGGGAGGTAAGTTGCCAGCAATGAAAAGTTTTTATCAAGAATATAAGGCATCTGTACGAGTAGGAAGAGAGGAAAGTGATTGGTTCCCGGTGAACGCTGGTTTGTGGCAGGGGTGCATGATGTCTCCATAGCTGTATAAATTGTTTATGGATGGGCTGTTAGGGAGGTGAATGTGAGAGTTTTGGATAGAGGGGCAAATATGCAGTCTGTTCTGGATGAGAGGGCTTACGAAGTGAGTCAGTTGTTCGATGATGATACAGTGCTGGTGGTTGATTCGGGTGAGGAACTGCAGAAGTTGGTAACTGAGTTTGGTAAAGTGAGTGAAAGAAAAAAGCTGAGAGTAAATGTGAATAAGAGCAAGGTTATTACATTCAGTAGGGTTGAGGGACAAGTCAATTGGGAGGTAAGTTTGGAGAAAAACTGGAGGAAGTGAAGTGTTTTACATATCTGGGAGTGGATCTAGCAGCAGATGGAGTCATGGAAGTGGAAGTGAGTCACAGGGTGGGGGAGGGGGCAAAGGTTCTGGGAGAGTTGAAGAATGTGTGGAAGGTGAGAACATTATCTGAGAGAGCAAAAATGGGCATGTTTGAAGGAATAGTGGTTCCAACAATGTTATATGGTTGCGAGGCATGGGCTATAGATAGGGTTGTGCGGAGGAGGGTGGATGTGTTGGAAATGAGATGTTTGAGGACAATATGTGGTGTGAGGTGGTTTGATCAAGTTATGAAAGGGTAAGAGAGATGAGTAGTACTAAAAAGAATGTGGTAGAGAGAGCAGAAGAGGGTGTATTGAAATGGTTTGGTCACATGGAGAGAATGAGTGGCAAAGAGGATGTATGTGTCAGAGGTGGAGGGAACAAGGAGAAGTGGGAGACCAAATTGGAGCTGGAAGGATAAAGTGAAAAAGATTTTGAGTGATCGGGACCTGAAAATACAGGAGGGTGAAAGGCGTGCAAGGAATAGAGTGAATTGGAACGAAGTGGAGTACCGGGGTCGACGTGCTGTCAATGGATTGAACCAAGGCATGAAGTGTCTGGGGTAAATCATGGGAAGTTTTGTGGGGCCTGGATGTAGAAAGGGAGCTGTGGTTTTGGTGCATTACACATGACAGCTAGAGACTAGTGTGAATGAATATGGCCTTTGTTGCATTTTCCTAGCGCTAACTCGAACGCGCTTAGGAGGCAGGGGGTGCCAGTTCATGTGTGGCAGGTTGGCGACAGGAATGGATGAAGGCAGCAAGGATGAATATGTACATGTGTATATATGTATATGTGTGTGTATGTATATTTATGTATGTGTTGAAATGTACATGTATGTATAGGTGCGTGATGTCTCCATGGTTGTATAACTTGTTTATGGATGGGGTTGTTAGAGAGGTGAATGCAAGAGTTTTGGAAAGAGGGGCAAGTATGCAGTCTGTTCTGGATGAGAGAGCTTGGGTAGAGAGTCAGTTGTTGTTCGATGATGATACAGCGCTGGTGGCTGATTCGGATGAGGAACTGCAAAAGCTGGTGACAGAGTTTGGTAAAGTGTGTGAAAGAAGAAAGCTGAGAGTAAATGTGAATAAGAGCAAGGTTATTACGTTCAGTAGGGTTGAAGGACAAGTCAATTGGGAGGTAAGTTTGAATGGAGAAAAATTGGAGGAAGTAAAGTGTTTTACATAACTGGGAGTGGATCTAGCAGCAGATGGAGCCATGGAAGTGGAAGCAAGTCACAGGGTGGGGGAGGGGGCGAAGGTTCTGGGAGCATTGAAAAATGTGTGGAAGGCGAGAACATTATCTCAGAGCAAAAATGGGTATGTTTGAAGGAATAGTGGTTCCAACAATGTTATATGGTTGCGAGGCATGAGCTACAGATAGGGTTGTGCGGAGGAGGCGGATGTGTTGGAAATGAGATGTCTGAGGATAATATGTGATGTGAGGTGGTTTGATTGAGTAAGTAATAATAGGGTAAGAGACATGTGTGGTAATATTAAGAATGTGGTTGGGAAAGCAGAAGAGGTTGTATTGAAATGGTTTGGTCACATGGAGAGAATGAGTGAGGAAAGATTGGCAAAGAGGATATATGTGTCAGAGGTGGAGGGAGCGAGAAGTGGGAGACCAAATTGGAGGTGGAAAGATGGAGTAAAAAAGATTGAGTGATTGGGGCCTGAACATACAGGGCGGTGAAAGGCGTGCAAGGAATAGAGTGAATTGGAATGATGTGGTATACTGTGGTAGACATGCTATCAATGGGTTGAATCAGGGCATGTGAAGCATCTGGGGTAAACCATGGAAAGTTTTGTGGGGCCTGGATGTGCAAAGGAAGCTGTGGTTTCGGTGCATTACACATGACAGCTAGAGACTGAGTGTGAACAAATGTAGCCTTTGCTGTCTTTTCCTAGCGCTACCTCGCACACAAGTGAGGGGAGGGGGGTCCCATTTCATTTGCGGCGGGGTGGCAACAAGAATGAATGAAGGCAGCAAGTATGAATATGTACATGTGTATATATTCCTATGAGACCACGGGAAAAATGAAACACAATAAGTTCCCAAGTGCACTTTCGTGTAATAATCAAATCATCAGGGGTGACACAAGAGAGAAATATAAGTCAGTTGATATGAATCAAGGAGATGAAGCTAGGACGCCATTTGGTAAACATGTGATTGTCTGAAACATGTTTACCAAATGGCATCATAGCTTCATCTCTTCGATGCATATCAACTGACTTATATTTCTCTCTTGTGTCTCCCCCGATGATGTGATTATTACACGAAAGTGCACTTGGGAACTTATTGTGTTTCATTTTCCCCGTGGACTCATAGGAATATCTTGATCACGTGCAAAATTGTGATCCTTTCCAATGTGTATATATGTATATGTCTGTGTATGTATATGTATGTATACACTGAAATGTATAAGTATGTATATGTGCGTGTGTGGGCGTTTATGTATATTCATGTGTATGTGGGTGAGTTAGGCCATTCTTTCAACTAATGCCTTGCACTACCTCAATAACGCAGGAGACAGCGACAAAGGATAATAAATAAATAAAATGTTTTATTATACTTGAATGCTGTTTCCCATGTAAGCAAGGTAGTACCCTGAAACAAACAAAGAAAGACCTATCCACTAACAAACACATAATTACATATAAATGCACATCTTTTTTCTTTTTAATTTTCCAAAAGAAGGAACAGAGAAGGGGGCCAGATGAGGATATTCCCTCAAAGACCCAGTCCTCTGTTCTTAACGCTACCTTGCTAACTCGGGAAATGGCAAATAGTATGAAAGAAAGAAAGAAATATACATACACATATACATATATACACAGGTACACATTCATACTTGCTCACCTTTACCCATTCCTAGCGTCCCACATGAAACAGCATCGCCACCCACTGCATCAACCCTCACAAAATCAACAGGTTCAGAAAAGTAGCATACCACCATCTTCATACAAAGCAGATGGATACTGTTTTGTTTATCTCTTGCTGTATCTTTCACTAAAGGTGCTGCTCTCATTACTATTAAATGAGTCTGCATTTCATGCACCATGCATGTGTAACAGGCAAGGTAAACCATGGAGTAGCCTATGGGGCTTGATGGTATGACTGTGGATGGGAGTCTTGGTTTCCATAAATAGGACAGTATGGATGCAAATAAAGCCATTGCTCACTCATTCCTGGTGGTAATCAGCTAAAGCAGCAAAATCAATCAAGTATATTACAAAGTAATGATTCTAAAAACAAAATACATATTAAAAAAGGCAACCACAGCATACATTATTTTCAAAACCAATAATCAGAGTAACCAAACCTAATTATACTAATCACTTGCTTCAAATTTATAAAGTATCATCATGGCCCCATACACCATTTTTGCTTTTGGAAGACTGCATTATACAGGGTTAATGAGAACATTAATCCAGCTGAAGGAAACACAAAACTAGATCTAAAATACAAAAACACAATATTACATGTTGAATCATATGCTGAGATATAAGAAAGAGAATATCAGGCAAAACAGAAAACCCAAATGTTCTTCAACAAACATTTATCAAAATTTAACAGGTAAGCAGCATTCTGATTCTATTCAAGCCATAAAAATGAAAAAAAAACTACAAAGAAACTAAAAGAACATCTACAAACTACAAAAATGTAGTTATTACAATATGTAATTATGTATCAGCTTATGGTTTACAGTAACTAGCATCCTAATGAATCACTAACCTGAGCATCAGCACCAGCTGTGATCCGACATGCCTCTGTAGACAGCTTTCTCTTCTCTCCAGCTTCCTTGAAAATCACATCACAGGACTTGTTTTTGCAAGAAAAACCTCGTGTGCCATTCAAGGTCCCACATTTGTGACACTTGCGAACTCCTCGCATAGTAGCCCTCCCCAGGTCTGTGAGGAAGGCAGCTCGTTTATCCTCTCTTGGCATCTGGAAAGTACTTGAAGTCAGATCTGAGACTATTCTGAGATAATTATAGAGTTTTCAAACTGTTACCACATCATCTATCAACCTCCCAAACTCCCACAACTCATGGATCAAATAACAACTAGTTTCACAATATAAAGGTAAAGCAGACATCCACTTGAAATTCAAGATCACCTAGTCACATACAATCTACCCATTTTTGTGTGGTACACTGAAGCCACAGACCCATATCTATGAATAAGAAATGATTGGGTAAGAGAAAGGTGCAGTAATAAAAAAAAGAGTATGGCTAAGACAGCCGAGAAGGGTGTGCTGCACTGACTTCGACATACAAAGAGAATATACTCAGTCTTACAGTAATTAGACTTTTTTGGCGAATCTATGTTAATGAAGTGGTGTGTAAGATCATGAAAGAAGGAATCAGGCTTGAAAATGTCGTCTTAAATGAAAGAGCATATGGCACAAGCACACGCAGTGAACTGTGAATGTGGATAGGATTCAGAAGTCAAGAAGCTGTATGATAATAGAGAATGTTCAAGAGATGGGGTCCAAACTAGAGTTGAGCTCCCTCCCCATACCATACAAATGGGTTATTATGTATGCACACACACAAAACAACTAGAGGACATAATATGAAATTAAGTATAAGCACTTGTTAAAAAAGATGTGATAGAGTACTTTTTAAAATATAACAGTGGTGGATGACTGGAATACAATGAATGAAGACATGGTCAATACAATAAGTATACATAAATCTATGAAGTTGGTGACTGAGTTTGGTAAAGTGTGTGAAAGAAGAAAGCTGAGAGTATATGTGAATAAGAGCAAGGTTATTAGGTTCAGTAGGGTTGAGGGACAAGTAAATTGGAAGGTAAGTTTGAATGGAGAAGAACTGGAGAAAGTGAAGTGTTTTAGATATCTGGGAGTGGATTTAGCAGCAAATGGAACCATGGAAGTGGAAGCGAGTCACAGGGTTGGGGAGGGGGCAAGGGTTCTGGGAGTGTTGAAGAATGTGTGGAAGGCAAGAACGTTATCTTGGAGATCAAAAATGGGTATGTTTGAAGGAATAGCAGTTCCAACAATGTTATATGGTTGCGAAGCATGGGCTATAGATTGGGTTGCAGAGAGAAGGGTGGATGTGTTGGAAATGAAATGTTTGAGGACAATATGTGGTGTGTTGTGGTTTGATCAAGTAAATAATGAAAGGATAAGAGAGATGTGTGGTAATAAAAAGAGTGTGATTGAGAGAGCAGTAAAAAGAGCGTGATTGAGAAAGCAGAAGAGGGTGTATTGAAATGGTTTGGTCACATGGAGAGAATGAGTGAGGAAAGATTAACAAAGAGGATATATGTGTCAGAGGTGGAGGGAATGTGAAGTGGGAGACAAAATTGGAAAGGGGAGGATGGAGTGAAAAAGATTTTGAGTGATCAGGGCCTGAATATACAGGAGGGTGAAAGGTGTGCAAGGAATAGAGTGAATTGGAACGATGTTGTATACCGGGGTCGACCGGCTGTCAATTGATTGAATCAGGGCATGTGAAGCATCTGGGGTATACCATGGAAAGTTTTGTGGGGCCTGGATATGCGAAGGGAGCTGTGGTTTCAGTACGTTACATATGGCAGCTAGAGACTGAGAGTGAATGAATGTGGCTTTTGTTGTCTTTTCCTAAAGCTACCTCTCATGCACGTGGGGGGAGGGGGGGTGCCATTTCATGCATGGCGGGGTGGTGACAGGAATGGATGAAGGCAGCAAGTATGAATATGTACATGTGTATACATGTATATGTCTGTGTATGTATATGTATGCATATGTTGAAATGTATAGGTATGTATATGTGCGTGTGTGGGCGTTTATGTATGTACATGTGTATGTGGGTGGGTTGGGCCATTCTTTCATCTGTTTCCTTGCGCTACCTGGATAATGTGGGAGACAGCGATTAAGTACAATAGAATAAAAAAAATATTCATGAAGTTGTACTACAGGAGAGAATGTTCAATAGACAGGGCCTCATGAACATAAAACTCCTTCCCTATACAGTACAAATACATAATTACAGAGGAGAGGTTGAAAAACAGGATACATGTGCCAGAAATGAAGGGGACAACAATGTTGGGGAAGTCCAAATGGGAGACTGAAGGATGAAGTGTAACAGATTTTGAGAATTTGAGGCCTGAACATTCAGGAGGGTGAAAGGCATGTCTGAGATAAGAGTGAACTGCAGTGATATGGTTTACAAGGGCACAATGTGTTGTCAGTGGACTGAACCAGGACATATGAAGCAGCCAGGAGAAACCACAGCAAGGTCTCTGAGGCTTGGCTATAGACAGAAAGCTGTGGTTTCAGTACATTACATGACAGTTGGAGAATGAATGCGAGTGAATGAGGCCATTTCTTTATCTATTCCTGGTGCTTCCTCACTAATGTGGGAATTGGAGAACAAGAATGAAAGAAAAAGAAATAAACTTTTAGAGATATATGGGGTGTTAATTCTTAATCCAAAGCATGGTAATCTACAATAGATCTTTCCAGAGTATCAAACTGTATGAGGTCACAATAAATATTGCCATCGTCACTTGAACAGCTTCAAGTTTATGAAGTCTTACCATAAAACAGTTCATCAAAAGGGTAATTACAACCTGCAAATATTTTCTGAGATCAGTATTTATAGTACCCTTCCCCTCAATAGTCAGCATACCTCTGAATAAACACATTTGATCATCATTTAGATAAAATTCAAAAGCAATATAGTCTTTGTTCCATTACCTTAACTTTGTTTCTATATTTTCTATCTAAGTCATTCCGGCTTTGATGGAAGATTCTACAGTACAGATTTTCATAGGGTGTTTTTCCACATGGGTCATTTTGCTTAGGATTTTGTTTGTCACCTCCTTCAGGAGATGAGATGAATTGGTCCTCGTAACACTAAATGACTTTATTTTCACAAATTTCACTAGAGTTGACTGCTTCATCATCAGTACATGGAAGAAGACCCACGGATGACAAGAAGAGCTCTGATGAGGAACATATCTATAGAAAGAAAACAATAATGATGGTAACTATCTGTCTACTTTTATAAAAAATATTCTAGTGAGGTCACTAAAATATAAAAATTAACAGTAATACTATAGAATGCTTTAAACAGGTCCCAAGAAAGTAATCTCAAGCTAATTTGTCATCCATTACTTTGGTTCTTTCATCTTAAGCAGTCTGCTCATGCCCATTTACCTCTATATCACCTTGCAATCACTATCTGAGGATAACTTTGTCATCCGTTACTTTGGTTCTTTCACCTTAAGCTTACCTCTGTATCACCTCGCAATCACTATCTGAGGATAATTTCTTTCTTTTTCACAAATGGTAATTCTCCTCTAATCATACTATTCTGGTGCAGTATTATAATCAATGAAGTTAAGAGGTGCTGCTACTGTGGTATGGCTCAAAATCAGGAAAAGTTTTGAATTTCAGTGCCTCAAGGGATACTTTAGTTATCTGAAGTATCCAAGTCTCAAACCCACCTTCTTGTGGTGACACTACAACCTTAGGGATAGAACAAAAGGGAGAGGCATTGCCCAAATCCATCAGGGAAATGGTTGTAGTATTCTTTTTTCTAATACAGAAAAACAAGTGTTTGCTGGGGTTTTAGCTTTTTGGGACAATTTTGGAGCTCTACTGCCTGTGGGAAATGCTGCACTAGAATTGATCTCTGCCAGCAGCCTGTCAAGGGTGAGGCATAAAAGGCTAAGAAGCAGCATTAGAGTCCATCAGTTATGCCAGGGAGTAAAAGGGATGAGTGACCGACGGTGATGGCGCTGAACATATATGGGATGCATGGTGAGAGTAAAAGCCAGGAGCTTGTGGAGAAATTCAAAAGTCATAGTTTGGATGAGCTGGGGATTGGGGAACCAGCATTCTTAGGCAGTGAATGAGTGAAAAAGGAAATGATGACAGCAAGTTATGGGAGGGCATGGGAGGAGTGGTATGGATGGGAATGAATGAAAATTATCAGGGAAGAGGAAAGAAGGACGTGCAATTGTGCTATCACTCAAAGTATCAGAGGGTGTTACAGAGCACGGATGGAATGGATCAAGAACAGTGTGGGTGAAAGGAAAGATTATAATTGAGGAGTATGCATGCGTATGTGATTCTGCACCCATGAATATGAAGACTGAGGTGAGAATGATATGAAGCATTCTAATCTCTCTATCTGTCTATATCTCTGACACCTGTTCCAACAGGAACTCCCTGTAGGGGGTGGCTAAGGCAATGGTCTCCATAACTAATAAACTCTAATGCCACTTCTTAGCCTTTACTGCCTCAACCTTAGCAGGCCAATGGCAGAGGGCAACTCTAGTGCAGTACTTGCAGTGTCTCCTACCTAATAATCCTCCCAACTACTTCTACTTAATGCTCCTGCCTCTAATGTTGCTACCTACTACTTATAACTAATGTTTCTTCCTAATGCTCCTGCCTGAATGTTCCCATTATCTCTGTCTACTGCTCCTATCATTCTGCCAAAATGCAGGACTAGTGCATATTGCTCACCACAGGAAAATCTAGAGTTACAAAGAATGAGACATGTGGGTTCAGTGTTGTCAAGTGATATGTATGACAAGGTGAGAATGTATGTTTGTAGACAGAATGCCAGTAGTCCACATGTGGGTGAGGCAGAAAGAAAAAACAGCTATTTGGGTAAGAGGAATGCAACCTGACAACCACTGAAGAATATTAGATTTGTAATTTGCTGATAACCAAGAGGAAAATGAATCACGACAAGTTCCAAAGTGCACTTTCATATAATAATCACATCATCAGGGGTTGATCAAGATGTCTAAGTTTGGTGACATGGAAGGACAGTTATGGGGAGAGAGAAGTAGAGGGTAAAAGAGTCATTAGGTTCGTTAAGAGATTAGCAAAGGGTAGAAGTGTATGTATGGAATTGAAGTAACGATTAAGGGACAGCATAATCCTTACAAGCCTGACTCATGCAACCAAAATATGGACATAAAATGAATCATAGAGGTCAAGAATCCAGGCTGTGAAAATGAGCTGTTTGAAAGGAGCATGTGGTATTACTAGATGGAATGGATAAAGAAATATGGGGGTGTATGAGAGATATGGTCTAGCAAGGAATGCAAAGGGGATGAATTGTGGGGTGGTAGAGTGGGCAAAACATAAAACTTTGAGGTCTGGGCATATGAAAAGAATGCAAGACATGGAATTTACAAGGAGAGTGTATGACAGTGCAATTAATGGGGGTGGTGTGAGAGGAAGATCGCCTGCGACACCAGGAAATAGAGAGGAAGAGTACTGGTGGGAAACAAATGGTGGAAGAATGTATGGAATAGTGTATGCAAGGGAATAAGTATAGACTCTTTTCCCATGACTACCCCATTGATGGAAGTCCCTGGGGGAACAGGGGTCAAGATATAGAAAGATGGTTAGATATAATAAAAAGATGTCCAGGCTACATTTAGTGACACTGGCTGCCAACAACACTGAGCTATGCATTTATATAGGTTTTTGTTAAGAGCAAATCATGGCAAAAATTCAGCAATTCAACCCTACAGCAATTACTTTTGTACTAATGGCATTTTTGGTGTAAATCTTACATGTATGTATATAGAAATGTCCTTGGCAGATCAGGCAGAAATTTTTGAAAATATTCTGCTATCAAAAGTTAGGAGTACATGAAACTGGCCAATTTCTTGCTTTCTGCCCCACTTACAGCTGTACAACAAGGATGAGACTGCAGCATTGTTATCTTACATTCATATATGTTGGCAAATTTCACACACAATCACAAAAAAGAAAAGAAAAAAATGAAAATTACCCTACTCTAATATTTCAGTGGGAGGATGCCTAAATATCTACCTTCTACAACTTCAGTGAATATACTAATAACTGTTCAACAAATGCTAGGAGAATCTATGAGTGTTACATTTTTGTCTCTGGCTCTGAAGAAAATCAAGTATGATAGTTTTTATCAAAGGTGTGAAGCATGTGTACAAGTAGGAAGAGAGGAGAATGAATGGCTCCAATTGTAGGGTGGTCTGTGGCAGAGGTTGTGATGTCACCATGGTTGTTTAACTTGTTTATGGATGGAGTGGTATGGGAGGTGAATGAAAGAATCTTGGAGAGAGGGATGAGTATGCACGCAGTCTGTTGGACTGGACTGGATTATAGAATTTAGGCTTATAAATCAAGCACTGGAGCATCTAAGGGTACTCAGCACTCTTAATATAGTTTAGAATATTCTACCTTAGACATTCATTTCAACTCAAACAAATGACCAATTCCAGATCTGATAGACCAAGTGCAGCATGCTTATACCTACCTGGGAAAGGAAAATCCCCACTGCCATAGCTCAAGCCATCACTGCTCCCACTACTGCATTAAGGTCCATGTAGATCGGAGGGTGCAATCTGTGTGGGATCCTAATGTATGTACATAGCAGTATCTCTTCCATGAGACTTTTCCCACTGTTTTCAATTCCTCATTTGAGACAGAACTACCATTCTTTTCTAAAGTTTTCCCTGTCATCTGCTGCTTTCTTCCTGTACTGATGAAAAGTGATACATATTGTACCAAAAAAAATATACTGTTCAGGTCAGTTGAGCTGAGGAAACACTGCACCACAGAGGAAACCATGGTTCCTGAGGCATAAGGAACTTGGTCAGCACTCATAAGGTTGAAGATTTGGTGACCCTATTTCAGGTCTTTTACTATGCCTTATTTTCAGTAATATAAAATTTCTGTTTGCTATCTCAGCATACCAGCAGGTCATCAGTGTGAAGTGGGAATATTGGCATCCAGTTTTATAATAATTTTGCAATGCCTTTGCTTTTATAAGGACAGATGGACCTTACAGGAAAAGCTGGCTGCAGCTACTGATAAATAACTGTTATACAGGGTAGATGACCTTCACAATATTTCTGAATCCAGCTCACTGAGACAATCAGGGAGTGAGCCATTAATATCTGAAGCAGCAGTGTGGGTGATAAGACACACATAATAATTTTTCCTTCTCCCAGGAAAGCTACCCTTCCAGGTAATGCAACAATGTACAACCCCATAAATATTTTCCTATAATGCCATTAATTACAAAAAAATAGGTTATAGTCTATGGATGATGGCAATGACAACAAACACGAAGTTTCTCAGCAGCTCTATGATCTGAGGACAGATGGCAGAATTCTGTGCCTGAAACCCTTTATGCCATAACCATTTTTGTTTTCCAGGTGCTAAAGATGATGATGTTGCTTTAGCTGTAAAGGTGATTTGGGGTAGCACAAACAATAAGACACTTGTTATTTGTAATGCAGGTACTAATGATGTACTGAAAGAGAGATCAGAGGAGCTGTTGGAGAAAAATAACTGGCTTATTTGACATTTTCGAGATAAAACTAATAACATTAATTCAGGAGTTCTTGCCAGTGTCAGCACCAGAAATGCCTTCATTCATAAGGGAGTCAATCTAAATAATAAATCAATGAACCTCTGTTTTCAAGAGCAAGTTGATTTCATAAACTTGGGGCAGTATTTCTACATGCAGTTTGGTACTTTAATGAAGGACTACACTTGAATAATGTGGTAGCTACACATTTTGGTAGGATTCTCAATAAGTCTACAAGTGTTCTGTTTAAAAACACAACCCCATGTGAAGCAGACCCATCCCTTTCATATGTACTCTTTGAAATAGGTCTCTGTATCATTTAAGAATGTTTTATGTTAATGCTCACAGTATACACAAAAGTTCAGAGTTTTTGAGACAAAAGCTTTATAAGGCCATCATTTGATTGCTTTTCCCAAATCTTGATTAGATATCAATGATAGAGATTTCCTCATCAAATACTCTGTACCAGGGTACAATCTGTTTAATGAGGAGAGGAAAACAAAGAAGGCAGTGAATTCTAGCTCTTTGCTAAAGCTCATCTAAACTGAAGATAGACTTTGTAAGAAAACAGCAGTAGGTTTAGTTTATGTGCTCCACACACAGATACCACATGTAGATGAAAGACTCAAAACAATAAAGCCATGGCAAAATCTTCAATGACTCTTTTGCATTTGCAGTTATGATCAAAGACACAATTCAATGTTCTAAACCTAGTTTCACTCAAAAAAGAGAACATTCTGTAAAAGACAGACATAAATGCTAAAGACGTACTATCAGCAATAAATAAAATGAAAATTGATATAAATAAAATGGTGGGCCCCAGTAAGTTCTATCCAAGGACAATGAAAGAGGTGAAAATGAGGTACTTACACCCTTGACTCCCCTTTTCAATAAGTCACTTGCTACAGAAGTTCCAGATGATTGGAAGTTTGCCAATATAACATCAAAATTGATAAAAGGTAATAAGTTACTGCCCAGAAATTGTCATCCAATTAGCTTAACATCTGTAGTTGGAAAACTTATGAAAACCATCATGCAAGATGGAATTGTACACTATTTAGAGGACAACCACTTAATAAATGATTCTCAACATGGTTTTCAACAAAATCACTCCAGTCAAACAAATATGCTTGCTATTTTCATGCTATAACTAACATATATGACAAAAGCACTGTAGCTGATGTCATCTATCTAGATTTTTAAAAAGCTTATAATAAGGTTCTGCAATGAAGGTTACTAACAAAAATCAATACAAAAATGAAGTCACAGGGCACTGATAGAGTTGCACTTAGCTGGACTGGAATTTGGTTGATATTAGAAGCATGGTAAATGTGATGATACTGTGCCATAAGAAGCATGATGAATGTGATCATACTGTGCTAAGAGAAGGATGATGAAAGTGACAATACTGTGATAAGAGAAGCATGATGAATGTGATGAATCTGTGCTATGAGAAGCATGGTGAATGTCATGATACTGTGCAATGAGAAGTATGATGAATGTGACACTGTGCTAAGAGAAGGATGATGAATGTCATGACACTGTGGTAAGAGAAGTATGATGAATGTGATGATACTGTGCTATGAGAAGCACGATGAATGTGGTGGTAATAAGCTATGAGAAGAATGATGAATGCAATGATACTGTGCTATGAGAAGCATGATGAATGTGATGATACAGTACTATGAGTAGCATGATGAATGTGTGGATCTGTGTTATGAGAAGCATGTTGAATGTGATGATATTGTGCTATGAGAAGCATGATGAATGTGTGGATCTGTGTTATGAGAAGCATGTTGAATGAAATGATACTGTGCTATGAGGTATGCATGGTTATGTATATGCACCTGTAATCATAAAGACTGTACAAGGTATGTTTGAAATGAAGCATTTTTGGACAAATAAGAATGACTGTATAAATGGCTTTGAGAATGAGAGAAAGGTGGTTATAAAGAATGATATGAATGCAGAGATGTGATGAAACTGGCAGGATAGTTGGTACACATGGAGTGCCTAGAGTAAATGAGAATGGAAGGTAAATCATCTTGCGAATGTCTGTGCTGAGAGGGATTTATTCCTTGCAAACACCTTTCTTAGCAAAAGATGATCCACAGATATACATGGATGAGGAATGATGGAAGAGAAGAGCAAAAGGCTTTGACTGACTATGTGGTAGTGGATAAAAGATTGAAAGGCCAGGCTATATGCTACAATTTTGAGAGGACTCTTTGGAGACTATGACCAATTCACAGCTCTTGAAGGGATGAGGATCAAGGAGAAGAGGAGATGTGTAAGGAAAAATGGAGAGGTGAAAGTGTTGGCCAATAAGAAGTTGAATAAAAAAAATGCAGGAAGGAGTATGAAAGAAAGGTAACTGAAAGTTTAGATGGAAATGCAGTGAATGTAGCAATGCATTCATGAGTGAAAAAGGTGTTTAAAATGTTCAGAGAAATACTAATACTATCAAAGGTTGTAGAATTAGAGGTCAGATACAAGATCAAAAGATATAGGAATAAAAGAGGCAATGTATGGTGGAAGGAAGAGACTAGAAATGCTGTGGAAAAGAGGAATTGGCATATGGTAAATTGCTCGAAAGAATGTACCAGTGGAAGTCCAACAAAGGAGGAGGGAAAAACATAAAATGTGTAAGTGGAATGTAAGTTGATATAAGAAAGCAAAAAGAATAGATGAAGTTTTTGGAAGAAAGTTTAGTGAAGAGTTTTGGGATAACAAGAAATTGCACTGGAAGGAGGTGAAAAGAAAAGAGGTGGATATGAGTGGAAATGTTAGTGTGAGAAGTAAGGAAAGGTAACTGCTGAATCAACAGGAGGAAGTGAAAGGAAGATGGAAAGAATATTTTGAAGAACTGATTAATGTGGGACAAGGGGAGGCAGCAGTTGTTGCATGCATAGGTATGGATGATGGAATGAAAAGGATACAAATGAAAGGGCCGAAAGCAAAAAAGCAGGCAAGATGGGCAATAATGAGGCTAAAGGTAGGACAAGCACCTGGAATGGATTTGATCATGTATCAAATGCTGAAGTATGGAGGAGAAAGTGTGACAGAGTGGGTGCACCTGATATATAATCTAGCATGAAAGCAGATGGTTGTGCCTGAGGATTGGGAGAAAATTAAATTAATTGTTACTTTATTCAAAGGAAAAGGTTCTGAGAATGTATGTAGAAATTAGAGGGGAATAAGTATGTTAAGTATACCAGGAAAAGTGAGAGCAAGAATAATGATTGACAGAGGGACTGAAGCGTGGATCACATTTTTGTGGTAAAGACTAAGGAAATGTATCTAGTGAAAGGTACAAAACTATATGCAACTTTTATGGATTTGGAGAAAGTATGTGAGAGTCAAAGGAAATGCTTCATGGGATGTGCTATAGATTTATTGGGTAGGGAGACAACTGTTGACTGGAGTGAAAGTCTTCTATAGAGAAGCAAATGCATGTTTAAGAGTAGATGAAGAGTTCAGCAAAAGTTTTGGTATTCATGTGGATATCAGACAAGGCTCTAAGCTGTCATCATGGCTCTCTCATCCGCAACAGACTGCATACTTGCCCCTCTTTCCAAAACTTTTGCTTTCACCTCCCTAACAACCCCATCCATAAACAAATTAAACAACCATGGAGACACCACACACCCCTGCCGCAAACCAACATTCACTGAGAACCAATAATTTCCTCTCTTCCTACACGTACACATACTTTAAATTCTCAATAAAAACTTTTCACTGCTTCTAACAACTTGCTTCCTACACCATATATTCTTAATACCTTCCACAAAGCATCTCATCAACTCTATCATATGCCTTTTCCAGATCCATATATGCTACATACAAATCCATCTGCTTTTCTAAGTATTTCTCACATACATTTTTCAATGAAAAAACCTGATCTACACATCCTCTACCACTTCTGAAACCACACTGCTCTTCCCCAATCTGATGCTCTGTACATGCCTTCACCCTCTCAATCAATACTCTCTTATATAATTTCCCAGGAATGCTCAACAAAATTATACCTCTGGAATAAGAGCATGCACTTTTATCCCCTTTGCCTTTGTACAACTGCACTATGCAAGCATTCACCCAATCCTCAGGCACCTCACCATGAGTCATACATACATTAAATAACCTCACCAACCAGTCAACAATACAGTCATCCCCTTTTTCAATAAATTCCACTACAATACCACCCTAACCTGCTGCCTTGCCAGCTTTTATCTTCCACAAAGCTTTTACTACCTCTTCCCTGTTTACCAAATCATTCTCCCTAACCCTCACATTTTGCACACCACCTCGACCCTATATCTGCCACTCTATCATCAAACATATTCAACAAACCTTCAAAATACTCACTCCATCTACTTCTCACATCACCACTACTTGTTATCACCTCCCCTTCAGCCCCCTTCTCTGAAGTTCCCATTTGTTACCTTGTCTTACGCACTTTAATTACCTCCTTCCAAAATAGCTTTTTTTTCTTTCTTTCATACTATTCGCCATTTCCCGCATTAGCAAGGTAGCGTTAAGAACAGAGGACTGGGCCTTTGAGGGAATATCCTCACCTGGCCCCCTTCGCTGTTCCTTCTTTTGGAAAAAAAAAAAAAAAAAAAAAAAAAAAAAAAAGAGGAGAGAGGGGAGGATTTCCAGCCCCCCTGCTGTCTCCTGCGTTTGTGAGGTAGCGCAAGGAAACAGACGAAAGAAATGGCCCAACCCACCCCCATACAAATGTATATACATACACGTCCACACACGCAAATATACATACCCATACATCTCAATGTACACATATATATACACACACAGACACATACATATATACCCATGCACACAATTCACACTGTCTACCTTTGTTCATTCCCATCGCCACCTCGCCACACATGGAATACCATCCCCCTCCCCCCCGCATGTGTGTGAGGTAGCTCTAGGAAAAGACAACAAAGGCCCCATTCGTTCACACTCAGTCTCTAGCTGTCATGCAATAATGCCCGAAACCACAGCTCCCTTTCCACATCCAGGCCCCACAGAACTTTCCATGGTTTACCCCAGACGCTTCACATGCCCTGATTCAATCCACTGACAGCACGTCAACCCCGGTATACCATATCGATCCAATTCACTCTATTCCTTGCCCGCCTTTCACCCTCCTGCATGTTCAGGCCCCGATCACACAAAATCTTTTTCACTCCATCTTTCCACCTCCAATTTGGTCTCCCACTTCTCCTCGTTCCCTCCACCTCCGACACATATATCCTCTTGGTCAATCTTTCCTCACTCATTCTCTCCATGTGCCCAAACCATTTCAAAACACCCTCTTCTGCTCTCTCAACCACGCTCTTTTTATTTCCACACATCTCTCTTACCCTTACATGACTTACTCGATCAAACCACCTCACACCATATATTGTCCTCAAACATCTCATTTCCAGCACATCCACCCTCCTGCGCACCACTCTATCCATAGCCCACGCCTCGCAACCATACAACATTGTTGGAACCACTATTCCTTCAAACATACCCATTTTAGCTTTCCGAGATAATGTTTTCGACTTCCAAACATTCTTCAAGGCTCCCAGAATTTTCACCCCCTCCCCCACCCTATGATTCACTTCCGCTTCCATGGTTCCATCCACTGCCAAATCCACTCCCAGATATCTAAAACACTTTACTTCCTCCAGTTTTTCTCCATTCAAACTTACCTTCCAATAGACTTGACCCTCAACCCTACTGTACCTAATATCCTTGCTCTTATTCATATTTATTCTTAACTTTCTTCTTTCACACACTTTACCAAACTCAGTCACCAGCTTCTCCAGTTTCTCACATGAATCAGCCACCAGCGCTGTATCATCAGCGAACAACAACTGACTCACTTCCCAAGCTTTCTCATCCACAACAGACTGCATACTTGCCCCTCTTTCCAAAACTCTTGCATTCACCTCCCTAACAACCCCATCCATAAACAAATCAAACAACCATGGAGACATCACACACCCCTGCCGCAAACCTACATTCACTGAGAACCAATCACTTTCCTCTCTTCCTACACGTACACATGCCTTACATCCTCCATAAAAACTTTTCACTGCTTCTAACCACTTGCCTCCCACACCATATATTCTTAGTACCTTCCACAGAGCATATCTATCAACTCTATCATATGCCTTCTCCAGATCCATAAATGCTACATACAAATCCATCTGCTTTTCTAAGTATTTCTCACATACATTCTTCAAAGCAAACACCTGATCCACACATCCTCTACCACTCTGAAACCACACTGCTCTTCCCCAATCTGATGCTCTGTACATGCCTTCACCCTCTCAATCAATACTCTCTTATATAATTTCCCAGGAATACTCAACAAACTTATACCTCTGTAAATTAGAGCACTCACTCTTATCCCCTTTGCCTTTGTACAATGGCACTATGCAAGCATTCCGCCAATCCTCAGGCACCTCACCATGAGTCATACATACATTAAATAAACCTCACAACCAGTCAACAATACAGTCATCCCCTTTTTCAATAAATTCCACTATCAATACCACCCTAACCTGCTGCCTTGCCAGCTTTTATCTTCCACAAAGCTTTTACTACCTCTTCCTGGTTACCTAAATCATTCTCCCTAACCCTCACATTTTGCACACCACCTCGACCCTATATCTGCCACTCTAACATCAAAAACATATTCAACAAACCTTCAAAATACTCACTCCATCTACTTCTCACATCACCACACTTGTTATCACCTCCCCTTCAGCCCCCTTCTCTGAAGTTCCCATTTGTTACTTGTCTTACGCACTTTAATTACCTCCTTCCAAAATAGCTTTTTTTCTTTCTTTCATACTATTCGCCATTTCCCGCATTAGCAAGGTAGCGTTAAGAACAGAGGACTGGGCCTTTGAGGGAATATCTCACCTGGCCCCCTTCGCTGTTCCTTCTTTTGGAAAAAAAAAAAAAAAAAAAAAAAAAAAAAAAAAAAGAGGATGAGGGGAGGATTTCCAGCCCCCGCTGTCTCCTGCGTTTGTGAGGTAGCGCAAGGAAAACAGACGAAGTGAAATGGCCTCAACCCACCCCCCATACAAATGTATATACATACACGTCCAACACGCAAGTATACATACCCATACATCTCATTGGTACACATATATATACAACACACAGACCACATACATATATACCCATGCACACAATTCACACTGTCTACCTTTGTTCATTCCCATCGCCACCTCGCCACACATGGAATACATCCCCCTCCCCCCCGCATGTGTGTGAGGTAGCTCTAGGAAAAAGACAACAAAGGCCCCATTCGTTCACACTCAGTCACTAGCTGTCATGCAATAATGCCCGAAACCACAGCTCCTTTCCACATCCAGGCCCCACAGAACTTTCCATGGTTTACCCCAGACGCTTCACATGCCCTGATTCAATCCACTGACAGCACGTCAACCCCGGTATACCATATCGAAATCCAATTCACTCTATTCCTTGCCCGCCTTTCACCCTCCTGCATGTTCAGGCCCCCGTTTCACCAAAATCTTTTTCACTCCATCTTTCCACCTCCAATTTGGTCTCCCACTTCTCCTCGTTCCCTCCACCTCCGACACATATATCCTCTTGGTCAATCTTTCCTCACTCATTCTCTCCATGTGCCCAAACCATTTCAAAACACCCTCTTCTGCTCTCTCAACCACGCTCTTTTTATTTCCACACATTCTCTCTTACCCTTACATGACTTACTCGATCAAACCACCTCACACATATATTGTCCTCAAACATCTCATTTCCAGCCACATCCACCCTCCTGCGCACCACTCTATCCATAGCCCACGCCTCGCAACCATACAACATTGTTGGAACCACTATTCCTTCAAACATACCCATTTTAGCTTTCCGAGCTAATGTTTTCGACTTCCAAACATTCTTCAAGGCTCCCAGAATTTTCACCCCCTCCCCACCCTATTATTCACTTCCGCTTCCATGGTTCCATCCACTGCCAAATCCACTCCCAGATATCTAAAACACTTTACTTCCTCCAGGTTTTTCTTCCATTCAAACTTTACCTTCAATAGACTTTGACCCTCAACCTACTGTACCTAATATCCTTGCTCTTATTCATATTTATTCTTAACTTTCTTCTTTCACACACTTTACCAAACTCAGTCACCAGCTTCTCCAGTTCTCACATGAATCAGCCACCAGCGCTGTATCATACGAACAAACAACTGACTCACTTCCCAAGCTTTCTCATCCACAACAGACTGCATACTTGCCCCTCTTTCCAAAACTCTTGCATTCACCTCCCTAACAACCCCATCCATAAACAAATCAAACAACCATGGAGACATCACACACCCCTGCCGCAAACCTACATTCACTGAGAACCAATCACTTTCCTCTCTTCCTACACGTACACATGCCTTACATCCTCCATAAAAACTTTTCACTGCTTCTAACCACTTGCCTCCCACACCATATATTCTTAGTACCTTCCACAGAGCATATCTATCAACTCTATCATATGCCTTCTCCAGATCCATAAATGGTACATACAAATCCATTTGTTTTTCTAAGTATTTCTCACATACATTCTTCAAAGCAAACACCTGATCCACACATCCTCTACCACTTCTGAAACCACACTGCTCTTAACCAATCTGATGCTCTGTACATGCCTTCACCCCCTCAATCAATACCCTCCCATATAATTTACCAGGAATACTCAACAAACTTATACCTCTCTAATCTGAGCACTCACTCTTATCCCCTTTGCCTTTGTACAATGGCACTATGCAAGCATTCCGCCAATCCTCAGGCACCTCACCATGAATCTCTTTCCAAAACTCTTGCATTCACCTCCCTAACAACCAAATCCATAAACAAATTAAACAACCATGGAGACATCACACACCCCTGCCGTAAACCTACATTCACTGAGAACCAATCACTTTCCTCTCTTCCTACACGTACACATGCCTTACATCCTCGATAAAAACTTTTCACTGCTTTTAACAACTTGCCTCGCACACCATATATTCTTGATACCTTCCACAGAGCAACTCTATCAACTCTATCATATGCCTTCTCCAGATCCATAAATGCTACATACAAATCCATTTGCTTTTCTAAGTATTTCTCACATACATTCTTCAAAGCAAACACCTGATCCACACATCCTCTACCACTTCTGAAACCACACTGCTCTTCCCCAATCTGATGCTCTGTACATGCCTTCACCCTCTCAATCAATACTCTCTTATATAATTCCCAGGAAATGCTCAACAAAATTATACCTCTGGAATAAGAGAATGACTTTTATCCCCTTTGCCTTTGTACAATGGCACTATGCAAGCATTCCGCCAATCCTCAGGCACCTCACCATGAGTCATACATACATTAAATAAACCTCACCAACCAGTCAACAATACAGTCATCCCCTTTTTCAATAAATTCCACTAACCATACCACCCTAACCTGCTGCCTTGCCAGCTTTTAACTTCCCACAAAGGCCATTGACTACCGCTTCCCTGATTACAAATCAAATCTCCCTAACCCTCACATTTTGCACACCACCTCGACCCTATATCTGCCACTCTATCATCAAACATTATTCAACAAACCTTCAAAATACTCACTCCATCTACTTCTCACATCACCACACTTGTTATCACCTCCCCTTCAGCCCCCTTCTCTGAAGTTCCCATTTGTTACTTGTCTTACGCACTTTAATTACCTCCTTCCAAAATAGCTTTTTTTCTTTCTTTCATACTATTCGCCATTTCCCGCATTAGCAAGGTAGCGTTAAGAACAGAGGACTGGGCCTTTGAGGGAATATCTCACCTGGCCCCCTTCGCTGTTTCCTTCTTTTGGAAAAAAAAAAAAAAAAAAAAAAAAAAAAAAAAGAGGATGAGGGGAGGATTTCCAGCCCCCGCTGTCTCCTGCGTTTGTGAGGTAGCGCAAGAAACATAGAAAGAAATGGCCCAACCCACCCCCCATACAAATGTATATACATACACGTCCACACAACGCAAATATACATACCCATACATCTCAATTTACACCTATATATACACAACACAGACACATAATCATATATATACCCATGCACACAATTCACACTGTCTACCTTTGTTCATTCCCATCGCCACCTCGCCACACATGGAATACATCCCCCTCCCCCCCGCATGTGTGTGAGGTAGCTCTAGGAAAAAGACAACAAAGGCCTCCCATCGTTTCACCACTAAAACATTCTCTAGCTGTCATGCAATAATGCCCGAAACCACAGCTAACAGCTCCCCTTTCCACATCCAGGCCCCACAGAACTTTCCATGGTTTACCAGACGCTTCACATGCCCTGATTCAATCCACTGACAGCACGTGCAACCCCGGTATACCATATCGAAATCCAATTCACTCTATTCCTTGCCCGCCTTTCACCCTCCTGCATGTTCAGGCCCCGATCACACAAAATCTTTTTCACTCCATCTTTCCACCTCCAATTTGGTCTCCCACTTCTCCTCGTTCCCTCCACCTCCGACACATATATCCTCTTGGTCAATCTTTCCTCACTCATTCTCTCCATGTGCCCAAACCATTTCAAAACACCCTCTTCTGCTCTCTCAACCACGCTCTTTTTATTTCACACATCTCTCTTACCCTTACATGACTTACTCGATCAAACCACCTCACACCATCATATTGTCCTCAAACATCTCATATCCAGCACAAACATCCACCCTCCTGCGCACCACTCTATCCATAGCCCACGCCTCGCAACCATACACATTGTTTGGGAACCACTATTCCTTCAAACAAACCCAATTTAGCTTTCCGAATAGTTTTTTCCGACTTCCAAACATTCTTCCAAGCTCCCCATAATTTTTCACCTCCCTCCCCCACACCTAGAATCACTTCCGCTTCCATGGTTCCATCCACTGCCAAATCCCACTCCAGATATCTAAAACACTTTACTTCTCCAGTTTTTCTCCATTCAACTTACCTCCAATAGACTTGACCCTCAACCACTACTGTACCTAATATCCTTGCTCTTATTCATATTTTTTCTAACTTTCTTCTTCACACACTTTACCAAACCAGTCACCAGCTTCTCCATTTTCTCACATGAATTCAGCCACCAGCGCTGGTACATCAGCGAACGAAATGAAACAACAACTGACTCACTTCCCAAGCTTTCCCATCCACAACAGACGCATACTTGCCCCTCTTTCCAAAACTCTTGCATTCACCTCCCTAACAACCCCATCCATAAACAAATCAAACAACCATGGAGACATCACACACCACCTGGCCGCAAACCTACTTCACTGAGAACCAATCACCTTTCCTCTCTTCCTACACGTACACAAGCCTTACATCCTCCATAAAAAACTTTTCACTGCTTCTAACCACTTCCTCCCACACCATATATTCTTATACGGTCCACAGAGCATTCTATCAACTCTATCATAATGCCTTCTCCAGATCCATACAAGTACATACAAATCCATTTGTTTTTCTAAGTATTTCCTCACATACATTCTTCAAAGCAAACACCTGATCCACACATAACTCTACCACTTCTGAAACCACACTGCACTTAACCAATCTGATGCGTCTGACAATGCCTCAACCCCCCTCAATCAATAACCCACGACATATAATTTACCAGGAAATACTCAACAAACTTATACCTCTCTAATCAGAGCACTCACTCTTATCCCCTTTGCCCTATGTACAAATGCAAATGCAAGCATTCCGCCAATCCTCATGCACCTCACCATGAATCTCTTCCAAAACACTTGCATTCAAACCTCCCTAACAACCAAATCCATAAACAAAATTAACAACCAATGAGACATCACACACACCCTGCCGGAAACCACATTCACTGAGAACCAATCACTTTCCTCTCATCTACACGTACACATGCCTACATCCTCGATAAAAACTTTTCACTGCTTTTACAAACTGCCTCGCAAACCATAATATCTTGATACCTTCCACAGAGCAACTCTATCATCCTACATATGCCTTCTCCAGATCCAGAAATGCTATAACAAACAAATCCAATTGCTTTTTCAAAGTATTTCCACATACATTCTTCAAAGCAAACACCTGATCCACACATCCTCTACCACTTCTGAAACCACACTGCTCTTCCCCAATCTGATGCTCTGTACATGCCTTCACCCTCTCAATCAATGCCCTCCTATATAATTTCCCAGGAATACTCAACAAACTTATACCTCTGTAATTTGAGCACTCACTCTTATCCCCTATGCCTTTGGACAATGGCACTATGCAAGCATTCCGCCAGTCCTCAGGCACCTCACCATGAATCATACATACATTAAATAACCTTACCAACCAGTCAACAATACAGTCACCCCCTTTTTTAATAAATTCCAGTGCAATGCCATCCAAACCTGCTGCCTTGCCGGCTTTCATCTTCCACAAAGCTTTTACTACCTCTTCTCTGTTTACTATATCATTTTCCCTAACCTTCTCACTTTGCACACAACCTCGACTATGGATAGAGTTGTGCGCTGGAGGGTGGATGTGCTGGAAATGAGATGTTTGAGGACAATATGTGGCGTGAGGTGGGTTGATCGAGTAAGTAATGTACGGTTAAGACAGATGTGTGGAAATAAAAAGAGTGTGGTTGAGAGAGCAGAAGAGGGTGTCTTGAAATGGGTTGGTAACATGGAGAGAATGAGTGAGGAAAGATTGACCAAGAGGATATATGTGTCAGAGGTGGAGGGAACGAGAAGTGGGAGACCAAATTGGAGGTGGAAAGATGGAGTGAAAAATATTTTGAGTAACCGGGGCCTGAACATGCAGGAGGGTGAAAGGCGTGCAGGGAATAGAGTGAATTGGAACGATGTGGTATACCGGGGTCGACATGCTGTCAATGGACTGAACCAGGGCATGTATAGGTATGTATATTTGCGTGTGTGGACGTATACGTATATACATGTGTATGTGGATGGGTTGGGCTATTCTTTTGTCTGTTTCCTTGCGCTACCTCGCGGGAGACAGCGACAAAGCAAAAGAAAAAAAAATATGCAAAGGTGAGTAATGTGGCAGATGAGGGAATAAGTGGTGTACATGGGGTGTTCAGTGTTGTAAATGGAAATGTTGAAGAGCTTGTAGATTTATGTGCTGAAAAAGGACTGGAGATTGGGAATACCTGGTTTAAAAAGAGAGATATACATAAGTATATGTATGTAAGTAGGAGAGATGGCCAAAGAGCGTTATTGGATTACGTGGTAATTGATAGGCGCGCAAAAGAGAGACTTTTGGATGTTAGTGCTGAGAGGTGCAACTGGAGGGATGTCTGATCATTATCTTGTGGAGGCGAAGGTGAAGATTTGTAGAGGTTTTCAGAAAAGAAGAGAGAATGTTGGGGTGAAGAGAGTGGTGAGAGTAAGTGAGCTTGGGAAGGAGACTTGTGTGAGGAAGTACCAGGAGAGACTGAGTACAGAATGGAAAAAGGTGAGAACAAAGGAGGTAAGGGGAGTGGGGGAGGAATGGGATGTATTTAGGGAAGCAGTGATGGCTTGCGTAAAAGATGCTTGTGGCATGAGAAGCGTGGGAGGTGGGCAGATTAGAAAGGGTAGTGAGTGGTGGGATGAAGAAGTAAGATTATTAGTGAAAGAGAAGAGAGAGGCATTTGGACAATTTTTGCAGGGAAAAATGCAAATGAATGGGAGATGTATAAAAGAAAGAGGCAGGAGGTCAACAGAAAGGTGCAAGAGTTGAAAAAGAGGTCAAATGGGAGTTGGGGTGAGAAGCGGAGGCGGATCATAGGGTGGGGGAGGGGGCGAAAATTCTGGGAGCCTTGAAGAATGTGTGGAAGTCGAGAACATTATCTCGGAAAGCAAAAATGGGTATGTTTCAAGGAATAGTGGTTCCAACAATGTTGTATGGTTGCGAGGCGTGGGCTATGGATAGAGTTGTGCGCAGGAGGATGGATGTGCTGGAAATGAGATGTTTGAGAACAATGTGTGGTGTGAGGTGGTTTGATCGAGTAAGTAACGTAAGGGTAAGAGAGATGTGTGGAAAAAAAAAGAGCGTGGTTGAGAGAGCAGAAGAGGGTGTTTTGAAATGGTTTGGGCACATGGAGAGAATGAGTGAGGAAAGATTGACCAAGAGGATATATGTGTCGGAGGTGGAGGGAATGAGGAGAATTGGAAGACCTAATTCGAGGTGGAAAGATGGAGTGAAAAAGATTTTGTGTGATCGGGGCCTGAACATGCAGGAGGGTGAAAGGAGGGCAAGGAATAGAGTGAATTGGATCGATGCGGTATACCGGGGTTGACGTGCTGTCAGTGGATTGAATCAGGGCATGTGAAGCGTCTGGGGTAAACCATGGAAAGCTGTGTAGGTATGCATATTTGCGTGTGTGGACGTATGTATATACATGTGTATGGGGGTGGGTTGGGCCATTTCTTTCGTCTGTTTCCTTGCGCTACCTCGCTAACGCGGGAGACAGTGGCAAAAAAAAAAAAAAAAATGTTTTGGAGGGAAGTAATTAAAGTGCATAAGACAAGGGAACAAATGGGAACTTCAGTAAGGGGGCTATAGGGATTTGGTGATAACAAGTAGATATGGTGATGTGAGGGAGATGAGTGAGTTCCTATTATTATAAGATTTGATGGGTGAGTATTTTCGAAGGTTTGTTGAATGTGTTTGGTGACCAGAGTAGACAGATATGGCAGTGTTATTAGGTCGGAGTTGGTGTTTTGTTTGCAAGTGAGAGGGTTTGGGAGGACGATTTGGTAAACAGCATAAGAGGTGTAAAAGGCTCTGCAGAGGATGAAAGCCGGCAAAGGCAGCAGGTTTGGATGGCATTGCACTGGAATTATTAAAAAAATGGGGGTGATTACTGTTTACTGGTGGTAAGGTTATTCAATGTATGTATGATTCAATGGTGAGGTGCCTGAGAGGACTGCGGAAAGCTTGAATAGTGCATTGTACAATGCAAAAGGGGACAAAGGTGAGTGCTCAAACTAAGGATGTATAAGTTTGTGAGTATCTGAGATATTATATGGAGTAGGGTATGATTGAGAGGGTTGGAGAGCATGTACAGAGCATCCAGATTGGGGAAGAGCAGTGGTGGTTTCAGAAGTGGTAGAGGGGATGTGTGGATCAGGGTTTGCTTTTGAGGAATGTATGTGAGAAAGTTACGTAGAAAGACAATGCGATTTGTATGTAGATTTATGGATCGGGAGGCATATTAAAGATGTATGATAGAGTTGCTCTGTGGATAAAGAATATGGGGAGGGAGGCAAGTTGTTAGAAGCAGTGAAAGTTTTGTATTGGTGGAATGTAAGGCATGTGTACTGTAGGAAGAGAGGAAAGTGATTGGTTCTCAGTGAATGTAGGTTTGTAGGCAGGGGTGCTGTGATGTCTTATGTTTGTTAATTTGTTTATGGCTGGGGTTTCGTTAGGGAGGTGAAAGCAAAGGGTTTTGGAAAGAGTGGCAAGTATGCAGTTGTTGTGGATGAGAGAGCTTGGGAAGTAGTGGTCAGTTGTTCTTCCGCTGATTGATACAGCACTGGTGGGCAAGATTCATGTGAGAAACTGCAGAAGCTGGTGACTGAGTTTGGAAAAAGTGTGTGAAAGGAGAAAGTGAGAGTAATGGGATAAGAGGCAATGTTATTAGGTAAAAGTATGGTTGAGGGTTCAAGTCAATTGGAAGGTGAGTTTGAATGGAGAAAAACTGGAGGAAGTGAATTGTTTTAGATATCTGGAGTGATTTACAGCGGGATGGAACCATGGAAGCGGAAGTGGAATCATAGGGTGGGGGGATGGGGGCGAAAATTCTGGGAGCCTTGAAGAATGTGTGGAAGTCGAGACATTTATCTCGGAAAGCAAAAAATGGGTAAGTTCAAGGAATAGTTGGTTCCAACAATGTTGTATGGTTGCGAGGCGTGGGCTATGGATAGAGTTGTGCGCAGGAGGATGGATGTGCTGGAAATGAGATGTTTGAGAACAATGTGTGGTGTGAGGTGGTTTGATCGAGTAAGTAACGTAAGGGTAAGAGAGATGTGTGGAAAAAAAAAGAGCGTGGTTGAGAGAGCAGAAGAGGGTGTTTTGAAATGGTTTGGGCACATGGAGAGAATGAGTGAGGAAAGATTGACCAAGAGGATATATGTGTCGGAGGTGGAGGGAATGAGGAGAATTGGAAGACCTAATTCGAGGTGGAAAGATGGAGTGAAAAAGATTTTGTGTGATCGGGGCCTGAACATGCAGGAGGGTGAAAGGAGGGCAAGGAATAGAGTGAATTGGATCGATGCGGTATACCGGGGTTGACGTGCTGTCAGTGGATTGAATCAGGGCATGTGAAGCGTCTGGGGTAAACCATGGAAAGCTGTGTAGGTATGCATATTTGCGTGTGTGGACGTATGTATATACATGTGTATGGGGGTGGGTTGGGCCATTTCTTTCGTCTGTTTCCTTGCGCTACCTCGCTAACGCGGGAGACAGTGGCAAAAAAAAAAAAAAAAATGTTTTGGAGGGAAGTAATTAAAGTGCATAAGACAAGGGAACAAATGGGAACTTCAGTGAAGGGGGCTAATAGGGAGGTGATAACAAGTAGTGGTGATGTGAGGAGATGGAGTGAGTATTTTGAAGGTTTGTTGAATGTGTTTGATGACAGAGTGACAGATATAGGGTGTTTTGGTCGAGTTGGTGTGCAAAGTGAGAGGGTTAGGGAGGACGATTTGGTAAACAGATAAGAGGTAGTAAAAGCTCTGCAGAGGATGAAAGCCGGCAAGGCAGCAGGTTTGGATGGCATTGCACTGGAATTTATTAAAAAAGGGGGTGACTGTACTGTTTACTGGTTGGTAAGGTTATTCAATGTATGTATGATTCATGGTGAGGTGCCTGAGGACTGGCGGAATGCTTGCATAGTGCCATTGTACAAAGGCAAAGGGGACAAAGGTGAGTGCTCAAACTACAGATGTATAAGTTTGTTGAGTATTCCTGAGAAATTATATGGGAGGGTATTGATTGAGAGGGTGGAGGCATGTACAGAGCATCAGATTGGGGAAGAGCAGTGTGGTTTCAGAAGTGGTAGAGGATGTGTGGATCAGGTGTTTGCTTTGAAGAATGTATGTGAGAAGTACTTAGAAAGACAACTGGATTTGTATGTAGCATTTATGGATCTGGGAAGGCATATGATAAGAGTTGATAGAGATGCTCTGTGGATAAAGAATATTTGGGGAGGGAGGCAAGTTGTTAGAAGCAGTGAAAAGTTTTTATTGGGGATGTAAGGCATGTGTACATGTAGGAAGAGAGGAAAGTGATTGGTTCTCAGTGAATGTAGGTTTGTGGCAGGGGTGTGTGATGTCTTCATGGTTGTTTAATTTGTTTATGGCTGGGGTTGTTAGGGAGGTGAATGCAAGGGTTTTGGAAAGAGTGGCAAGTATGCAGTCTGTTGTGGATGAGAGAGCTTGGGAAGTGAGTCAGTTGTTCTTCGCTGATGATACAGCACTGGTGGCAGATTCATGTGAGAAACTGCAGAAGCTGGTGACTGAGTTTGGTAAAGTGTGTGAAAGGAGAAAGTTGAGAGTAAATGTGAATAAGAGCAATGTTATTAGGTAAAGTAGGGTTGAGGGTCAAGTCAATTGGAAGGTGAGTTTGAATGGAGAAAAACTGGAGGAAGTGAATTGTTTTAGATATCTGGGAGTGGATTTGACAGCGGATGGAACCATGGAAGCGGAAGTGAATCATAGGGTGGGGGAGGGGGCGAAAATTCTGGGAGCCTTGAAGAATGTGTGGAAGTCGAAAACATTATCTCAGAAAGCAAAAATGGGTATGTTTGAAGGAATAGTGGTTCCAACAATGTTGTATGGTTGCGAGGCGTGGGCTATGGACAGAGTTGTGCGCAGGAGGGTGGATGTGCTGGAAATGAGATGTTTGAGTGGGAGACCAAATTGGAGGTGGAAAGATGGAGTGAAAAAGATTTTGAGTGATCGGGGCCTGAACAACAACTGACTCACTTCCCAAGCTCTCTCATCCCCAACAGACTTCATACTTGCCTCTCTTTCCAAAACTCTTGCATTCACCTCCCTAACAACCCCATCCATAAACAAATCAAACAACCATGGAGACATCACACACCCCTGCCGCAAACCTACATTCACTGAGAACCAATCACTTTCCTCTCTTCCTACACGTACACATGCCTTACATCCTCGATAAAAACTTTTCACTGCTTCTAACAACTTGCCTCCCACACCATATATTCTTAATACCTTCCACAGAGCATCTCTATCAACTCTATCATATGCCTTCTCCAGATCCATAAATGCTACATACAAATCCATTTGCTTTTCTAAGTATTTCTCACATACATTCTTCAAAGCAAACACCTGATCCACACATCCTCTACCACTTCTGAAACCACACTGCTCTTCCCCAATCTGATGCTCTGTACATGCCTTCACCCTCTCAATCAATACCCTCCCATATATATATATGTTTTGGAAGGAGGTAAATAAAGTGCGTAAGACAAGGGAACAAATGGGAACATCAGTGAAGGGGGCTAATGGGGAGGTGATAAGATGTAGTGGTGATGTGAGAAGATGGCGTGAGTATTTTGAAGGTTTATTGAATGTTTGATGATAGAGTGGCAGATATAGGGTGTTTTGGTCGAGGTGGTGTGCAAAGTGAGAGGGTTGGGGAGAATGATTTGGGAAACATAGAAGAGGTAGTAAAAGCTTTGCGGAAGATGAAAGCCGGCAAGGCAGCGGGTTTGGATGGTATTGCAGTGGAATTTATTAGAAAAGGGGGTGACTGTATTGTTCACTTGTTGGTAAGGTTATTTAAAGTATGTATGACTCATGGTGAGATGCCTGAGTATTGGCGGAATTCTGGTATTGCAGTGGAATTTATTAGAAAAGGGGGTGACTGTATTGTTCACTTACTGGTAAGGTTCTTTAAAGTATGTATGACTCATGGTGAGATGCCTGAGTATTGGCAGAATTCTTGCATAGTGCAAATGTACAAAGGCAAAGGGGATAAGAGTGAGTGCTCAAATTACAGAGGTATAAGTATGTTGAGTATTCCTGGGAAATTATATGGGAGGGTATTGATTGAGAGGGTGAAGGCATGTACAGAGCATCAGATTGGGGAAAAGCAGTGTGGTTTCAGCAGTGGTAGAAGATTTGTGGATCAGGTGTTTGCTTTGACAAATGTATGCGAGAAATACTTAGAAAAGCAAATGGATTTGTATGTAGCATTTATGGATCTGGGGAAAGCATATGATAGATTTCATAGAGATGCTCTATGGAAGGTATTAAGAATATATGGTGCGGGAGGTAAGTTGTTAGAAGCAGTGAAAAGTTTTTATCGAGGATGTAAGGCATGTGTACGTGTAGGAAGAGAGGAAAGTGATTGGTTCTCAGTGAATGTTGGTTTGCGGCAGGGGTGCATGATGTCTCCATCGTTGTTTAATTTGTTTATGGATGGGGTTGTTAGGGAGATGAATGCAAGAGTTTTGGAAAGAGGGACAAGTATGCAGTCTGTTGTGGATGAGAGAACTTGGGAAGTGTGTCAGTTGTTGTGCCCTAATGATACAGCGCTGGTGGCTGATTCATGTGAGAAACTGCAGAAGCTGGTGACTGTGTTTGGTAAAGTGTATGAAAGAAGAAAGCTGAGAGTAAATGTGAATAATAGCAAGGTTATTAGGTACAGTAGGGTTGAGGGACAAGTCAACTGGAAGGTAAGTAAGAATGGAGAAAAACTGAAGGAAGTGAAGTGTTTTAGATATCTGGGAGTGGATTCGGCAGCGGATGGAACCATGGAAGCAGAGGGGAATCATAGGGTGGGGGGAGGGGGCGAAAATTCTGGGAGCGTTGAAGAATGTTTGGAAGTCGAGAATATTATCTCAGGAAGCAAAAATGGGTATGTTTGAAGGAAAAGTGGTTCCAACAATGTTATATGGTTGTGAGGCATGGGCTATAGATAGAGTTGTGCGCAGGAGGGTGGATGTGCTGGAAATGAGATGTTTGAGGACAATATGTGGTGTGAGGTGGTTTGATCGAGTAAGTAATAATAGGGTAAGAGAGATGTGTGGTAATAAAAATATTGTGGTTGAGAGAGCAGAAGAGGGTGTTTTGAATGGTTTGGCCACATGGAGAGAATGAGTGAGGAAAGATTGACAAAGAGGATATATGTGTCAGAGGTGGAGGGAACGAGGAGAAGTGGGAGACCAAATTGGAGGTGGAAAGATGGAGTAAAAAAGATTTTGAGTGATCAGGGCCTGAACATGCAGGAGGGTGAAAGGCGTGCAAGGAATAGAGTGAATTGGAACGATGTGGTATACTGGGGTCGACGTGCTGTCAATGGATTGAATCAGAGCATGTGAAGCATCTGGAGTAAACCATGGAAAGTTCTGTGGGGCCTGGATGTGGAAACGAAGCTGTGGTTTTGGTGCATTATTACATGACAGCTAGAGACTGAGTGTGAACAAATGTGGCCTTTGCTGTCTTTTCCTAGAGCTACCTCACACACATGCGGGGGGGATGGGGTTGTTATTTCATGTGTGACAGGGTGGCAATGGGAATGAATAAAAGCAGACAGTACGAATTATCTACATGTGTATATATGTATATGTCTGTGTGTGTATATATATGTATACGTTGAGATGTATAGTTATGTATATTTGCGTGTGTGGACGTGTATGTATATACATGTGTATGTAGATGGGTTGGGCAATTATTTTGTCTGTTTCCTTGCACTACCTCGCCAATGTGGGAGACAGCGACAAAGTAAAATAATTAAATAAATGAATATATATTATCCGAGTAGTGCAAATTCAACCATGGAGGTTGATAGGGAAGCAGTTGTGTGGCACCTACAAGACAAATTTAAGCAATATAAACAGAGACGTAAATTGTACAATGTTCGAATTGACAAGTCCAGCTTGACAATGTCGAGTGAAGATGATGGCATATTGTGTAAAAGAAAAACTCAAGTGTTGAAGGCCTCAGACTTAGCTGGCTGTGTTTGCATGAAAGCAGGAGTTCAGGAATCAAGGACTCACCTGGCTTACTTTACACTGTACGCTTATCCATTGTCAGAAAATAAGAAAAAAGAATGAGAGTTACTCTCACCTTTGAAGTACACAACAAGGATACTTTTGAGAAGAACTTAGAAATTGCTAATACTTGGAGAAGTTCAGTTCATGCAGTTAGAAACTTTGGTGGATCTCTGTACACATCAGTATCTTAGTCTGATGAGTATGTACTGGGAGGAGTTTCATCATCAGTTTCTCCTCTCCTGTCACGAAGCATCACAAATCCATCCTACCATATTATGAAATGCAGTAGTTCTTTTGTTGTGGAGGCTCAAGCTAATGTTATCACATATGATTACTCCCAATTTTTTTCTCCTTTTTTCTGTAATATGATTTTCTGTAATATGCGCAACTGGAGGGATGTCTGATCATTATCTTGTGGAGGCGAAGGTGAAGATTTGTGGGGGTTTTCAGAAAAGAAAAGAGAATGTTGGAGTGAAGAGAGTGGTGAGAGTAAGTGAGCTTGGGAAGGAGACTTGTGTGAGGAAGTACTAGGACAGACTGAGTACAGAATGGAAAAAGGTGAGAACAAAGGAGGTAAGGGGAGTGGGGGAGGAATGGGATGTATTTAGGGAAGCAGTGATGGCTTGCGCAAAAGATGCTTGTGGCATGAGAAGCGTGGGAGGTGGGTTGATTAGAAAAGGTAGTGAGTGGTGGGATGAAGAAGTAAGATTAATAGTGAAAGAGATGAGAGAGGCATTTGGACGATTTTTGCAGGGAAATAATGCAAATGAGTGGAAGAGATATAAAAGAAAGAGGCAGGAGGTCAAGAGAAAGGTGCAAGAGGTGAAAAAGAGGGCAAATGAGAGTATCATTAAATTTCAGGGAGAATAAAAAGATGTTTTGGGAGGAGGTAAATAAAGTGCGTAAGACAAGGGAGCAAATGGGAACTTCAGTGAAGGGGGCTAATGGGGAGATGATAACAAGTAGTGGTGATGTGAGAAGGAGATGGAGTGAGTATTTTGAAGGTTTGTTGAATGTGTTTGATGATAGAGTGGCAGATATAGGGTGTTTTGGTCGAGGTGGTGTGCAAAGTGAGAGGGTTAGGGAAAATGATTTGGTAAATAGAGAAGAGGTAGTAAAAGCTTTACGGAAGATGAAAGCCGGCAAGGTAGCAGGTTTGGATGGTATTGCAGTAGAATTTATTAAAAAAGGGGGTGACTGTATTGTTGACTGGTTGGTAAGGTTATTTAATGTATGTATGATTCATGGTGAGGTGCCTGAGGATTGGCAGAATGCGTGCATAGTGCCATTGTACAAAGACAAAGGGGATAAGAGTGAGTATTCCTGGGAAATTATATGGGAGGGTATTGATTGAGAGGGTGAAGGCATGTACAGAGCATCAGATTGGGGAAGAGCAGTGTGGTTTCAGAAGTGGTAGAGGTTGTGTGGATCAGGTGTTTGCTTTGAAGAATGTATGTGAGAAATACTTAGAAAAACAAATGGATTTGTATGTAGCATTTATGGATCTGGAGAAGGTATATGATAGAGTTGATAGAGATGCTCTGTGGAAGGTATTAAGAATATATGGTGTAGGAGGCAAGTTATTAGAAGCAGTGAAAAGTTTTTATCGAGGATGTAAGGCATGTGTACGTGTAGGAAGAGAGGAAAGTGATTGGTTCTCAGTAAATGTAGGTTTGCGGCAGGGGTGTGTGATGTCTCCATGGTTGTTTAATTTGTTTATGGATGGGGTTGTTAGGGAGGTGAATGCAAGAGTTTTGGAAAGAGGGGCAAGTATGCAGTCTGTTGTGGATGAGAGAGCTTGGGAAGTGAGTCAGTTGTTGTTCGCTGATGATACAGCACTGGTGGCTGATTCATGTAAGAAACTGGAGAAGCTGGTGACTGAGTTTGGTAAAGTGTGTGAAAGAAGAAAGTTAAGAGTAAATGTGAATAAGAGCAAGGTTATTAGGTACAGTAGGGTTGACGGTCAAGTCAATTGGGAGGTAAGTTTGAATGGAGAAAAACCGGAGGAAGTAAAGTGTTTTAGATATCTGGGAGTGGATCTGGCAGCGGATGGAACCATGGAAGCGGAAGTGAATCATAGGGTGGGGGAGGGGGAGAAAGTTCTGGGAGCCTTGAAGAATGTTTGGAAGTCGAGAACATTATCTCGGAAAGCAAAAATGGGTATGTTTGAAGGAATAGTGGTTCCAACAATGTTGTATGGTTGCAAGGCGTGGGCTATGGATAGAGTTGTGCGCAGGAGGGTGGATGTGCTGGAAATGAGGTGTCTGAGGACAATATGTGGTGTGAGGTGGTTTGATCGAGTAAGTAATAATAGGGTAAGAGAGATGTGTGGAAATAAAAAGAGTGTGGTTGAGAGAGCAGAAGAGGGTGTTTTGAAATGGTCTGGTCACATGGAGAGAATGAGTGAGGAAAGATTGACCAAGAGGATATATGTGTCAGAGGTGGAGGGAACGAGGGGAAGTGGGAGACCAAATTGGAGGTGGAAAGATGGAATGAAAAAGATTTTGAGTGATCGGGGCCTGAACATGCAGGAGGGTGAAAGGCATGCAAGGAATAGAGTGAATTGGATCGATGTGGTATACCAGGGTCGATGTGCTGTCAATGGATTGAACCAGGGCATGTGAAGCGTCTGGGGTAAACCATGGAAAGTTGTGTGGGGCCTGGATGTGGAAAGGGAGCTGTGGTTTCGGTGCATTATTACATGACAGCTAGAGACCAAGTGTGAACGAATGGGGCCTTTGGTGTCTTTTTCTAGCGCTACCTCGCACACATGAGAAGGAGGGGGATGTTATTCCATGTGTCGCGAGGTGGCGATGGGAACAAATAAAGGCAGACAGTATGAATTATGTACATGTGTATATATGTATATGTCTGTGTGTGTATATATATGTGTACATTGAGATGTATAGGTATGTATATTTGCGTGTGTGGATGTGTATGTATATACATGTGTATGTGGGCGGGTTGGGCCATTCTTTCGTCTGTTTCCTTGCGCTACCTCGCTAACGCGGGAGACAGTGACAAAGCAAAATAAATAAATGTATATGCCTGTGCATGTATATGTACATCCCTGGGGATAGGGGAGAAAAAATACTTCCCATGTATTCCCTGCATGTTGTAGAAGGCAACTAAAAGGGAAGGGAGCGGGGAGCTGGAAATCTTCCCCTCTTGTTTTTAATTTTCTAAAAGAAGGAACAGCGAAGGGGGCCAAGTAAGGATTTCCCTCAAAGGCTCAGTCCTCTATTCTTAACGCTACCTCACTAACGCGGGAAATGGTGAATAACATGAAAAGATATATATATATATTTTATATATATATATATTATCCCTGGGGATAGGGGAGAAAGAATACTTCCCACGCATTCCTCACATGTCGTAGAAGGCGACTAAAGGGGATGGGAGCGGGGGGCTAGAAACCCTCCCCTCCTTGTATTCTAACTTTCTAAAATGGGAAACAGAAGAAGGAGTCACACAGGGAGTGCTCATCCTCCCCAAAGGCTCAGATCGGGATGTCTAAATGTGCGTGGATGTAACCAAGAAAAAAGGAGAGATAGGTAGTATGTTTGAGGAAAGGAACCTGGATGTTTTGGCTCTGAGTGAGACGAAGCTCAAGGGTAAAGGAGAAGAGTGGTTTGGGAATGTTTTGGGAGTAAAGTCACAGGTTGGTGAGAGGTCAAGAGCAAGGGAAGGAGTAGCACTAATCCTGAAACAGGAGTTGTGGGTGTATGTGATAGAGTGTAAGAAAGTAAACTCTAGATTGAAATGAGTAAAACTGAAAGTAGATGGAAAGAGATGGGTGATTATTGGTGCCTATGCACCTGGACATGAGAAGAAAGATCATGAGAGGCAAGTGTTTTGGGAGCAGCTGAGTGAGTGTGTTAGTAGTTTTGATGCACGAGACCAGGTTATAGTGAAGGGTGATTTGAATGCAAAGGTGAGTAATGTGGCAGTTGAGGGAATAATTGGTGTACATGGGGTGTTTAGTGTTGTAAATGGATATGGTGAGGAGCTTGTAGATTTATGTGCTTAAAAAGGACTGGTGATTGGGAATACCTGGTATAAAAAGAAAGATATACATCATTATACATATGTAAGTAGGAGAGATGGCCAAAGAGCATTATTGGATTACATGTTAATTGATAGGCACATGAAAGAGAGACTTTTGGATGTTAATGTGTTGAGAGGTGTAACTGGAGGTATGTCTGATCATTATCTTATGAAGGCAAAGGTGAAGATTTGTTGAGGTTTTCAGAAAAGAAGAGAGAATGTTGGGGTGAAGAGAGTGGTGTTAGTAAGTGAGCTTTGGAAAGAGACTTGTGTGAGGAAGTACCAGGAGAGACTGAGTGCATAATGGAAAAAGGTTAGAGCAAAGGATGTAAGGGGAGTGGGGTAGGAATAGGATGTATTCAGGGAATCAGTGATGGCTTGTGCAAAAGATGCTTGTGGCTTGAAAAAGGTGGGAGGTGGGCAGATTAGAAAGGGTAGAGAGTGGTGGGATGAAGAAGTAAGATTATTAGTGAAAGAGAAGAGAGAGGCTTTTGGACAAGTTTTGCAGGGAAATAGTGCAAATGACTAGGAGATGATAAAAGAAAGAGGTAGGAAGCCAAGAGAAAGGTGCAAGAGGTGAAAAAGAGGGCAAATGAGAGTTGAGGTGAGAGAGTATCATTAAATCTTAGGGAGAATAAAAAGATGTTTTTGAAGGAGGTAAATGAAGTGCGTAGACAAGAGAACAAATGGGAGCATAGATGAAGAGGGCTAGTGGGGAGGTAATAACAAGTATTGGTGATGTGAGAAGGAGATGGAGTGAGTATTTTGAAGGTTTGTTGAATGTATCAGATGATAGAGAGGCAGATATAGGGTGTTTTGGTCAAGGAGGTGTGCAAAGTGAGGGGATTAGGGAGAATGATTTGGTAAACAGAGAAGAGGTGGTAAAAGCTTTACGGAAGATGAAAGCCGGCAAGGCAGCGGGTTTGGATGGTACTGCAGTGGAATTTATTAAAAATGAGGGTGACTGTGTTGTTGACTGGTTGGTAAGGATACCTACTGTATGTATGACTCATGGAGAGGTGCCTGAGGATTGTCAGAATGCATGCATAGTGCCAGTGTACAAAGGCAAAGAGGATAAAGGTCAGTGCTCAACTTACAGAGATATAAGTCTGTTGAGTATTCCTGGGAAATTATATGGGAGGGTATTGATTGAGAGGGTGAAAGCATGTACAGAGCATCAGACTGGGGAAGAGCAGTGTGGTTTCAGAAGTTGTAAAGGATGTGTGGATCAGGTGTTTGCTTTGAAGAATGCATGAAAAATACTTAAAAAAGCAAATGGATTTGTATGTAGCATTTATGGATCTGGAGAAGGCATATGATAGAGTTGACAGAGATGCTCAGTGGAAGGTATTAAGAGTAAATGGTGTGGGAGGCAAGTTGCTAGAAGCAGCGAAAAGTTTTTATTGAGGCTGTAAGGCATGCGTACGAGTAGGAAGAGAGGAAAGTGATTGGTTCTCAACGAATGTCAGTTTGCAGCAGGGGTGCGTGATGTCTCCTTCCACCTCTCTAAACAATCTATATCGCATAGTATGGAGCCCCAAACTGTACCGCATAATCCAAATGGGGTCTCACCAACACAATAACACTCTACGAGTTTTACTTCTAATAGTCCTATTAATGAACCCTAACATCCTATTAGTCTTCTCATACACTTTAATACATTGTTGCCGCAGCTTAGGATCCTTGCTCACCAGTACTCCTAAACCTCTTTTGCATTCTGTTTTACCAATAGTAATACTGTCCAGTTTATAATCAGTGTTCCTGTCTTTACCCACACTACGTGTTCTGCATTTATTTGTAGTGAATTCCATTTTCCATGTACCCACCCATTCTGATAGTTTCAGCTTTTTCTCTCTAAATAGTATACATTTTGGTAATCTCTTACACCTACTATGTATTCCTTATCTCGGAAGTTATTGTTCAGGTAAAATTAGTTCCAAACATCCATATATCTGGCAATTGAAATTATGTTTTTCCAACAGTCAGACATGTTTTGCATGGTTCTGACCTTCATTTCTACTGCAATTCACAACCTTCTGAGATATACCCCCAATGATAATGGTGGATCCCAGTGGGAACTGGGGTTTTGGGTAGGGAAAATCACAACAGTGATGTGTGAAGAAATGAAGGTCAGAGTCATTGAAATGACATCAAAAACCATCAGAAAAACAAAACCAACCAACCAAAACCAATTCTAACACACCAAACCTAACCTAGCCTAATGAACTAAACCAAATGTAACCTAGCCTAACAAACCAAAACTAACCCATAAAAACTAAAAGAACCTAACAAACCAAACCTACCCTAACATAAACCAAACCTACCCTAACATACACCAAATCTAACCTAACAAACCTACCCTACCCTAACAAACCAAACCTAACCTACAAACCTATCCTAACCTAACAAACCTATCTAACCTAATAAACCTATCCAAACCTAACAAACCTAACCTAACCTAACAAACCTACCCTAACCTAACAAACCTAATCTAACCTAACAAGCCTAACCTAACAAACTTACCCTAACATGACAAAACCAAACCTAACAAACCAACCCTAATGTATCAAACCTACTCTTACCTAACAGACTTACTGTAATATAAAACAAGCGTAGCAAACCTACTCTAACATGAACAAACGTAACCTAACAAACCTACCCAAACATAATAAACCTACTCTAACCTAACAAACCTACCCTAACATACAAATCTACCCTAACCTAACAAACATACCCTAACAATAAACATACCCTAAACTAACAAACCCAACCATACATAAAAATCTACCCTCTACCCTGACCTAAACTAACAAACCTAACCTAACCCAACATAACAAACCTACCCTAACCTAACAAACATACCCTAACCTAACAAACCCACCATTACATAACAAAACCTACCCTAACCTGTTAACAAACCCACCTCCTACACTAACCTAACAAACCTACCCTAACCTAACAAACCCACTCTACCCTAACAAGCCTACTCCTTACACTAACCTAACAAACCTACCCCCTAACCTAACAAACCTACCCTAACATAACAAACCTACCCTCTAACCTAACCTAGTCTAACCTAATAAACCTACTCTAACATACCCACCTAACCAAACAAACCTACCCTAACAAACCTATCCTCTAACCTAACAAACCTATCCTCTAACCTAACAAACCTACCCTAACATAACAAACCTACCTAACCAAACAAACCTACCCTTACATAAAAAGCCTACCCTGATCGAACAAACCTACTCCACCTTATTTAACAAACCTACCCATATATAACAAACACACCTAACAAAACAAACTTACCCTAACCTAACAAACTATGAGGCCTAACCTAACAAACCTACCCTAACAAACATAAACCTATCCCCTAACCTGACCTAACCAAACAAACCTACCCTACCCTATCAAACCCACCTTAACCTAACAAACCTACCCTAACAAACCTAACAAATCTACACTCCAACCTGACTTAACCTAACTTAACAAACATACCCTAACCCAACAAACCTACCCTAATATAACAAACCCACCCTAACATAACAACCTACTTTAACATAACTTACCCTAACATAACAAACCTACTCTCTAACCAAACCTAACAAACTTACCCTCTAACCAAACCTAACATAACAAACCTACCTTCTAACCTAACCTAATCCACCCTAACCTAAACTAACCTAACAAACGTACCCTCTAACCTAACCTAACAAACCTACCCTCTAACCTAACCTAACAAACCTACTCTCTATCCTAACCTAACAAACCTACCCTCTAACCTAACATAATAAACGTACCATCTAACCTGACCAAACATACAAACCTACCCTCTAACCTAACATAACAAACCCACCCTCTACCTAACTTAATCTAACATAACATAACAAACCTACCCTCTAACCTTACCTAAACTAATATAACAATCCTACCCTCTAACCTAACATAACAAACCTACCCTCTAACCTAACTTAACCTAACCTAACAAACCTACCCTCTAACATCACTTAACCTAACCTAACATAACAAACTAACCCTCTAACCTAACCTAACAAACCTACCATCTAACCTTACATAACAAACCTACCCTCTAACCTGACCTAACATAACAAACCTACCCTCTAACCTAACCTAACATTACAAACCTACCCTCTAACCTAACCTAACAAACCTACCCTCTAACCTAACCTAACAAACCCACCCTCTAACCTAACTTAACCTAACCTAACATAACAAACCTACCCTCTAACCTTACCTAACCTAATATAACAATCCTACCCTCTAACCTAACAAACCTACACTCTAACCTAACTTAACCTAACCTAACATAACAAACCTACCCTCTAACATAACTTAACCTAACCTAACAAACCTACCCTCTAACCTAACCTAACAAACCTACCCTCTAAACTAACTTAACCTAACAAACCTACCCTCTAACCTTACCTAACCTAACATAATGTAACAAACCTACCCTCTAACCTAACATAACAAACCTACCCTCTAACCTAACCTAACAAATCTAAACTCTAACCTAACCTAACATAAACCTACTCTCTAACCTACCCTAACAAACCTACCCTCTAACCTAACCTAACCTAACAAACCTACCTTATAACCTAACCTAACCTAACAAATCTACCCTATAATCTAACCTAACAAACTTACACTCTAACCTAGCATAACATAACAAACCTACCCTCTAATCTAACCTAACATAACAAACCTACACTCTAACCTAACCTAACATAACAAACCTACTCTCTATCCTACCCTAACAAACCTACAATCTAACCTAACCTAACAAACCTACCCTCTAATCTAACCTAACATAACATAACAAATCTACCCCTGTAATCTAACCCACCCTAACATAACAAACCTACCCTCTAATCTAACCTAACAAACCTACACTCTAACCTACCCTACCATAACAAACCTACCCTCTAACCTAACCCACCCTAACACAACAAACCTACCCTCTAACCTAACCCACCCTAACATAACAAACCTACCCTCTAACCTAACCCACCCTAACCTAACAAACCTACCCTCTAACCTAACCCACCCTAACAATAACAAACCTACCCTCTAACCTAACCCACCCTAACATAACAAATCTACCCTCTAACCTAACCCAACCTAACATAACAAACCTACCCTGTAACCTAGCATAACACAACATGAAAAACCTACCCTGTAACCTAACATAACAAACCTACCATTTAACCTAACCCACCCTAACATAACAAACCTACCCTCTAACCTAACCTAACATAACAAACCTACCCTCTAATCGAACCTAACAAACCTACCCTCTAACCTATCATAACATAACATGACAAACCTACCCTCTAAACTAACCTAACAAACCTACCCTCTAACCTAACCTAACAAACCTACCCTCTAACCTAATCTAACATAACATGACAAACCTACCCTCTAACCTAACCTAACCTACCCTCTAACCTAACAAACCAACCCTCTAACCTAACCTAACAAACCTACCCTCTAACCTAACCTAACAACCTATCCTCTAACCTAACCTAACCTAACAAACCTACCCTCTAACCTAACCTAACCTAACAAACCTACCCTCTAACATAACCTAACCTAACAAACCTATCCTTTAACCTAACCTAACCTAACATGACGAACCTACCCTCTAACCTGACCTAACCAACCTATCCTTTAACTTAACCTAACCTAACCTAACCTAATCTAACGTACCCTACCTACCCTAACATGACAAATCTACCCTAACCTAACCAAAGTGGCAGAGATGGTGATAAGGGCAGTATATCCTGCCAGATGGAGGACCAACAACCACTCTCCCTCATTAATTTGATTTCATTTTTATATGAGTTTTGTGGGCTGTCATACCTGGCCATCCCCAGCTCATGTGAACTTAATAACAGCTTTATAAAGCATTCTTTTCCAGCTAAGAATCAATCAAGTTTAACATGAAATAACTTATTACATCATTTTATGATACTTACCCTTGTTATGGATGAGGAGGACCAGTGATGACCAATATGTCTTAGGAGTTCACGAGTAGTTTGTTGACATGGCCCAACAATGGCCCCCAAGTATTATGAATCGCGCACCGCCATTGGAGTAAACATGGCGAACACTGAGCACGTGACCACTACGTCACATACCGCCTACTTTGGATTGGTTTATTAATGATGTGGCTTACGCTCCTGGCGATAATCAACTCATTACCCACTATATACATACATGGTGGGTCATTAGAGGAGGAGGAGCAGCAGTGTATGTTATATGGGACCTCACCAAGCACATACTGCTTGGTTACCTGGATTATTGTACTATGAACCTCCTCCCCCGACACTACTTACAACAGCTGGTGCCCTCACCACTCACTTATAACGAGATATAGTGCACCCTGCCACCTGACCACTCATACAACCAGCCAGTGTGGGTGGACCTTCACCACTCACTTATAACGAGATATAGTATGCCCGGCCACCTGACCACTCATACAACCAGCCAGTGTGGGTGGAGCTTCACCACTCACTTATAACAAGATATAATGTGCTCGGCCACCTGACCACTCATACAACCAGCCGGTATGAGTGCAGCCTCACCACTCACTTACAACAAGATATAATGTGCCCGGCCACCTGACCACTCATACAACCAGCCGGTGTGGGTGGAGCCCTCACCACTTACTTATAACAAGATATAGTGTGCCCGGCCACCTGACCACTCATGCAACCGGCTGATGTGGGTGGAGCCCTCACCACTCATAACAAGATATAGCCCGCCCTCCCACCTGACCACTCATACAATCAGCCGGTGTGGGTGGAGCCCTCACCACTCACTTATAACAAGATGTAGTGTGCAAAGCCACCTGACCACTCATACAACCAGCCAGTGAGGGTGGAGCTCTCACCACTCACTTATAACAAGATATAATGTGCCCAGCTACCTGATCACTCATACGACCTGCCTGTGTGGGTGAAACCCTCACCACTCACTTATAACAAGATATAGTGTGCCCGGCCACCTGACCACATATAAGTCCAGCCGGTGTGGGTGGAGCCCTCACTACTCACTTATAACAAGTATAGTGCATCTTTCCACCTGAACAATCATACAACCAGCCGGTGTGGGTGGAGCCCTTACCACTCACTTATAACAAGACACAGTGTGCCCTGCCACCTGACCATTCATACAACCAGCCGGTGTGGGAGAAGCCCTCAACACTCATAACAAGATATAGTGTGCCCGGCCACCTAACCACTCATACAGCCAGTCGGTGTAGGTGGAGCCCTCACTACTCACTTATAACAAGTATAGTGTGCCTGGCCACCTAACCACTCATGCAGCCAGTCGGTGTGGGTGGAGCCCTCACCACTCACTTATAACAAGTATAGTGTGCCTGGCCACCTAACCACTCATACAGCCAATCGGTGTGGGTGGAGCCCTCACTACTCACTTATAACAAGTATAGTGTGCCTGGCCACCTAACCACTCATGCAGCCAGTCGGTGTGGGTGGAGTCCTCACCACTCACTTATAACAAGTATAGTGTGCCTGGCCACCTAACCACTCATACAGCCAATCGGTGTGGGTGGAGCCCTCACTACTCACTTATAACAAGTATAGTGTGCCTGGCCACCTAACCACTCATACAGCCAGTCGGTGTGGGTGGAGCCCTTACTACTCACTTATAACAAGTATAGTGTGCCTGGCCACCTAACCACTCATGCAGCCAGTCGGTGTGGGTGGAGCCCTCACTTCTCACTTATAGCAAGTATAGTGTGCCCGGCCACCTAACCACTCGTGCAGCCAGTCGGTGTGGGTGGAGCCCTCACCACTCACTTATAACAAGTATAGTGTGCCTGGCCACCTAACCACTCATGCAGCCAGTCGGTGTGGGTGGAGCTTCACCACTCACTTATAACAAGAAATAGTGTGCCCGGCCACCTGACCACTTATAAGTCCAGCCGGTGGGGGTGGAGCCCTCACTACTCACTTATAACAAGTCATAGTGTGCCCTGCCACCTGACCACTCATACAACCAGTCAGTGTGGTTGGAGCCCTCACCACTCACTTATAACAAGAAATAGTGTGCCCGGCCACCTGACCACTCATGCAACCAGTCGGTGTGGGTGGAGCCCCCACTTCTCACTTATAGCAAGTATAGTGTGCCCGGCCACCTAACCACTCGTGCAGCCAGTCGGTGTGGGTGGAGCCCTCACCACTCACTTATAACAAGTATAGTATGCCTGGCCACCTAACCACTCATGCAGCCAGTCGGTGTGGGTGGAGTCCTCACTACTCACGTATAACATGATATAGTGTAGTAGGCTACATGACCACTTATACAACCAGCCAGTGTGGGTGGCGCCTTCAACACTCACTTATAACAAGATATAGTGTGCCCTGCCACCTGACCACTCATACAACCAGCCGGTGTGGGTGGAGCCCTCACCACTCACTTATAACAAGCTTTAGTGTGGGAGGCCACCTGACCACTCACACAACAAGCTGGTGTGGGTAGAACTCACCACTCACTTATAACAATATATAGCGTGCCCGACCACCTGACTACTCATACAACCAGCCGGTGTGGGTGGAGCCTTCACCACTCACTTATAACAAGATATAGTGTGCCAGGCCACCTGACCACTCATACAACCAGCCTGTGTGGGTAGAACTCACCACTCACTTATAGCAAGACATGGTGTGCCCTGTAACCTGCCCACTCATATAACCAGCTGGTGTAGGTGGAACCTTCACCACTCACTAATAACAAGATATAATGTGCCCTGCAATCTGACCACTTATACGACCAGCCGGTGTAGGTAGAGCTCTCACCACACACTTATAACAAGATATAGTGCACCCTGCCACCTGACCACTCATACAACCAGCCAGTGTGGGTGGACCTTCACCACTCACTTATAACGAGATATAGTATGCCCGGCCACCTGACCACTCATACAACCAGCCAGTGTGGGTGGAGCTTCACCATTCACTTATAACAAGAAATAGTGTGCCCGGCCACCTGACCACTCATGCAACCAGTCGGTGTGGGTGGAGCCCTCACCACTCACTTATAAAAAGATATAGTGTGCGAGGCCACCTAACCACTCATACAACCAGTCGGTGTGGCTGGAACCCTCACCACTCACTTATAACAAGTCATAGTGTGCCTGGCCACCTAACCACACGTACAACCAATCGGTGTGGGTGGAGCCCTAACCACTCACTTATAGCATGATATAGTGTGGGAGGCCACATGACCACTCATACAATCAGCCAGTGTGGGTGGAACCCTCAGTACAAACTTATGCCATGATATAGTGTGGGAGGCCACCTTACCACTCATACAACAAGCCGGTGTGGGTGGAGCCCTCAACACTCACTTATAGCATGATATAGTGTGGGAGGCCACATGACCACTCATACAATCAGCCAGTGTGGGTGGAACCCTCAGTACAAACTTATGCCATGATATAGTGTGGGAGGCCACCTTACCACTCATACAACAAGCCGGTGTGGGTGGAGCCCTCAACACTCATTTATAGCATGATATAGTGTGGGAGGCCACCTTACCACCCATACAACAAGCCGGTGTGGGTGGAGCCCTCAACACTCATTTATAGCATGATATAGTGTGGGAGGCCACCTTACCACCCATACAACAAGCCGGTGTGGGTGGAACCCTCAACACTCATTTATAGCATGATATAGTGTGGGAGGCCACCTGACCACTCATACAACCAGCCGGTGTGGGTGGAGCCCTCAACACTCACTTATAACAAGTATAGTGTGCCCGGCCACCTGACCACTCATACAACCAGCCGGTGTGGGTGGAGCCTTCATCACTCACTCATAGCAAGATATAGTGTGCGAGGCCACCTAACCAATCATACAACCAGCCGGTGTGGGTGGAGCCTTCACAACTCTAACAGCTGCCGAGGGTTGTGAAATCACCACACTACAACATTTGGTGTCGACGGAGAACCTACCACATACTATAACATTTGTTAAGAATGGTGGCCCTACAACCAACTATAACATTTAGTGAGGATGGTGACCCTACCGTTCACTGTAACATTTGGTAAGGATGGTGACTACCACTCACTATGACATTTGGTGAGGATGGTGACCCTACCACTCATTATAACATTTGGTGAGGATGGTGACTCTACCACTCACTATAACATTTGGTGAGGATAGTGACCCTACCACTCACCATAACACTATAACATTTGGTGAGGATGTTGACCCTACCACTCACTATAACATTTGGTGAGGATGGTGACCCTACCACTCACTATAACATTTGGTGAGGATGGTGACCCCACCACTCACTATAACATTTGGTGAGGATGGTGACCCTACCACTCACTATAACATTTGGTGAGGATAGTGACCCTACCACTCACCATAACACTATAACATTTGGTGAGGATGTTGACCCTACCACTCACTATAACATTTGGTGAGGATGGTGACCCTACCACTCACTATAACATTTGGTGAGGATGGTGACCCTACCACTCACTATAACATTTGGTGAGGATGGTGACTCTACCACTCACTATAACATTTGGTGAGGATAGTGACCCTACCACTCACCATAACACTATAACATTTGGTGAGGATGTTGACCCTACCACTCACTATAACATTTGGTGAGGATGGTGACCCTACCACTCACTAAAACATTTGGTGAGGATGTTGACCCTTCCACTCACTATAACATTTGGTGAGGATGGTGACCCTACCACTCACTATAACATTTGGTGAGGATGGTGACCCTACCACTCACTATAACATTTGGTGAGGATGTTGACTCTACCACTCACTATAACATTTGGTGAGGATAGTGATCCTGCGATTCACTATAACATTTGGTGTAGATAGTGACCTTACCACTCACTATAACATTTGGTGAGGATAGTGATCCTACCACTCACTATAACATTTGGTGAGGATAGTGACCCTACCACTCACTATAACATTTGGTGAGGATAGTGATCCTACGATTCACTATAACATTTGGTGTAGATAGTGACCCTACCACTCACTATAACATTTGGTGAGGATAGTGACACCTACGATTCACTATAACATTTGGTGAGGATAGTGACCCTACCACTCACTATAACATTTGGTGAGGATGGTGACCCTACCACTCACTATAACATTTGGTGAGGATGGTGACCCTACCACTCACTATAACATTTGGTGAGGATAGTGACACCTACGATTCACTATAACATTTGGTGAGGATAGTGACCCTACCACTCACTATAACATTTGGTGAGGATAGTGACCCTACGATTCACTATAACATTTGGTGTAGATAGTGACCCTACCACTCACTATAACATTTGGTGAGGATAGTGACCCTACGATTCACTATAACATTTGGTGTAGATAGTGACCCTACCACTCACTATAACATTTGGTGAGGATAGTGACCCTACGGTTCACTGTAACATTTGGTGAGGATAGTGACCCTACGACTCACGATAACATTTGGTGAGGATAGTGACTCTACGACTCACGATAACATTTGGTGTGGATAGTGACCCTACCACTCACTATAACATTTGGTGAGGATTGTGATCCTACGGTTCACTATAACATTTGGTGAGGATAGTGACCCTACGACTTACGATAACATTTGGTGAGGATAGTGACTACGACTCACGATAACATTTGGTGTGGATAGTGACCCTACCACTCACTATAACATTTGGTGAGGATAGTGACCCTACCACTCACTATAACATTTGGTGAGGATAGTGACTACGACTCACGATAACATTTGGTGTGGATAGTGACCCTACCACTCTGTATAACATTTGGTGTGGATAGTGACCCTACCACTCAGTATAACATTTGGTGTGGATAGTGACCCTACCAATCACGATAACGACTAATGTGAGCGAGACTTCAATACTCCCTGGTACTGGCGACACCTTCACTATTTACTGGAACAACTGGTGTGGAAGGAACTCGCACCACTCACCAGAACGGTTGGAGTGGGAAGTCGTCTCCACACACCACATCAGTTGGTGTGGGGAAGTCGTCAAGTCACCAGAACAGTTGGTGTGGGGAAGTCATAAACATTCACCACAAAAGTTGGTGTGGGGAAGTCGTCAACATACACCACAACAGTTGGTGTGGGGAAGTCGTCAACATACACCACAATATTTGGTGTGGGGAAGTCGTCTCCACACACCACATCAGTTGGTGTGGGGAAGTCGTCATAATTCACCACAACAGTTGGTGTGGGGAAGCCGTCACTATTCACCGCAACAGTTGGTGTGGGGAAGCCGTTACCATTCACCACAACAATTGATGTTGGGAAGTCGACAACATTTTTACCACAACAGTTGGTGTGGGGAAGTTGTCAACATTCACCACAACAGTTCATGTGAGGAAGTCGTCACATTCACCACAACAGTTGATGTGGGGAAGTTGTCAACATTTACCACAACAGTTCATGTGAGGAAGTCGTCACATTCACCACAACACTTGGTGTGGGGAAGCCGCCAACATTCACCACAACAGTTGGTGTGTCGAAGTCGTCAACATTCACCACTACAGTTCTTGTAAGGAAGTCGTCACCATTCACTACAATAGTTGGTGCGGGGAAGAGATCAAAATTCACCACAACAGGTGGTTTGGGAAGTCGTCACTATTCACCACAACAGTTTGTGTAGGGAAGCCGTCGCCATTCACCACAGCAGTTGGTGTGGGGAAGCCGTCAACATTCACCATACCAGTTTGTGTGGGGAAGTCTTTAACATTCACCACATTAGTCAGTGTGGGGAAGCCGTCAACATTTACCACAACAGTTGGTGTGGGGAAGCCGTCATCATTTACCACAACAGTTGGTGTGGGGAAGCCGTCATCATTTACCACAACAGTTGGTGTGGGGAAGCCGTCATCATTTACCACAACAGTTGTTGTGGGGAAGCCGTCATCATTTACCACAACAGTTGGTGTGGGGAAGCCGTCATCATTTACCACAACAGTTGGTGTGGGGAAGCCGTCACCATTCACCACAACAGTTGGTGTGGAGAAGCCGTTATCATTTACCACAACAGTTGGTGTGGGGAAGTTGTCACCATTCACCACAACAGTTAGTGCGAGGAAGCCGTCAACATTCACCACAACAGTTGGTCTAGGGAAGTCGTCGCATTCCCCAACAACGGTTGGTGTGGGGAAGGCATCACCATTCACCACAACAGTTGGTGTGGGGAAGTTGTCAACATTCACCACAACAGTTGGTGTGGGGAAGGCATCACCATTCACCACAACAGTTGGTGTGGGGAAGTTGTCAACATTCCCCACAACAGTTGATGAGAGGAAACCGTCACCATTCATCACATCAGTTGGTGTGGGGAAGTAGTCACCATATACCACAACAGTTGGTGTGGGGAATTCGGCACTATTCACCACAACAGTTGTTGTGAGGAAGTCGTCGCCATTCGCCACAACTGTTGGTGTGGGGAAGCCGTCACCATTCATCACATCAGTTGGTGTGGGGAAATCGTCACCATACACCAAAATAGTTGGTGTGGGGAAGTCGTCAACATTCACCAGAAGAGTTGGTGTGGGGAAGCCGTCACTATTCACCACAACAGTTGGTGTGGGGAAGTCGTCAACATTCACCAGAAGAGTTGGTGTGGGGAAGCCGTCACTATTCACCACAACAGTTGGTGTGGGGAAGTCGTCAACATTCACCAGAAGAGTTGGTGTGGGGAAGCCGTCACTATTCACCACAACAGTTGGTGTGGGGAAGTCGTCAACATTCACCACAACAGTGGGTGTGGGGACGCCGTCACTATTCACCACAACAGTTGGTGTAAGGATGTCGTCAACATTCAACACAACAGTGGGTGTGGGGACGCCGTCACTATTCACCACAACAGTTGGTGTGGGGAAGTCGTCAACATTCACCACAACAGTGGGTGTGGGGACGCCGTCACTATTCACCACAACAGTTGGTGTGGGGAAGTCGTCAACATTCACCAGAAGAGTTGGTGTGGGGAATTCGTCACCATTCACCACAACAGTTGATGTGGGGAAGTCGTCAACATTCACCACAACAGTTGGTGTGAGGAAGGTGTCACCATTCACCACAAAAGTTGGTGTGGGGAAGTGTCACTATTCACCATAACAACTGGTATGGGGAAGTTGTCACCATTCACCACAACAGTTGGTGTGGAGAAGTCGACACCATTCACCACAACGGTTGGTGTGGGGAAGCCGTCACCATTCACCACAACAGTTGGTGTGGGGAAGTTGTCAACATTCACCACAACAGTTGGTGCGAGGAAACCGTCAACATTCACCACAACGGTTATGTGAGGAAGCCGTCAACTTTCACCACAACAGTTGTTGTGGGAGAGTCTTCACCATACACCACAGCAGTTGGTTTGGGGAAGTCGTCAACATTCACCACAACTGTTGGTGTGGGGAAGTCCTCAATATTCACCGCAACAGTTGGTGTGGGGAAATCGTCACTATTCACAACAACAGTTGGTGTGAGGAAGCCGTCACCATTCATCACAACATTTGGTGTGGGAAAGTCGTTACTATTCACCACAACAGTTGGTGTGGGGAAGTTGAAAACATTCACCACAACAGTTGGTGTGGGGAAGCCGTCAACATTTACCACAACAGTTGGTGTGGGGAAGCCGTCAACATTCACCACAACAGGTGGTGTGGGCAAGTCGTCACCATTCACCACAACAGTTGGTGTGAGGAAACCGTCACCATTCACCACAACAATTGATGTGGGAAAGCGGTCACTATTCACACAACACTCGGTGTGGGGGAACCGTCACCATTCACCACAACAGTTTGTGTGGGGAAGTCGTCAACACTCATCACAACAGTTTTTGTGGGGAAGCCGTCACCATTCACCACAACGGTAGGGTGGGGAAGCCGTCACCATTCATCACAACAGTTGGTGTGGGAAACTCGTCACCATTCATCACAACAGTTGGTGTGGGGAATTCGCACCATTCACCACAACAGCTGGTGTGGGGAAGTCGTCACCATTCACCACAACAGTTGGTGTGGGGAAGTCGTCAACATTCACCGAAACAGCTGGTGTGGGGACTTCTTCACCATTCACCACAACATTTGGTGTGGGAGAGCCGACACCATTCATCACAACAGTTGGTGTAGGAAAGCCGTCGCCATTCACCACAACAATTGGTGTGGGGGAGCTGACAACATTCACCACAATAGTTGGTACTGGGAAAGCGTCACCATTCACCACTATAGTTGGTGTGGGGAAGTCATCTCCATACCCCACAACGGTAGTGTGGGGAAGCCGTCACCATTCATGACAACAGTTGGTGTGGGAAACTCGTCACCATTTATCACAACATTTGGTGTGGAGAAGTAGTCACCATTCACCATAACAGTTGGTGTAGGGAAGTCGTCATCATTCACCACAACAGTTGGTGTGGGGAAGTCGTCAACAATCACTACAACAGTTGGTGTGGCGAAGCCGTCAGCATTCACCACAGTAATTTGTGTGGGGAAGTCTTCATCATTCACCATAACAGTTGGTGTGGGGAAGACGTCAACATTGATCACAGCAGTTGGTGTTGGGAAGTCGTCACCATTCATCACTATAGTTGGTGTGGGGAAGCCGTCACCATTCACTGAAACAGTTTCTGGGGGTTAGTTGTCAACATTCACCACAACAGTTTGTGTGGGGAAGCCGTCACCATTCACCACAGCAACTGGTGTGTGGAAGCCGTCAACATTCACCACAACAGTTGATGTGGGGAAGTCGTCAACATTCACCCAAACAGTTGGTGTGGGGAAGTCGTCACCATTCACCACAACAGTTGGTGTGGAGAAGTTGTCACCATTCACCACAACAGTTGGTGCGGGGAAGCCGTCACCATTCACCACAACAGTTGATGTGGGGAAGTCGTCAACATTCACCCAAACAGTTGGTGTGGGGAAGTCGTCACCATTCACCACAACAGTTGGTGTGGGGAAGTCGTCACTATTCACCACAACAATTGGTGTGGGGAAGCCGTCAACATTCACTACAATAGTTGGTGTGGGGAAGTCGTCACCATTCACTGCAACAGTTAGTGTGGGGAAGTTGTCACCATTCACCACAACAGTTGGTGTGGGGAAGTCGTCACCATTCACCACAACAGTTGGTGTGGGGAAGTCGTCACCATTCACCACAACAGTTGGTGTGGGGAAGTTGTCATCATTCATCACGACAGTTGGTGTGGGGAAGTCATCACCATTCACCACAACAGTTGGTGTGGGGAAGTCGTCACTATTCACCACAACAATTGGTGTGGGGAAGCCGTCAACATTCGCTACAATAGTTGGTGTGGGGAAGTCGTCACCATTCACTGCAACAGTTAGTGTGGGGAAGTTGGCACCATTCACCACAACAGCTGGTGTGGGGAAGTTGCCAACATTCACTACAACAGTTAGTGTGGGGAAGCCGTTACCATTCACTGCAACAGTTGGTGTGGGGAAGTCGTCACCATTCACCACAATAGTTGGTGAGGATAAATCGTCAACATTCACCGCAACAGTTGGTGTGGGGAAGCCGTTACCATTCACCACAACAGTTGGTGTGGGAAAGTCGTCACCATTCACCACAACAGTTGGTGTGGGGAAGCCATCACCATTCACCACAACAGTTGGTGTGGGGAAACCGTCACCATTCACCACAACAGTTGGTGTGGGAAAGTCGTCACCATTCACCAAAACAGTTGGTGTGGGGAAGTCGTCAACATTCACCACAACAGTTGGTGTGGGGAAGTCATCACCATTCACCACAACAGTTGGTGTGGGGAAGTCGTCAACATTCACCTCAACAGTTGATGTGAGTGAGCTGACACCATTTACCACAATTGTTAGTGCGGGGAAGCCGTCACCATTCACCACAACAGTTGGTGTGGGGAAGCCGTCAACATTCATCACAGCAATTTGTGTTGGGAAGTCGTCACCATTCACCACAACAATTGGTGTGGGGAAGTCGTCACCGTTCACCACAGCAGTTGGTGTGGGGAAGTTGTCAACATTCACCACAACAGTTGGTGTGGGGAAGTCATCACCATTAACCACAACAGTTTGTGAGGATAAATCGTCAACATTCACCACAACAGTTGGTGTGGGGAAGTCGTCACCATTCACCACAACAGTTGGTGTGGGGAAGTCAACATTCACCACAACAGTTGGTGTGGGGAAGTCATCACCATTCACCACAACAGTTGGGTTGGGGAAGTCGTCAACATTCACCAAAACAGTTGGTGTGGGGAAGTCTTCACCATTCACCACAACGATTGGTGTGGGTGAGCTGACACCATTCACCACAACAGTTGGTGTGGGGAAGCCGTCACCATTCACCACAAAAGTTGTTGTCAGGGACCCGACACCATTCACCACAATAGTTGGTGCGGGGAAGGCGTCACCATTCACCACAACAGTTGGTGTGGGGAAGCCGTCAACATTTATCACAATATTTGGTGTGGGAAACTCGTCACCATTCATCATAACAGTTGTTGTGGGAAAGTCGTCACCATTCATCACAACAGTTGGTGCAGGGAAGCTGTCAACATTCATCACAGCAATTTATGTTGGGAAGTCGTCACTATTCACCACAACAGTTGGTGTGGGGAAGTCGTCAACATTCATCACAGCAATTTATGTTTGGAAGTCGTCAACATTCATCACAGCAGTTTATGTTGGGAAGTCGTCACCATTCATCACAACAGTTGGTGTGGAGAAGCCGTCAGCATTCATCACAGCAATTTATGTTGGGAAGTCGTCAACATTCACCACAACAGTTGGTGTGGAGAAGTCGTCAACATTCACCAGAACAGTTGGTGTGCGGAAGTCGTCAACATTCACTACAACATTTGGTGTGGGGAAGTCGTCACCATTCACCACAACAGTTGGTGTGGGGAAACCGTCAACATTCACCACAACATTTGGTGTGGGGAAGCTGTCAACATTCACCACAACAGTTGGTGTGGGGAGGCCGTCACTATCCACCACAACAGTTGGTGCGAGGAAGCCGTCATCATTTACCACAACAGTTGGTGTGGGGAAGTCGTCACCATTCACCACAACAGTTGGTGTGGGGAAGTTGTCAACATTCAACACGATAATTGGTGTGAGGAAGTTGTCATCATTCACCACAAAAGTTGGTGTGAGGAAGCCGTCAACATTCACACAACAGTAGGTGTTGGGAAGTCGTCACCATTCATCACAACTGTTGGTGTGGGGAAGTTGTTAACAGTCACCACGACAGCTGGTGTGGGGAAGTTGTCAACATTCACCACAACAGTTGGTGTGAGGAAGCCGTCAACATTCACCAAAATGGTGACTCCTAACAATGTGAGGGAAAAAAATCTCAGATGACAGCTTGATTCACAGAATTTGGATAAAAAGAAATATCTTCACTGAATTGAAAAATAACTACACTAAACTGAAGAACTATGCGTAACTGAAGAATAACTATACCAAACCGAAGAATGATTGTATTTATTGAAGAATAACCATACCAAACTGAAGAATAACTATACCAAACTGAAGAATAACCATACCAAACTGAAAAATAACTATATTTATTGAAGAATAACTATACTAAACTGAAGAATAACTATATTTATTGAAGAATAACTATACTAAACTGAAGATCAACTATACTAAACTGAAGAATAACTCTACTAAACCGAAAATATATTAAACTGAATAATAACTCTACTAAACTGAAGAATATATTAAACTGAAGAATAACTATATTTATTGAAGAATGATTATACTCAACTGAAGAATAACTTTACTTATTGAAGAAGAATTATACTAAACTGAAGAATAATCATTCTAAACTGAAGAATAACTGTACTAAATTGAAGAATAACTATATTTATTGAAGAATGATTATACTAAACTGAAGAATAACTATACTAAACTCAAAAATAACTATATTAAACTGAAGAATAACTATATCTATTGAAGAATGATTACACTAAACTGAAGAATAACTATACTGAACTCAAGAATAACTATATCAAACTGAAGAATAACTATACTAAACTCAAGACTAACTATATTAAACTGAAGAATAGCTATATTCATTGAAAAATAATTATACTAAACTGAAGAGTAAGTATACTAAACTGAAGAATAACTATATCTATTAAAGAATAACTGTACTAAACTGAAGAACAGCTATGCTAAACTGAAGGATTACAATACTAGACTGAAGTGCAACTATACTAAACTGAAAAATAACTATAATAAACTGAAGAGCAGTTATACTAAACTGAAGGATATTTAAACTAAATAGAAAAATAACTGTACTAAATTGAAGAAAAACTACTAAACTGAAGAATAGCTATGCTGAATTGAAGAATATCTATACTAAACTGAAGAATAGCTATACTAAACTGAAGAATAACTATATTGAACTGAAGAATAACTGTATTAATCTGAAGAAAAACTATATCAAACTGAAGAGAAACCAAGGAATGGAAAACCACTAGGAAAACTTCCTTCTGAAAAGCAAAAGAAAAAGTTAAGAGAATCAGGTGGGGATCATTTTGACAGCAACAGTGATACGTCCAGTAATGATTATCATCATTTTGACAGCAACAGTGATACGTCCAGTAATGATTATCATCATTTTCATAACAACAGTGATACGTCCAGTAATGATTATCATCATTTTGATAACAACAGTGATACGTCCAGTAATGATTATCATCATTTTCATAACAACAGTGATACGTCCAGTAATAATTATCATCATTTTCATAACAACAGTGATACGTCCAGTAATGATTATCATCATTTTGACAGCAACAGTGATACATCCAGTAATGATTATCATCATTTTGATAACAACAGTGATACGTCCAGTAATGATTATCATCATTTTCATAACAACAGTGATACGTCCAGTAATGATTATCATCATTTTGATAACAACAGTGATACGTCCAGTAATGATTATCATCATTTTCATAACAACAGTGATACGTCCAGTAATGATTATCATTTTGACAGCAACAGTGATACGTCCAGTAATGATTATCATCATTTTGATAACAACAGTGATACGTCCAGTAATGATTATCATCATTTTCATAACAACAGTGATACGTCCAGTAATGATTATCATCATTTTGACAACAACAGTGATACGTCCAGTAATGATTATCATCATTTTGACAACAACAGTGATACATCCGGTAATGATTATCATCATTCTGATAACAACAGTGATACAGCCGGTAATGATTATCATCATTTTGATAACAACAGTGATACGTCCAGTAATGATTATCATCATTTTGACAACAACAGTGATACATCTGGTAATGATTATCATCATTTTGACAACAACAGTGATACATCCGGTAATGATTATCATCATTTTCATAACAACAGTGATACGTCCAGTATTGACTATCATCATTTTGATAACAACAGTAATACATCCAGTAATAATTATCATCATTTTGACAGCAACAGTGATACATCCAGTAATAATTATCATCATTTTGACAGCAACAGTGATACATCCAGTAATCATTATCATTATTCTTATTCATAAGCAAATGAACCCATATGTTACCTAATTTCAGGAAGAAAATCCACGATTTTGATCGAAACGATCAACAGTTTTGATGAATACTATCCACAGTTTTGATGAAGACGATCCACAGTTTTGACGAAGATGATCCAGTTTTGATAGAGACTATCCTTACTTTTCATGAAGATGATCAAGTTTCGATGAAGATGATCCAAGGTTTTTAATAAAGACGATCCACAGTTTTGATGAAGACGGGCCACAGTTTTGATGGTGACGATCTACAGTTTTGAGAAGACGATCCACTGTTCTGATGAAGATGATCACAATTCTGATGAAAACGATCCACTGATTTGATGCACATGATCCACAGTTTTGATGAAAATGACCCACAGTTTTGATGAAGATGATCCACTATTTTGATGAAAACGATCCACTGTTTTAATGAAGATGACCTCGAGTTTTAATGAAGACGATTCACAGTTTTGACGAGGACGATCAACAGTTTTGATGAAAACAATCCGTTGTTTTGATGTACATGATCCCCAGTTTTGATGAAAATGATCCACACTTTTGATGAAGACAATCCATAGTTTTGATGAAGACGATCCACAGTTTTGACAAGGACGATCAATAGTTTTGTTGAAAACGATGTGGTGTTTTGATGCACGTGATCGAAAGAAATGATCCATAGTTTTCATGTGAAGACCACCCACAGTTTTATGAAGACGATCCACAGTTTGATACTACGAAGAAGATCCACAGTTTGATACTATGAAGACGATCCACAGTTTGATAACATGAAGACGATCCACAGCTTGACAGTATGAAATCGATCCACAGCTTTGATGACGATGATCCACAGTTTGATAATATGAAGACGATCCACAGGTTGATACTATGAAAACGATCCACAGTTTGATACTATGAAGACGATCGACAGTTTGTTAATATGAAGACGGTCCACAGTTTGATAACATGAAGATGATCCACAGTTTGATAATATGAAGACGATCCACAGTTTGCTGATATAAAGATGAGCCACGATTTGATACTATGAAGGCGATCCACAGTTTGATAACATGAAGATGATCCACAGTTTGATAACATGAAGACGATCCACAGCTTGATAATATGAAGATGATCCACAGTTTGATTATATGAAGATGATCCACAGTTTGATTCTCTGAAGACGATCCACAGTTTGATAATATGAAGACGATCCACAGTTTGATGATATAAAGATGAGCCACAATTTGATACTATGAAGGCGATCCACAGTTTGATAATATGAAGACGATCCACAGTTTGATACTATGAAGACGATCCACAGTTTGATTATATGAAGATGATCCACAGTTTGATACTATGAAGGCGATCCACAGTTTGATAATATGAAGACGATCCACAGTTTTGATGAAGGCGATCCACAGTTTGATAATATGAAGACGATCCACAGTTTGATACTATGAAGACGATCCACAGTTTGATACTATGAAGACGATCCACAGTTTGATACTATGAAGACGATCCACGGTTTGATAATATGAAGACCATCCACAGTTTTGATGACAACGATCCAGTTTGATACTATGAAGACGATCCACAGTTTTGATGAAGGTGATCCACAATTTTCATGGAGATGATCCACAGTTTCATACCATGAAGACAATCCACGGTTTTGAGGAAGACAATCCACAGTTTGATAGTATGAAGACGATCCACAGTTTGATAATATGAAGACATTCTACAGTTTGAGAACATGAAGACGATCCACAGTTTGATAATATGAAGATGATCCACAGTTTGATAATATGAAGACGATCCATAGTTTGATAATATGAAGGCAATCCACAGTTTAATACTATGAATACGATCCACAGTTTGATAATATAAAGTCGATCCACAGTTTGATGACATGAAGACGATCCACAGTTTGATACTATGAAGACGATCCGCAGTTTGATAACATGAAGACGATCGACAGTTTGACACTATGAAGACGATCCACAGTTGTTTTGATGGAAACGATCCACAGTTCTGATGAAGACGACCTACAGTTTTGATGAAGATGACCCATAGTTTGATACTATGAAAATGATCCACTGTTTGATACTATGAAGAAGATCCACAGTTTTGATGAAGATGATCCACAGTTTGATACTATGAAGACGATCCACAGTTTGATACTATGAAGACGATCCACAGTTTTGATGAAGATGATTCACAGTTTGATACTATGAAGACGATCCACAGTTTTGATGAAGATGATCCACAGTTTGATACTATGAAGGCGATCTACAGTTTTAATGAAGATCATCCGTAGTTTAATACTATGAAGACGATCCGCAGATTTGATGATCCACAGTTTGATACTATGAAGACGATCCACAGTTTTGATGAAGATGATCCATAGTTTGATACTATGAAGACGATCTACAGTTTTGATGAAGATGATCCACAGTTTGATAATATGAAGACGATCCACAATTTTGATGAAGATAATCCATCCACAGTGTTGATGAAGATGATCCACAGTTTGATACTATGAAGACGATCTAGCTTTGATGAAGATGATCCACAGTCTGATACAATGAAGACGATCCACAGTTTTGATGAAGATGATCCATAGCTTGATACTATGAAGACGATCCGCAGTTTTGATGATGATCCACATTTTGATACTATGAAGACGAGCCACAGTTTTGATGAAGATTATCCATAGTTTGATACTACGAAGAGGATCAACAGTTTGATAATATGAAGACGATCCACAGTTTTGATGATGATCCACAGTTTGATACAATGAAGACGATCCACAATTTTGATGAAGATGATCCATAGCTTGATACTATGAAGACGATCCGCAGTTTTGATGATGATCCATATTTTGATACTATGAAGACGATCCACAGTTTTGATGAAGATTATCCATAGTTTGATACTACGAAGAGGATCAACAGTTTGATAATATGAAGACGATCCACAGTTTTGATGATGATCCACAGTTTGATACAATGAAGACGATCCACAGTTTTGATGAAGATGATCCACACTTTGACACTATGAAGAGGATACACAAGTTTGATGAAGATGATCCACAGTTTGATACTATGAAGACGATCCACAGTTTTGATGATGATCCACAGTTTGATACTATGAAGATGATCCACAGTTTTGATGATGATCCACAGTTATGATGAAGATGATCCACAGTTTGATGCTATGAGGACGATCCACAGTTTTGATGGCGATGATCCAGTTTCATACTCTGAAGACGATCCACAGTTTGATGCTATGAAGACGATCCACAGTTTGATGCTATGAAGACGATCCACAGTTTGATGCTATGAAGACGGTCCACAGTTTTGATGATGATCCACAGTTTGAAACTATGAAGACGATCCGCAGTTTTGATGAAGATGATCCACAGTTTGATACTATGAAGACGATTCATAGTTTGATACTATGATGACGATCCACAGTTTTGATGACGATAATCCACAGTTTTGATGACGATGATCCACAGTTTTGATGACGATGATCCACGGTTTGATACTATGAGGACGATCCACAGTTTTGATGAAGATGATCTACCGTTTTGATGCAGACGTTCCACAGAGTTGATGAAGATTATCTGCTGTTTAGATGAGGATGAGCCACATTTTTGATATTATCCCCAATGGTAACAAAGATGATCCACAGTTTTGATGAAGACGATCCACAGTTTGATAACATGAATACGATCCACAGTTTGATAGCATGAAGACGATCCACAGTTTGATGCTATGAAGACGATCCACAGTTTGATACTATGAAGACGATCCACAGTTTGATAATATGAAGGCGATCCACAGTTTGGTTTGATAACATGAAGATGATCCACAGTTTGATGATATGAAGATGATCCACAGTTTGATAATATGAAGACGATCCACAGTTTGATAACATGAAGACGATCCACAGAGGATATATGTGTCGGAGGTGGAGGGAACGAGGAGAAGTGGGAGACCAAATTGGAGGTGGAAAGATGGAGTGAAAAAGATTTTGAGTGATCGGGGCCTGAACATGCAGGAGGGTGAAAGGCGAGCAAGGAATAGAGAGAATTGGAACGATGTGGTATACCGGGGTCGACGTGCTGTCAATGGATTGAACCAGGGCATGTGAAGCGTCTGGGGTAAACCATGGAAAGCTCTGTGGGGCCTGGATGTGGAAAGGGGGCTGTGGTTTCGGTGCAATATTACATGACAGCTAGAGACTGAGTGTGAACGAATGGGGCCTTTGTTGTCTTTTCCTAGCTGCAGAGCTAGAACCACTCCAAATGTGAACGCAGTACTCCATACAAAGAAAGATTATTCCTATGTATAAACGGAACAACCGTTCGGAAGTGAAGAAATTTCGACATCTGAAAGGACTCCCAGTTTCTTTGAGTCAGATTTAGTTATATCCGTCACGTGGGGTTTTCAAAACGGTGTGGATGTTACAGTTATACCAACTAAGTTTACTGAGACAAGAAGAGGAATTACAGAACCATCAAAGGAGAGAGGAATGTTGTGTAATTTTTTCAGTAGAGAGATGGGTAGAAACTGGGTCTTGGAGGCATGAAACTTAACCAAATTTCGTTTACCCCGCTGAAATATCCTGTCCAAGGGTAAATCTATTAAGGAATTTGTGTCTGGACGAGCTGTAAATCGAATGAGAGCAAATGGATCAATAATGAAGGATGTGGAGGAATGCAGTGATGTGTTGTCAGATTAAAAGTGCAGTTAGTTATTTGTGGAAGAAACGATAACGTTGATCAAAGAAAAAAAATGTAGGAGACAGGGCAAAACCTTGATGGACATCGCTGTTGAACGAGAGGATGGGAGAGGCTGATCCATCAACAACCACGGAGATGAACAGGCAAGGACATAAGCTATATATTAGGGAGCAAAATGGGGGAGAGATGCCAAAAGAGGGGATCTCCCCTCTTTTGCCCCCCCCCCTCACTTTGCTCCTTCATATCTAGCTTCCTCTCCGGCCGATCTATCCCCATGGTTGTTGATGGATCAGCCTTTCCCCTTTTCTCCACCATCAGTGGCGTTCCTCAACGTTCTGTCCTGTCTCCTACATTTTCATCCTTTTTACCAATTATCTCCTTTCTTCTACGTATAACCAAAGAAACGTATATGTTGCTGACGCAATAATACGTTTCTCCACATCCTTCAATTCTGCTCCCTCTTGTCTCACTCGATCTGGATCTCGTCTTGACACACTTCCTCAATAAACTCGGACAGGATATATCAGTAGGATAAACAAAATCTTGTTAGGTTTATGCCTCAATGAAGCAGTTTCTGCCCATCTTTCTATCGGAAACTTCTCACAACTCTTGTCTTTCCTTTGACGATTCTGTAATTCTACTTGTTGACTCAATGAACATACTTAGTATTACTGTAACATCCACTCTTTCTTGAAAACCCCACTTTACAGAAATAGCCGTCTACCTTTGCGAAACTGGGAGTCCTGATTAGATGTCAAAATTTCTCTCCTCCCGAACAGTTGCTCCGTTTATACAAAGGATTGACCCGTCCATGTATGGAGTAGGGCTCTTACATCTGGAGTGGTTCTAGCTCTGCATCCTTATTTGACATGAGTCGAAACGATCCAACTTATAAATTTACCCAAGCTAACTTCCAAATTGACCCGCTTGTCCTACGCCGCAATGTTGGTTCACTTTCCCCCTTCTATAGGTACTGCCATTGTGTTGCTCTCGAGAGCTGACTGCTGGTGTGTCCTCACAACTATCCAGATAAACCACGCAATACTCAGCATAGTGCGTGCTGCATCATATGATTACTGATTGGCCGTTGGCATGTTAATGGTGGGCCGTTTTGATAACTGTTTCTTTCCCAATATCTCGAAGCTTTGAAACTCTCAACCCTCTCAAATCTTTCCCAATAACTATGACCTGACACTTTTTAAGAGGCAGGTTTTCACTTTCTTCAAAATTCGTAAATACTTTTCCTTGTCTCTTCTTTTTCCCTTTTACTAACCTCTTTATAGTTCAATTAAGGCCTAGCCCTGATATAGAACTGAGCCCATGATGAGCCTCCAGTGTAAAAAAAAAAAAAAGATCCTAATCGAGAGTTAAAAGTGAGGAGCTAAAATTATTGTTTACTGTTCATTCAGATCGATGTTATATAATCGTATAACTTCTTTTAATGTGCTAAAATAAATCCATGTTATTGTCTTGATCTTCGAAATTTTGAACACAATGGTTTGAATTTGGCGCCAGTATTGATGTAGGCGAGCCAGTGATCACGTGACCCATCTTTATAACAACAAAGATGGCGTCTGTGGCTGAGCCCTTGACACTTCAGCAAGGTAAACTACATAGACATTAGCAATTATTAATTAGTTTTAACGCAAAGCTTCAGCTTTTTTTATGATTTTATCATTCAAATACGAGATAGGGTTAGGATTAGTTAGTATCCAGAAATGAGAAAACTGGAATTGCCTGATTTGTATTTGGTATTTATTTTGTTATTGATACAGGATGCATTACTGGTTGGTTGTTTATTTTTTTTGTTTTAACGTAGAGACTAATTATACCAATAGTAAGGAAAAGAAGAGCTTAGAAGAATGAGGAAAATCTTGAAAGAAAGGTTTGATGAAGATTAAAAGAACCTACAATTGTAGCCCATCATCCTGACTATCCTCTGGAAGGCCCATCACCCAGACTAGCCTCACTATGGAAGGCCCAGCACCCAGACTAGCCTCACTCTGGAAGGCCCATCACCCAGACTAGCCTCACTATGGAAGGCCCAGCACCCAGACTAGCCTCACTCTGGAAGGTCCATCACCCAGACTAGCCTCACTATGGAAGGCCCAGCACCCAGACTAGCCTCACTCTGGAAGGCCCATCACCCAGACTAGCCTCACTCTGAAAGGTCCATCACCCAGGCTAGCCTCACTCTGGAAGGTCCATCATCTAGACTAACCTCGCTGGAAGGCCCATCACCCAGACTAGCCTCGCTCGAAGGCCCATCACCCAGACTAACTTCACTCTGGAAGGTCCATCACCCAGACTAGCCTCACTCTGAAAGATCCATCACCCAGACTAGCCTCACTGGAAGGTCCATCACCCAGACTAGCCTTACTCTGGAAGGTCCATCACCCAGACTAGCCTCACTCTGGAAGGTCCATCACCCAGACTAGCCTCACTCTGGATGGCCCATCACCCAGACTAGCCTCACTCTGGAAGGTCCATCACCCAGGCTAGCCTCACTCTGGAAGGTCCATCTTCCAGAGTAGCATCACTCTGGATGGCCCACCACCCAGACTAGTCTCACTCTGGATGGCCCATCACCCAGACTAGCCTCACTCTGGAAGGTCAAGGTAAGCCTCACTCTGGAAGGTCCATTACCCAGACTAGCCTCACTCTGGAAGGTCCATCACCCAGGCTAGCCTCACTCTGGATGGCCCATCACTCAGACTAGCCTCACTCTGGATGGCCCATCACCCAGACTAGCCTCACACTGGAAGGCCCATCACCCAGACTAGCCTCACTCTGGAAGGCCCATCACCCAGACTAACCTCACTCTGGAAGGCCCATACCCAGACTAGCCTCACTGGAAGGCCCATCACCCAGACTAGCCTCGCTTGAAGGCCCATCACCCAGACTAGCCTCACTCTTGAAGGTCCATCACCCAGACTAGCCTCACTCTGGAAGGCCCATCACCCAGACTAGCCTCACTCTGAAAGGTCCATCACCCAAACTAGCCTCACTCTGGAAGGTCCTTCACCTAGACTAGCCTTACTCTGAAACGTCCATCACCCAGACTAGCCTCACTTTGGATGGCCCATCACCCAGACTAGCCTCACTCTGGAAGGCCCATCACCCAGACTAGCCTCACTCTGGATGGCCCATCGCCCAGACTAGTCTCACTCTGAAAGGTCCATCATGCGGACTAGCCTCACTCTGAAAGGCCCATCACCCAGACTAGCCTCACTCTGAAAGGCCTGTCACCCAGACTAGCCTCACTCTGGAAGGTCCATCATCCAGACTAGCCTCACTCTGAAAGGCCCACATTTACACCAGCATCTACATAGATTTTGGCCTTCCCTTCAGAGTATGTGCCCAAACCTTGCTCAAATGTGCCAACATACTTCATTTTAGAATCCTTTCCAAACTTTTAATTGATATCCAACCGTTCCTGTACATTAGACATTAGATTTTCCCAGTCAATCTGGAGTGCTTCTAGCTAGTTCCTACTTAACAAATTTTGTCCATCACCTTTGACTGCTACTAATGGCAATTCATAAACTAGCCCATGCTGTTTGACATGAGCTTTCATAATGCTTGTAACTCTCATCTTTCTTCTGTATGACTTCAACAACACATCTTCCATTAGTTTCTCATGTAATCTGGACACCTTGTCACACAGACTCTCATATACATGGTCATTAACTATGGTAAAGCTTGCACCAGTGTCTGTCTCCCAATCTACCTCTTGCTCATTAATATTTAGTCTAATCTCCTTATAGATGGTTGAACACTTCCCAGTTGTACCTCACTCTTGTTTCCATTGCTATATTATAGTACTGAAGTGAATTCAGAAGACTCCTCTTTACCTTTCTCATCACAATCATGATTATCTAATCCTTCTTCCTGGTTTTCTATGTTTTCCACTTGATACATTTTAGGTATTCTTCTCCCATTTAGTGGTCCTCCTCCCCCTATTGGCACTGTTTTCCTTCCTCTTGGTGAAGGCAGTCTTATGGGTGTGATGTTTGGAGAAGGCTTGAAACTGCTACTAGGGAATGCCCATCCATCCTTTCTTCTCTTGGTCCAATCCTGTCGCTGAGACTTCTGACATTTACGGGAGAAATGGCCTACTTATTGGCATTTGTAGCACCTCTTGTCTCTGGCTCAACAGCTGTTTGGATGATGAGCTTCACCACATCTCCATCGGGTGTTGCTTGTGCCACCACCAAATCGTAGATCTTCTTGCACAATAGAATCTCACCAATCTTGGTTTTAAGTGCCAGTAGTTTTGTTTGAATCTGTTGATCATTGATACCTGCAGTTAGCTGGTCACACATTTAATCTTGCTGGTCTCTTGTCAAAGAGCTGAAATTGCTCTGCTGTATTAGTTCTTTCAAGGCAGTCATATACTGAGCAGTGCTCTCTCCTGCTCACCTGATTCTTTTATGGTATTTTAATCTTTCTATTGTGTCTGACAGCTTTGGCTCATGATGTTTAGATAACACTTCACAGAGTTCTTCAAAAGTAAATTCTCCGGGATGGTTAGGCTCGCACAAATTTCTCTAACTTTTATGTCTTCGGTCCTACCATTGCTTTCAACAGATTTTTCTTATTGTCTGCATTGTTCATATCATTTGCCAAGAAATAATGTTGGAGATGCTCCTTGTACTCATTCCTGGATTCAGTATCTGGATCAGATTCACTTACATGACCAGTTAGAGACATTGTTAATATTTGCAGGAAACTAACTGGAGAAATCACTTGACGGCACCAAATGGTGATCTTCGTGGACACCCTTTTTTCCACTTTTCAGTAACTTTCATATGTTGTCCTCACTAATTTCATGTGGTTTTATCGTCGTTGCCTCTTTATGTAATGTTTAGCATGGTATATTGGTCAAGGTAGTTCCAGTTAACATAGTTCAAAAAATAGTTGCTTTACTCTGGGAAGACTCCGGTAGCTACAGCGTTCAGTCATACTCCGTTGTATTGTAAACAGAGCCCAGTTGGGCCATTAAGAAAAGCATCCATTCCCTATAAAGTTATGACGGTCTCTTAGGCCAACCTCACACAGAACAGTCCATCTCCCAGGCCAACCTTACTCAGGACAGCCCATCTCCCAGGCCAGACTCACTCTGACATCTCCCAGGCCAGCCTCACTCAGGACAGTCTTTCTCCCAGGCCAGCCATACTCAAGACAGTTTGTCTCCCAGGCCACCTCACTCTGAACAGTCCATCCTCAAGGCCACTCTCACTCAGGACTGTCACCCAGGCCAACCTTACTCTGGACAGTCCATCTCCCAGGCCAACCTCTCTTAGGGCAGCCCATCTCCCAGGCCATCCTCACTCAGGATAGTGTCACCCAGTTCATCTTCACTTAGGACCATGTCACCATGGCCTACCTCACTCAGGACCATGTCTCCCAGCTTAGCTTCAATCAGGACCATGTCACCGAGGCCAATTCACTCAGGACTCTATCACTCAGGACCATGTCACCCAGGCCCTCCTCACTCAGGACCATGTCACTCTGGCCAATTTCTGAGCCTCGCTCAGAACAGTCCATCACCTAGGCCAACCTCGCTCAGGACAGTCAAATAAGAGTCTAGTAGAGAGACATCACTTTTATAGGTTTGATATCTCAGTTTTCCTCTTATGAATTCTCTGTTGCTACTGTGAGGAATGATATGAGTGAGGAGTTGTGCTTTATTACCCTTTAGAATTATCTTTTGATATTAACTTGTTAGTGGTAGGGTCATAAGGGATACTAAAATGTGGAGTTAATTGATAGTACTATGATATTTTAAAATTTGGAAGTCAAAGAACATGAACGTCTAATATTTAAAAACTGCACATGTGAAGAAGTTCTTGATATTATGTATTATGAAAAGCACTTACAGGACTTCAGTTATCTCTGCCATGTTTTATCATTTGGTTGGGAATGTAAACAGTGAGATCAGGTGTCAAAAGAGACAGAAGAATCTGCCACTATGTGGAAAAGATATCATAAGCATTAACTTTAGCCTAAGTTTACCCAGACACCTGAGCTTGCCTAGCATGTTTGCAAAACTCAGATTAACCTGGATTCAAATTTTATGAGGTGGTTTGTGCCATTCACTGAAATGCATACATTTTTTAAGGATATTCAGGCCAGTGTATACCTTGGCATTGTGGTAACAGGATGTACAGCCATATGGGCTGATGTTTGAATTTAAAAACTTTGTGAGGTTTGCAACAGATGAGGTGGATTGTCTCTGTGAAAAGTGTTCATTACAAAATACATTTTCAATCATATTGTTTGAACTACTTAATTGCGATGCTGTTTCCTGTGGGGTGGGATAGTGACAGGAATGGATGAAGGCAAACAAGTATGAATGTATGTGTGTATATATGTATGACAGAGTAGCAGATATAGGGTGTTTGGGTCGAGGTGGTGTGCAAAGTGAGAGGGTTAGGGAAAATGATTTGGTAAACAGAGAAGAGGTAGTAAAAGCTTTGCGGAAGATGAAAGCCGGCAAGGCAGCAGGTTTGGATGGTATTGCAGTGGAATTTATTAAAAAAGGGGGTGACTGTATTGTTGACTGGTTGGTAAGGTTATTTAATGTATGTATGACTCATGGTGAGGTGCCTGAGGATTGGCGGAATGCGTGCATAGTGCCATTGTACAAAGGCAAAGGGGATAAGAGTGAGTGCTCAAATTACAGAGGTATAAGTTTGTTGAGTATTCCTGGTAAATTATATGGGAGGGTATTGATTGAAAGGGTGAAGGCATGTACAGAGCATCAGATTGGGGAAGAGCAGTGTGGTTTCAGAAGTGGTAGAGGTTGTGTGGATCAGGTGTTTGCTTTGAAGAATGTATGTGAGAAATACTTAGAAAAGCAAATGGATTTGTATGTAGCATTTATGGATCTGGAGAAGGCATATGATAGAGTTGATAGAGATGCTCTGTGGAAGGTATTAAGAATATATGGTGTGGGAGGCAAGTTGTTAGAAGCAGTGAAAAGTTTTTATCGAGGATGTAAGGCATGTGCACGTGTAGGAAGAGAGGAAAGTGATTGGTTCTCAGTGAATGTAGGTTTGCGGCAGGGGTGTGTGATGTCTCCATGGTTGTTTAATTTGTTTATGGATGGGGTTGTTAGGGAGGTAAATGCAAGAGTCTTGGAAAGAGGGGCAAGTATGAAGTCTGTTGGGGATGAGAGAGCTTGGGAAGTGAGTCAGTTGTTGTTCGCTGATGACACAGCGCTGGTGGCGGATTCATGTGAGAAACTGCAGAAGCTGGTGACGGAGTTTGGTAAAGTGTGTGGAAGAAGAAAGTTAAGAGTAAATGTGAATAAGAGCAAGGTTATTAGGTACAGTAGGGTTGAGGGTCAAGTCAATTGGGAGGTGAGTTTGAATGGTGAAAAACTGGAGGAAGTGAAGTGTTTTAGATATCTGGGAGTGGATCTGTCAGCGGATGGAACCATGGAAGCGGAAGTGGATCATAGGGTGGGGGAGGGGGCGAAAATTTTGGGAGCCTTGAAAAATGTGTGGAAGTCGAGAACATTATCCCGGAAAGCAAAAATGGGTATGTTTGAAGGAATAGTAGTTCCAACAATGTTGTATGGTTGCGAGGCGTGGGCTATGGATAGGGTTGTGCGCAGGAGGATGGATGTGCTGGAAATGAGATGTTTGAGGACAATGTGTGGTGTGAGGTGGTTTGATCGAGTAAGTAACGTAAGGGTAAGAGAGATGTGTGGAAATAGAAAGAGCGTGGTTGAGAGAGCAGAAGAGGGTGTTTTAAAATGGTTTGGGCACATGGAGAGAATGAGTGAGGAAAGATTGACCAAGAGGATATATGTGTCGGAGGTGGAGGGAACGAGGAGAAGAGGGAGACCAAATTGGAGGTGGAAAGATGGAGTGAAAAAGATTTTGTGTGATCGGGGCCTGAACATGCAGGAGGGTGAAAGGAGGGCAAGGAATAGAGTGAATTGGAGCGATGTGGTATACAGGGGTTGACGTGCTGTCAGTGGATTGAATCAAGGCATGTGAAGCGTCCGGGGTAAACCATGGAAAGCTGTGTAGGTATGTATATTTGTGTGTGTGGACGTGTGTATGTACATGTGTATGGGGGGGGTTGGGCCATTTCTTTCGTCTGTTTCCTTGCGCTACCTCGCAAACGCGGGAGACAGCGACAAAGTATAAAAAAAAAAAAAAAAAAAAAAAAATGTATATGTCTATGTATATGCATGTATATGTTGATATATATATGTTTCATCGAGGATGTAAGGCATGTGTATGAGTACGAAGAGAGGAAAGTGATTGGTTCTCAGTGAATGTTGGTTTGCGGCAGGGGTGCGTGATGTCTCCATGGTTGTTTAATTTGTTTATGGTTGGGGTAGTTAGGGAGGTGAATGCAAGAGTTTTGAAGAGAGGGGCAAGTATGCAGTCTGTTGTGGATGAGAGAGCTTGGGAAGTGAGTGAGTGAGCTGTTGTTCATTGATGATACAATGCTGGTGGCTGATTCGGGTGAGAAACTGCAGAAGTTGGTGACTGAGTTTGGTAAAGTGTGTGAAAGAAGAAAGCTGAGAATAAATGTGAATAAGAGCAAGGTCATTAGGTACAGTAGGGTTGAGGGACAAGTCAGTTGGGAGGTACGTTTGAGTGGAGAAAAACTGGAGGAAGTGAAGTGTTTTAGATATCTGGGGGAGTGGATTTGGCAGCAGATGGAACCATGGAAGCGGAAGTGAGTCACAGGGTGGGGGAGAGGGCAAAAGTTCTGGGAGCATTGAAAAATGTGTGGAAGGCGAGAACATCAACTCGGAAAGCAAAAATGGGTATGTTTGAAGGAGTAGTGGTTCCAACAATGTTATATGGGTTCGAGGCGTGGGCTATTGAGTTGTGTGGAGGAGGGTGGATGTGCTGGAAATGAGATGTTTGAGGACCATAAGTGGTGTGAGGTGGTTTGATCGAGTAAGTAATGAAAGGGTAAGAGAGATGTGTGGTAATTAAAAGAATGTGGTTGAGAGTGCAAAAGAGGATGTTTTGAAATGGTTTGGTCACATGGAGAGAATGAGTGAGGAAAGATTGACAAAGATGATATATGTGTCAGAGGTGAAGGGAATGAGGAGAAGTGGGAGACCAAATTGGAGGTGGAAAGATGGAGTGAAAAAGATTTTGAGTGATCGGGGCCTGAACATGCAGGAGGGTGAAAGGCATGCAAGGAATAAAGTGAATTGGAACGATGTGGTATACTGGGGTGGATATGCTGTCAGTGGATTGAACCACGGCATGTGAAGCATCTGAGGTAAACCATGGAAAGTTGTGTGGGGCCTGGATGTGGAAAGGGAGCTGTGGTTTTGGTGCATTATACATGATAGCTAGAGACTGAATGTGAACAAATGTGGCCTTTGTTGTCTTTTCCCTACCTCGCGCGCATGCGGGGGGAGGGGGTTGTCATTTCATGTGTGGTGAAGTGGTGATGGGAACCAATAAAGGCAGCAAGTATGAATTATGTATATGTGTATATATGTATATGTCTGTGTATGTATATATATATATGTATACGTTGAAATGTATAGGTATGTATATGTGCGTGTGTGGACGTGTATGTATACACGTGTATGTGGGTAGGTTGGGCCATTCTTTTGTGTTTCCTTGCGCTACCCCACTAACGTGGGAGACAGTGACAAAGTATAATAAAAGTATATATATGTATAGGGGCAATATGTATATGCACGTGTATGTGATTGGATGGGCCATTCTTTGTCTGTTTCCTGGCACTACCTTGCTGATGTGGGAAACGGTGATTATTTATGATAGGCATATGATAGGGTTGATAGAGATGCTTTACAGAAGGTCTTAAGAGTATATGATGTGGAAGATAAGTTGCGAGAAGCAGTGAAAAGTTTTTATCACAGGTGTAAGGCATGTGTACAAGCAGGAAGAGAGGAGAGTGATTGGTTCCTGGTGAATGTCAGTCTGCAGCTGTGGTGTGTGATGTCTTCATGGTTGTTTAATTTGTTTATGGATGAGGTGGTTAGGGAAGTTAATGCAAGAGTTTTGGAGAGAGGGATGAGTGTGCAGTCTGTTGGGGATGAGAGGGCTTGGGAAGTGAGTCAGTGTTTCGCCAATGATACAGCTCTAGTGGCTGATCCGAGTGAGAAACTGCAGAAGTTGGTGATAGTCTGGATGAGTGTGTGAAAGGAGAATATTGAGAGTAAATGAGAGTAAGAGCAAGGTTATAGGTTTGGTAGGGTGGAGGGACAAGGTAATTGGGATGTAAGTTTGAATGGAGAAAAATTGGAGGAATTGTTTTAGATATTTGGGAGTGGACTTAGCAGTGGATGACCATGGAAGCAGAAGTGAGTCACAGGGTGGAGGAGGAGATGAAGATTCTGGGGGCAATGAAGAATGTGTGGAAGGAGAGAATGTTATCTTGGAGAGCATGCGAGGCATGGGCTATAGATAGAATTGTACGAAGGAGGGTGGATGTGTTGGAAATGAAATGTTTCAGGATAATATGTGGTGTGAGGGGGTTTGATTGAGTAAGAGAGATGTGTGGAAATAATAGGAGTGTGGTTGGGAGAGCAGAACAGGGTGTGTTGAAATGGTTTGGACATGTGAAGAGAATGAATGAGGAAAGATTGACAAAGAAGATATATATACGTATCAGAGGTGGAGGGAAGAAGAAGTGGGAGACCAATTGGAGGTGGAAGGATGGAGTGATAAAGATTTTGAATGATTGGGGCTTGAACATACAGGAGGGTGAGAGACATGCAAGGTCTCCTGCTTCTCCTTGTTCCCCCACCTCTGACACATGTATCCTCTTTTTCAATCTTTTCTCATTCATTCTCTTCACATTTCCAAACCATTTCAACACACCCTCTTCTGCTCTCTCAACCACACCCTCTTTATTTTCACACATTTCTCTCACCCTTTCATTACTTAATCAAACCACCTCACACCACATATTGTCCTCAGACATTTAATTTCCGACACATCCACCCTCCTCTGTACAACCCTATCTATACCCCATGCCTCTCAACCATATGATATTGTTGGAACTACTATTACTTCAAACATACCAATTTTTGCTCCAAGATAATGTTCTCTCCTTCCATACATTCTTCATTGCTCCCAGAACCTTTGCCCCTTCCCCCACCCTGTGACTCACTTCCGCTTCCATGGTTCCATTCGCTGCTAAGTCCACTCCCAGATATCTTTATTTATTTCTATATATACAGAAACATTTGATATTGTAAACAAAGGCTGTGAGATGTCAGTACATGAAGATAGAAATTGGTTGATACTCTGTATCTATAGAAACTCCCATAATGAGACTTTGTGTAGTCTTCTTCCGAGCTATAGTGTAAATCTGCTGGTAATTATAGACACTATAATCTGTATAGTGGATATTAAGCATATGATGCTGTCCATTCATTGTGTGTGTTTTTTGTCCAAGTTAATTTTGGAAATGTATGTGAATGCCTATGAGTCCAGTATGAATAAGTACTGATATACTTTTTCAGTCTGTTAATAATGCTTGTACTAATTTGTCAGATTTGGTTTCCATTTCCGTACATGTGCACTGAATTCTCCATTCTTAGGAATTATTAATTCTTAGGTCAGTAAGAAAATTACTTTCTTTTCAGTTTTTAAAGATATTGATACAAGTTTCCTCTCTTCACAGATGTTAAGAGAGCTGTTGAGTTACTTGATAAACTACAAAAGAGTAAGTATGAATTTGTTTAACTGAGATAGTAATAATAAAAGAAAAAACCCACCAACTTCCTTACCTAAGTAATGAAAAAAAGTAAAAATGGATAAACTACACTAACTTCCTTAACCATACTTAGCAGCTTCCTTGGAGATTACTTGTTAATGAGCAAGTAAGAATTCAGACAATTAGAGACGTTCAAATAATCCTTATGGAGCTGTACCATGAAGTTGTATGCTAGAAGTGCAGTCAGATCTTTGATATATTGATTCCTCCAGGTTTCTTTTCATGTGAATCTGTTATGCGGCTCTTCCCATTCATCAAAGCATCCACTTTGTATATATATGTTATGGCTGATTGATCATTCATAGATTTTATTATATTTTCTACTATCTTGTTTGGCCTTTTGTGGATCAAGACCTTTAAGTACTTTGTGAATGTCTTTTCTAGATATCTTAATGTTTTCTAAAACCTCCTCCCTATTCCATCTCCATGATGTTATGGCTGTAGTGTCTTCCAATGTGAAAACACTTTTTGACTTCTTGTTCATTTCTTCAGTAATCTGTTTTTCATTCTCAAAAATTCTTCCCTCTGAATCACCTAGCTTGATAGAGTGCTGTATAACTGACAGCTGACTCCTGGTGAATTTATGTGAAAGTTATATATTTTCTCATGTCTTGTTGACTCTATTCTTTTCAAAGTTTCTTTTTTCCTACTTTCTTAACCTGGTATACTCATATTTTGCTTTCTTTTACCTAGCAAATCCTGGCTGTCTGAAGTGCAGCTCTATGTCTTCGTCACCGGACATTTCGAATGTCCTTTTCTTTTAGACATTTTTTTCATTAAACCATTCTTTCCTCTTTATTACCAGTCCTTGTGTACTTAAGGCTAGAGGTACCCATGTTCATACTCTTTCACTGTAAATTTCACAATGTCTTATCACAAAGCAGTTCCTGGCTGCTGGATTTCATTTTCCAATATGTGTTAACAAAGTTGTCGAGGTTTGTATAGTTTCACACCTATTCCTGTTATATCCTCATTTACTGCATAGTTAAACTTGAGTATTATATGATCTCTTTTACCATTTGATGTATCATGTATGATACTCTCAATATCCATGCTAGTATGTATGAAGATAAAATCTATCATTGATGGTGTATTAAAGGGGATTAAAAAGGGAGGGAGCGGGAGGGCTGGAAATCCTCCCCTCTCTTTTTAATTTTCCAAAAGAAGGAACAGAAAAGGGAGCCAAGTGAGGATTTTCCCTCTTTGGCTCAGTCCTCTGTTCTTAACACTACCTCGCTAATGCAGGAAATGGTGAACATATAAGAAAAGAAATTCAAAAACTTGTTTCCATGACCTCTTATAATAATTGAAATCCCCATTATCATTACTTTACTATTTCCATGAAGTGATTGTGTTACTGCTCATATACCATCATGATTGCACCTACATTGTTTTTTCATCATTATTAGACTTGATCACCGTTTCCCACATCAGCGAGGTAGCACCAGGAAACAGACGAAGAATGGTCCATCCACTCAGATACACATATATTTATTTATTTATTATACATTGTTGCTGTCTTCCTCATTAGCGAGGTAGCGCAAGGAAACAGACGGAAGAATGGCTCAACCCACAAACATACACATGTATATACATACATGTCCAGACACGCACATATACATACGTATACATTTCATTGTATACATATATATACATACACAGACATATACATATATACGCATGTACATAATTCATACTTGCTGCCTTTATTCATTCCCCTTGCCACCCCGCCACACATGAAATGACAACCCCCTCCCCTGCACGCGTGTGAGGTAGCGCTAGGAAAAGACAACAAAGGCCACATTCGTTCACACTCAGTCTCTAGCTGTCATCTAATAATGCACTGAAACCACAGCTCCCTTTCCACATCCAGGCCCCACAAACCTTTCCATGGTTTACCGCAGACACTTCACATGCCCTGGTTCAATCTATTGACAGCACGTCTATGTAGGTATACCACATCGTTCCAATATTCTCTATTCCTTGCATGCCTTTCACCCTCCTGCATGATTAGGCCCCGTTCGCTCAAAATCTATTTCACTCCATCCTTCCACCTCCAGTTTGGTCTCCCACTTCTCCTTCCCTCCACCTCTGACACATATATCCTCTTTGTCAATCTTTCCTCTCTCATTCTCTCCATGTGACCAAACCATTATAATACACCCTCTTCTGCTCTCTCAACCACACTCTTTTTATTTCCACACATCTCTCTTACCCTTTCATTTCTTACTCGATCAAACCACCTCACACCACACGTTCTCCTCAAACATCTCATTTCCAACACATCTACCCTTCTCCGCACAACCCTATCTATAGCCCACGCCTCGCAACCATATAACATTTTTGGAACCACTATTCCTTCAAACATACCCATTCTTGCTTTCCGAGATAATGTTCTCGCCTTCCACACATTTTTCAATGCTCCCAGAACTTTCGCCCCCTCCCCCACCCTGTGACTCGCTTACGCTTCCATGGTTCCATAATCTGCTAGATCCACCCCCAGATATCTAAAACACTTCACTTCCTCCAGTTTTTCTACAGACTTACCTCCCAATTGACTTGTCCCTCAATCCTACTGTACCTAATACTCTTGCTCTGATTCACGTTTACTCTCAGCTTTCTTCTTTCACACACTTTACCAAACTCAGTCACCAGCTTCTGCAGTTTCTCTTCCGAATCAGCCACCAGCCCTGAATCATCAGCAAACAACTACTGACTCACTTCCCAAGCCCTCTCATCCATAACAGACTTCATTCTTGCCCCTCTCCCCAAAACTCTTGCATTCACCACCCTAACAACCCCATCCATAAACAAATTAAACAACCATGGAGACATCATGCATGCCTGCAGCAAACTGACATTCACAAGGAACCAATCACTTTCCTCTCTTCCTACTCGCACACATGCCTTACATCCTCGATAAAAACTTTTCACTGCTTCTAGCAGCTTGCCTCCCACACCATATACTCTTAATACCTTCCAGAGAGCATCTCTATCAACTCTATCATATGCCTTCTTCAGATCCATGAATGCTGCATACAAATCCATTTGTTTTTATAAGTATTTCTTACATACGTTCTTCAAAGCAAACACCTGATCCACACACCCTCTACCACTTCTGATACCGCACTGCTCTTCCCCAATCTGATGCTCTGTACATGCTTTCACCATTTCAATCAATACCATCCCATGTAATTTCCCAGGAATACTAAACAATCTTATACCTCTGTAGTTTGAACACTCACCTTTATCCCCTTTGCCTTTGTCCAATGATACTATGCATGCATTCCGCCAATCCTCAGGCACTTCACCATGAGCCATACATACTTTGAATATCCTCACCAACCAGTCAACAACACAGTCACCCCCCCTTTTTTGATAAATTCCACTGCAGTACCATCCAAAACTGCCACCTTGCCGGCTTTCATCTTCACAAAGCTTTTACTACCTTTTCTCTGTTTATGAAATCATTCTCCCTGACCCCTCTCACTTCGCACACCACCTTGACCAAAACACCCTATATCTGCCATTCTATCATCTAACACATTCAACAAACCTTCAAAATGCTCACTCTATCTCCTTCTCACATCACCACTATATATACATAAATGCCCATACATGCACGTATACATACACATACACACACATATACATACACACACATATATATATCAACTGACTGTTATATTTCTCTCTTGTGTCTCCCCTGATGATGTGATTATTACATGAAAGTGCACTTGGGAACTTTTCGTGTTTCATTTTCCCCGTGGACTCATAGGAATATATACACATGTACATATTCATTGTTCTCACCTTTTTCCATTCTGTACTCAGTCTCTCCTGGTACTTCCTCACACAAGTCTCCTTCCCAAGCTCACTTACTCTCACCACCCTCTTCACCCCAACATTCACTCTTCTTTTCTGAAAACCCATACAAATCTTCACCTTAGCCTCCACAAGATAATGATCAGACATCCCTCCAGTTGCACCTCTCAGCACATTAACATCCAAGAGTGGGGGAGGAATGGGATGTATTTAGGGAATCAGTGATGGATTGCGCAAAAGATGCTTGTGGCATGAGAAGAGTGGGAGATGGGTTGATTAGAAAGGGTAGTGAGTGGTGGGATGAAGAAGTAAGAGTATTAGTGAAAGAGAAGAGAGAGGCATTTGGACGATGTTTGCAGGGAAAAAATGCAATTGAGTGGGAGATGTATAAAAGAAAGAGACAGGAGGTCAAGAGAAAGGTGCAAGAGGTGAAAAAAAGGGCAAATGAGAGTTGGGGTGAGAGTGTATCATTAAATTTTAGGGAGAATAAAAAGATGTTCTGGAAGGAGATAAATAAAGTGTGTAAGACAAGGGAGCAAATGGGAACTTCAGTGAAGGGCGCAAATGGGGAGGTGATAACAAGTAGTGGTGATGTGAGAAGGAGATGGAGTGAGTATTTTGAAGGTTTGTTGAATGTGTTTGATGATAGAGTGGCAGATATAGGGTGTTTTGGTCGAGGTGGTGTGCAAAGTGAGAGGGTTAGGGAAAATGATTTGGTAAACAGAGAAGAGGTAGTAAAAGCTTTGCGGAAGATGAAAGCCGGCAAGGCAGCAGGTTTGGATGGTATTGCAGTGGAATTTATTGAAAAAGGGGGTGACTGTATTGTTGACTGGTTGGTAAGGTTATTTAATGTATGTATGACTCATGGTGAGGTGCCTGAGGATTGGCGGAATGCGTGCATAGTGCCATTGTACAAAGGCAAAGGGGATAAGAGTGAGTGCTCAAATTACAGAGGTATAAGTTTGTTGAGTATTCCTGGTAAATTATATGGGAGGGTATTGATTGAGAGGGTGAAGGCATGTACAGAGCATCAGATTGGGGAAGAGCAGTGTGGTTTCAGAAGTGGTAGAGGATGTGTGAATCAGGTGTTTGCTGTGAAGAATGTATGTGAGAAATACTTAGAAAAGCAAATGGATTTGTATGTAGCATTTATGGATCTGGAGAAGGCATATGACAGAGTTGATAGAGATGCTCTGTGGAAGGTATTAAGAATATATGGTGTGGGAGGCAAGTTGTTAGAAGCAGTGAAAAGTTTTTATGGAGGATGTAAGGCATGTGTACGTGTAGGAAGAGAGGAAAGTGATTGGTTCTCAGTGAATGTAGATTTGCTGCAGGGGTGTGTGATGTCTCCATGGTTGTTTAATTTGTTTATGGATGGGGTTGTTAGGGAGGTGAATGCAAGAGTTTTGGAAAGAGGGGCAAGTATGAAGTCTGTTGGGGATGAGAGAGCTTGGGAAGTGAGTCAGTTGTTGTTCGCTGATGATACAGCGCTGGTGGCTGATTCATGTGAGAAACTGCAGAAGCTGGTGACTGAGTTTGGTAAAGTGTGTGAAAGAAGAAAGTTAAGAGTAAATGTGAATAAGAGCAAGGTTATTAGGTACAGTAGGGTTGAGGGTCAAGTCAATTGGGAGGTGAGTTTGAATGGAGAAAAACTGGAGGAAGTAAAGTGTTTTAGATATCTGGGAGTGGATCTGGCAGCGGATGGAACCATGGAAGCGGAAGTGAATCATAGGATGGGGGAGGGGGCGAAAATTCTGGGAGCCTTGAAGAATGTGTGGAAGTCGAGAACATTATCTCGGAAAGCAAAAATGGGTATGTTTGAAGGAATAGTGGTTCCAACAATGTTGTATGGTTGCGAGGCGTGGGCTATGGATAGAGTGGTGCGCAGGAGGATGGATGTGCTGGAAATGAGATGTTTGAGGACAATGTGTGGTGTGAGGTGGTTTGATCGAGTAAGTAACGTAAGGGTAAGAGAGATGTGTGGAAATAAAAAGAGCGTGGTTGAGAGAGCAGAAGAGGGTGTTTTGAAATGGTTTGGGCACATGGAGAGAATGAGTGAGGAAAGATTGACCAAGAGGATATATGTGTCGGAGGTGGAGGGAACGAGGAGAAGAGGGAGACCAAATTGGAGGTGGAAAGATGGAGTGAAAAAGATTTTGTGTGATCGGGGCCTGAACATGCAGGAGGGTGAAAGGAGGGCAAGGAATAGAGTGAATTGGATCGATGTGGTATACCGGGGTTGACGGGCTGTCAGTGGATTGAATCAGGGCATGTGAAGCGTCTAGGGTATGTATATTTTGCGTGTGTGGACGTATGTATATACATGTGTATGGGGGTGGGTTGGGCCATTTCTTTCGTCTGTTTCCTTGCGCTACCTCGCAAACGCGGGAGACAGCGACAAAGCAAAAAAAAAAAAAAAAAACATTCATACTTAATATCCTTCATCCATTCAATTTTTATTACTGTATATTTGTTCTGGATCATTAGACTTCTTTGATGTATTATGAGATACCACTGCTATGCATTTCTGTAATACCATTGCTATGCACTTCTTGCCAAGAGTTACTTTTCCCATTATGTATTGTTTGAATAGGCAATCCACCATTTCTTGAAACGTAAGGATTTCTTTTATTAAGAGGGCCAATCTTCCCCTTTACCTTCTCTTTCCTTCTGCACTATCATATACCTACCTGGGCAGAACAGGTTAGATTTATGTTTTTAAAAGCTTTGTTTCCACAACACCAAGATCAAGTGCACTCCCCATACATGATCCTTGAATTCCATCTCTCCCATTAACTATTAGTGCATCATTGTTTTATCCAATAATCACTTATCTCTGGGCCCAATGGCAACTTTCCCCATGTACTGAAAGAGTTTGCCTGTGAACTTGCACCTGTGCTTGCTTGTCTGTTCTGTTTCTGTTTAAGAACCAGAACTTTTCTTTCTTCATTGGAAGCATGCGTTGGTATATCCCATCCCTAAGAAGGGTGAGTGCTCTAACCCCTTGAAATACTGTCTATTGCTTTGACATCTACCATTTCCAGAGCCTTTAAATCCCTCCTCATTTCATATCCTCTGACATCTTGAATTTCACAGTCTTCTCTCTGATCACCAGTATAGCTTCCATAAGGCTAAATCCACTAGTAATATTCTTTCCTCCCTTACTAATGTCTGGTCATCATCCTTGAAAGATTTTTGGGAATCATTTGTAGTTGCCCTTGACTTATCAAAAGCTTTTGACAAGCTTTGGCATCAGGGTCTCATGTTTAAGCTCTCTTATTTTGGCTTCCATCCTCTCTTCACTCCCTCATGTCATTCGTAGTGGCTGATTTGTCTCCATGGGTGTTGATGGATCAGTCTCCACCCTTTCTCCATCACCAGCAAGGCCTCTTGAGAGGAGTTTTATCAGGGTGTACAAAGTATCTCTCAGGTCCCCTTCCCTTCTCCATTAGTCATCCTGTTTTTATCCACTATGGTTTTATGCCATGAGCTGGCCAAAGAGGGTATGGAAGATGAGAGAGGGGTGGAATGGAGCTCTCTGTTGATTTGCTGCATTTGAGGCCTTATGCTCCTATACTCCATACTCCTATACTCTCACAAAATGTGAATGCTAGTCTTCAATATATGCAAGCATTTTCTGAGATCCTAGGAAATTCTCAGGTCCCTTTTGGGCCCCTGCGCCCAGGTATAATGTACTCCCTGCATCCCCTTCTCATTGGCCATGATCACTAGTGGTGTCCCCCAGGGCTTTGTCTTATTCCCTACACTTTTTCTATTATTTTTTATCAATGATTTTCTCTCTTCCACAAATAATCAAATATACTCTTACACTGACAACATTGCATTCCTACACATCCATCAGTTCTGCTCCTCTCACTCAGTCTGGATCTCACCTGGACACAACATCCTTGAACTGGGACTAGATATCTCAGATTCAGTCTGATTAAGTTTAGAGCCTCTAAGACCCAGTTTCTACCCCTCTTTCTGTTTAAAATTCCTCAACTTTCTTCTTTGATGGTTCTGTAATTCTACCTCATGACTCAATAAACATACTTGGTATTACTGTAACATTCACTGTTTTTTTTGAAGCCCCACATTACTGAAATAGCTAGGTCAGCCTCTAAGAAACTGGGCTTAGTTTAGATGTCCAAATTTGTTTTCTTCTGAACAGTTGCTCTGTTTATACGAAGGATTGATTTGTTTTTGTAGGGAGTACTGCAGTTACATCTTGGGTGATTATCGCTCTGCATCCTTACTTGACATAGTCAAGTTGAAAGCAGTCAGACTTATGTACTCCTCCAGGCTAATCTCAAAACTTGACCTGCTCACCCTATGTCACACTGTTGGTCCACTTTCCTTCTTGTATAGGTATTACTTTGGTTTATGCTCAAGAGCTGGCTGCTGCTTGTGTGCCCCCACCACTAGGAAGACCATGCAGTACAATGGCAAGTTGCTGTGTCCTGTGGTTACTGTATGGCTATTGATAACTGTTACTTTCTTTATACCTCAGAGCTTTGGAACTCTCTGCCCTCTTGTGTCTTTCTCACTAACTATGTCGTGGCACTTTTTAGAAGACAGATTTTTCTTTTCCTCCAAAATTCATAAATGCTTTTCCTTGTCTCTTCTTTTTCCCTTTCATAATCCTTTCTATATTTCAATTAAGGCCTGCCTTGATATGGACCTGCAATGTAAAAAAAGTATAGTACTTCAACATTACCATCACCTAAAGATCCTACCCACTCTGGTGGTGATGGGGCTGTTCTCTCCTCAGCCTCACTTGGCATCTCCAGTTTTTCCCTCTGATTGTATTCCTTGCTTTTCTTTCTCTTATCCTGTGACCTATCATATTTAATGAATACCTTGCTGAATTCCACATTGTTTTTAATTTTCTTCACATGTCTAAGTACTTCCTGGCTAGTTGCCTCCAGGTCAGATGTAACCATAACTGGTTGTCTCTGAAGATCTCTTATATAATCACTTTTTCTCCTTTCATCATAAGTATTACATTTGGCAGTTGTTTAGCTTCCAGTAGCCTTTCAATAAGCTTTTCTTCTTTCTTTCCCCTTTCTTATCTATCAGAAGTATTATCTAATGACCAAAAATGATTAATGATATGCATTTGTCAGCCTCCTGCTTAATAAATCTTCCTTATTGAGATGCCACCCACTTTTCTGCTTGATTTCTCTATGTTGCCATATCATCTTTTGTATCTCTAACTTTCTTTCAAATTTCCGTTTTTGCTGACAAGCGGTAGCCATGTATGTTCTGCATTTTCCTAAACCTTTCATCGTGCAAACCATAGTTTTTTTTTTCAGATGCTCCATCTCTAACATTAAGAATTACACTCTAAAATTTCATTCACTTCCTTGTCTACCTTTTTTAGTATGGTCTTAGATCTTTGGTACACTACATCATTCTTCATGCTCAGTGATCAGCTGCCAAAGTTGCATCTCCCACTCCATTATTTCCAACAGATTCATTATTCCTTGCCTCAGTTTAATAAGTCTCTTGGAGATTTTGAAAAGACTCATCACACCTTATTTGCTTTTTAATGAATTCAACTTTCACTTCTCATTATCTCTTTTATCTCAGGACATCATGCATGGTATTTAACTTAGTCCTTAAGTTTTTGAACTTTCATCTTTAATAGTGTTAAGGTCTGATCCTGTTTCTTAGCTATTTCAAGCAGTCTGTTAAGCTACTAATCACTGGTATTTCCTGTTTGGTCTTTTCCTTATGTTTCATTTTTGTTGAGGACGTAGACAAAACTGTCTGGTCCTGTTTTTTCCTGATATTTAGTTTCTTATTTCCAAAGAAATTAATTTGTTCCCCCAAATGGAAAGTGGCTGTTATATATTTTGTGTTGTGTGCATTTAATTATCCATTTGTAATTCCATATTTGTATTGTATGGAGAGGGAGTCTTACACTTGTGGGGCCCCGTCTTTTGAAGATATGATCATATACCTTCATAAATTTATGTATGGTGTCTGCAAGACAATGTCCTCAGTTTCATTCAACCCTCCTCTCAAATGATAAGAGTACTTCTTTACATCTTTTTTGATAAGGTTTTTACTTGATTTCCTATTAAGTCCTTTGGTTGCTCTATCCCTACATCTCTCAGAGAACTGTTTGCTGTCCATATTGTCAATCTGTTTTAAAGATGTAAAGCTTATGATCAGTTCATCCCTCACTCTTTTCCTCCAAGGTGGGTAATTGTAAAGCCTTCTGCCTTTCCCTGTAACTTAGCTCTCTTAATTCTGGTACCATCTTTGTTGACTTCCTCTGGACCTTCTGTATCAGTCTTTTGTGCTTTTTTAGGTGCAATGACCAAACCTGAGAAGTGTATCCTAGTTTTATCCTTATCATATGATATGAAGAACTGTTAGATATTTCCTTATCGATACACTGGAATGATATTTTAGCATTTGCTAGGAGATAGCGTGCCTCATTAATTAATTTCCTAATATTGGACTTGAGCAACAGGTTAGGCATGATGTCACCTTATATGTCCTTCTCACTAAGAATTCTGAAGCTTATTTGCTGCTAGATGGTAATCATATTGAGGCCTTCTTTTGCTTTGCCCCATCCTTATTGCTTTACATTTGTTCAGGTTGAATTTCATCAACCAAGTTTCAGATGAACTTTAGAGTCTGTTTAAGTCCCCATGTAAGCTGATGCAATCCTCACCTTTCCCTGCCCTCATGACATTGATAATCTGCAACCATATTTAATAGGAGTCCATGCTTTCAGGCAAATCATTTACATAGATCAAGAAGAGTAATGGTCTCATGACAGATCCCACTGGCACTCAGCTAGTCACCTCCATCCATTTGAAGTTTCCTCAGACATTTGTCATCTATTCCCTTCCACTGAGATAATCTTCTGTTTATCAAAGGAGTTTCCCCCATCATTTTTGCCTGATGATCCAGATTCTTCATCAGCTTTCATGAAGCCTAGTGTTAGGTGGTTTTTGGCAGTCCAGATACAAACATTCCAACCAGCCTTCTCTTTTGTCTATGACTGTGTGTGATTATTACTTATTTGTAATTATGTATTTGTACTTCTTGGGGAGGGAGTTTTACAAACATTGGGTGTCGTCTCTTGAACATTCTGTGCTATCCTACAACTTCTTACACTTATGTATGTTGTAATTATTTATATATTTTATTTTTATTTATTTTGCTTTGTCGCTGTCTCCCGTGTTTGCGAGGTAGCGCAAGGAAACAGACGAAAGAAATGGCCCAACCCACCCCCATACACATGTATATACACACATGTCCACACACGCAAATATACATACCTATACATCTCAATGTTCACATATATATACACACACAGACACATACATATATACCCATGCACACAATTCACACTGTCTGCCTTTATTCATTCCCATCGCCACCTCGCCACACATGGAATGCCATCCCCCTCCCCCCTCATGTGTGCAGGGTAGCACTAGGAAAAGACAACAAAGGCCTCATTCGTTCACACTCAGTCTCTAGCTGTCATGCAATAATGCCCGAAACCACAGCTCCCTTTCCACATCCAGGCCCCACACAGCTTTCCATGGTTTACCCCAGACTCTTCACATGCCCTGATTCAATCCACTGACAGCACGTCAACCCCGGTATACCACATCGATCCAATTCACTCTATTCCTTGCCCGCCTTTCACCCTCCTGCATGTTCAGGCCCCGATCACTCAAAATCTTTTTCACTCCATCTTTCCACCTCCAATTTGGTCTCCCACTTCTCCTTGTTCCCTCCACCTCCGACACATATATCCTCTTGGTCAATCTTTCCTCACTCATTCTCTCCATGTGCCCAAACCATTTCAAAACACCCTCTTCTGCTCTCTCAACCATGCTCTTTTTATTTCCACACATCTCTCTTACCCTTACATTACTTACTCGATCAAACCACCTCACACCACACATTGACCTCAAACATCTCATTTCCAGCACATCCACCCTCCTGTGCACAACTCTATCCATAGCCCACGCCTCGCAACCATACAACATTGTTGGAACCACTATTCCTTCAAACATACCCATTTTTGCTACCTACCTACCCTCATGTATCCAAGATATGGTTGAACTTTGTGTAATGAAGACAGTTGAGAAACATCATAAGCCAATATTCCAGTTTCATGATAAGAGAAGTGGTCCAGGCAGTATGATACAGTGGTTAAATTGATGAAAACTACTATTGACGTTTGTGTAAATAAATTATACATTTCCCTTTTCCATAGCCAGAGGTTGAACCATAATGTGACATTCATTTTTTAATTTCATTTCAAGATAGAAGTTTCAGTTTTCTAAATTATTTCTTACATTTTTCATATGTATATATATATATATATATATATATATATTATTTTTTTTATTTTTTATTATACTTTGTCGCTGTCTCCCGCGTTTGCGAGGTAGCGCAAGGAAACAGACGAAAGAAATGGCCCCCCCCCCCCCCCCCCCCCCATACACATGTATATACATACATCCACACACACAAATATACATACCTACACAGCTTTCCATGGTTTACCCCAGACGCTTCACATGCCTTGATTCAATCCACTGACAGCACGTCAACCCCGGTATACCACATCGCTCCAATTCACTCTATTCCTTGCCCTCCTTTCACCCTCCTGCATATTCAGGCCCCGATCACACAAAATCTTTTTCACTCCATCTTTCCACCTCCAGTTTGTGTATATGTGTATATGTGTGTATGTGTGTATGTATGTGTATATGGGTGTGTATGTATATATATATATTATCCCTGGGGATAGGGGTGAAAGAATACTTCCCACACATTCCTCACGTGTCGTAGAAGGCGACTAGAGGGGACGGGAGCGGGGGGCCAGAAATCCTCCCCTCCTTGTAATTTTTTAACTTTCTAAAAAAAAATGGGAAACAGAAGGAGTAATTATTTATTTGTGCCATATGGGAAGGGAGTTTTGCCTTTGTGGGGCCACATATCTTGAACACTCTCTGCTTTCATACAGCCTTTTGAATTGATGTATGCTGTCTTCTTTGACCATTTCATCAGTCAATCTGTTCCTTTCATCCACCACACATATATTATAAAATGATTTCTTTACATCCTTGTTTGCAAGTTTCATACTTAATTTGACATGCTAGTACAGGAAATTTTCATGCACACTTTATAAAAACTTGTACCTCTATGACGTCCTGTAATAATGAGAATCCAAAGTTCCCTTGTCTGTCTCTTTATAATCTGTAATTGAAATTTTCCATTAGTGTTACCATCTCAAAGAAATGAGTGTTACATTGCATTATGTACCATCCTGATTGTTTCTTCACTGTGATCAGTGTATCTTTTTTTTCGTGTTTGTTGCATTTTTTTTTAATATTTTGTACTAAAAATGCCAGTTTCCCTGGGGATAGGGGAGAAAGAATACTTCCCACGTATTCCCTGCGTGTCGTAGAAGGCGACTAAAAGGGAAGGGAGCGGGGGGCTGGAAATCCTCCCCTCTCGTTTTTTTTTTTTCCAAAAGAAGGAACAGAGGAGAGGTCCAGGTGAGGATATTCCCTCAAAGGCCCAGTCCTCTGTTCTTAACGCTACCTTGCTATCGCGGGAAATAGCGAATAGTATGAAAAAAAAAAAAAAATGCCAGTATGCTCTTCTTTCCCACAGTTACCTAATATTATGTATTATCTTTTTTGACATTTGCCAGCAGACTGTTTGTCTCCTTAACTATTTTTCTGATATGGGACTCTGGCGACAGGTTAGGGATGATCTAGACTCCCAAGTACTTCTCTTATACAGAATCCTCCAACTTATTTCCTGCTAGATAATAATCATATTGAGGCTGTCCTTTGCTTTGTCCCATCCTTATTACTTTCCATTTTCTCAGTTTGAATTTTGCCAACTATATTTCATACCAACTTTGGGGTCTATTTAGGTCCCTTTGTAAGTTGATACAATCCTCAGTGCTTTTTAGTTCCCTTATAACTTTTGCATCATCTGCAAACATATTCAGGTAGGATTTCATACCTTCAGGCAACTCAGCATAAATCAAGAATAGCATTGGTCCCAGACTTGAACCCTGTGGCACTCTGCTGGGTACTCAACCCATTTGGAAGTCTTCTTTAATGTGGGTTCATTGTTCCCTACTATTGGGAACTAAAATGGGCAGCTATGTCTTGCTCCTTGTTAAAGCTTCTCTAAATCCTGTGCTGAAAAATGTTGCTGTTGACAGAATCGCTTTCATTTTTGTAGAAATCAAAGATAAGTTTTGAAAGGAAATATGATTGGGTTAGTTTATAGGCCCTCAGCAAAGACACCAGAGGTAGACAAAAGACTATATGATCAGTTAGCAGAAATTTGCTATGAAAGGAATTTGATCATAGTAGCAGACTTTTTCATAACATTATTTAAGTGGGGAGAAACCCCTTTTAATAGGCTGGGGAATGGGCTTTACCTAAATATGCTTGATAGTGCCCTAATACAATTAGTTGATGAATGTATGTGGGATGAGAATATATTAGATTTAGCTCTTATTACAAATGAGGATCATGTTGACAGTGTTAAAGTCAGAGAAAGGTTTGATTCAAGTGATCACTGGCAAATAACTTTTGAATTAACTTTCAACATTGCCTCTGATGCTGGTCAACATGAGAGGCACAAAAAATATCAAATTTTAGGCTTGCAGATTTTGAAGATCTTTGCATTGCATTTAACAGGCAGACTATGAACATTATAAGTGAAAGCCATATGGATATAGCTTGTGAGAGTTTCATTAAAGCTTTCAATGCAGTTTAGAGAACATTTGTGCTAATGCATAGTAGATGGACTTTTTCCAATATGAAGCCATAATGATGGAATGATGACAGAAAGAACTGTCTGTAGTTAAAGAAAGCAGCACATAAGAAGCACAAAGAGACCAGCTTAATAGAGCAAATTATGTGAGTCTGTGTTGGGAAACTTAGAGACTTATATGTCAAAGTATATATCAGTATGAAGGTTATGTTGCTGGAAATAGCAAAAGAAACTCAAAGGAGTTTTTTGGATATGTTACAAGCAAGAGAGTCCATTCAGTTTGTCCATTAATAACAGAAAATAGTTATTTAGTTCATTACGGCAAAGACACAGCAGAGATTTTAAATGATTTTTCTTTTGCATGTTTTTATTATTATTATTATTTTTTATTTTTTTTTTTGCTTTGTCGCTGTCTCCCGCGTTTGTGAGGTAGCGCAAGGAAACAGACGAAAGAAATGGCCCAACCCACCCCCATACACATGTATATACATACGTCCACACACGCAAATATACATACCTACACAGCTTTCCATGGTTTACCCCAGACGCTTCACATGCCTTGATTCAATCCACTGACAGCACGTCAACCCCGGTATACCACATCGCTCCAATTCACTCTATTCCTTGCCCTCCTTTCACCCTCCTGCATGTTCAGGCCCCGATCACACAAAATCTTTTTCACTCCATCTTTCCACCTCCAATTTGGTCTCCCTCTTCTCCTCGTTCTCTCCACCTCCGACACATATATCCTCTTGGTCAATCTTTCCTCACTCATTCTCTCCATGTGCCCAAACCATTTCAAAACACCCTCTTCTGCTCTCTCAACCATGCTCTTTTTATTTCCACACATCTCTCTTACCCTTACGTTACTTACTCGATCAAACCACCTCACACCACACATTGTCCTCAAACATCTCATTTCCAGCACATCCATCCTCCTGCGCACAACTCTATCCATAGCCCACGCCTCGCAACCATACAACATTGTTGGAACCACTATTCCTTCAAACATACCCATTTTTGCTTTCCGAGATAATGTTCTCGACTTCCACACATTCTTCAAGGCTCCCAGAATTTTCGCCCCCTCCCCCACCCTATGATCCACTTCCGCTTCCATGGTTCCATCCGCTGCCAGATCCACACCCAGATATCTAAAACACTTCACTTCCTCCAGTTTTTCTCCATTCAAACTCACCTCCCAATTGACTTGACCCTCAACCCTACTGTACCTAATAACCTTGCTCTTATTCACATTTACTCTTAACTTTCTTCTTTCACACACTTTACCAAACTCAGTCACCAGCTTCTGCAGTTTCTCACATGAATCAGCCACCAGCGCTGTATCATCAGCGAACAACAACTGACTCACTTCCCAAGCTCTCTCATCCCCAACAGACTTCATACTTGCCCCTCTTTCCAAAACGCTTGCATTCACCTCCCTAACAACCCCATCCATAAACAAATTAAACAACCATGGAGACATCACACACCCCTGCCGCTGTGGTTTCGATGCATTACACATGACAGCTAATGTGGCCTTTGTTGTCGTTTCCTGGTGCTACCTCGCGCGCATGCAAGAGGAGGGGGTTGTCATTTCATATGTGGCGGGGTGGCGACGGGAATGAATAAAGGCAGCAAGTATGAATTATGTACATGTGTAAATATGTATATGTCTGTGTATGTATATATATGTATATGTTGAAATGTATAGTTATGTATATGTGCGTGTGTAGACATGTATGTATATACATGTGTATGTGGGTGGGTTGGGCCATTCTTTCGTCTGTTTACTTGCGCTACCTCGCTAACATGGGAGACAGCGACAAAGTATAATAAAATGAATAAATCGTTATTATACTTAAATGCCATCTTCCGCGTTAGCGAGGTAGCGCAAGGAAGCAGACAAGGAATGGTTCAACCCACCCACATACACATGTATATACATAAATGCCCACATGCGCACATATACATAACTATACATTTCAACGTATATAAACATATCTTTATACATAGACATATACATATATACACATGTACATATCCATACTTGCTGCCTTCATCCATTCCTATCACCACCCCGCCACACTCAAAATAGCATCCCCCACTCTCCAGCGAGGCAGCACCAGGAACAGACAAAAAAGGCCACATTCGTTCACACTCAGTCTACAGCTGTCATGTGTAATGCACAGCTCCCTTTCCACATCCAGGCCCCACAGACCTTTCCAAGGTTTACCCCAGATGTTTCACATGCCCTGGTTCAATCCACTGACAGCACGTTGACCCTGGTGTGCCACATTGTTGCAGTTCACTCTATTCCTTGCACGCCTTTCACCCTCCTGTATGTTCAGGCTCTGATCGCTCAAAATCTTTTTCACTCCATCCTTCCACCTCCAGTTTGGTCTCCCGCTTCTCCTAACCTCCACTTCTGACACCTTATATCCTCTTTGTCAATCTTTCCTTACTCATTCTCTCCATGTGTCCAAACCATTTCAACACACCATCTTCTGCTCTCTCAACCACACTCTTTTTATTATCACACATCTCTCTTACCCTTTCGTTACTTACTTGATCAAACCATCTCACACCACATATTGTCCTCAAACATCTCATTTCCAACACATCCACCCTCCTCTGCACAACCCTATCTATAGCCCATGCCTCGCAACCATATAGCATTGTTGGAACCGCTATTCCTTCAGACATACCCGTTTTTGCTTTCCAAGGTAATGTTCTCTCCTTCCACACATTCTTCAACGCTCCCATAACCTTCGCTCCCTCCCCCATCCTGTGACTCACTTCCACTTCCATGGTTTCATCTGCTGTGAAGTCCACTCCCAGATATCTAAAACACTTCACTTCCTCTAGTTTTTCTCCATTCAAACTTACCTCCCAATTAACTTGTCCCTCAACCCTACTGAACCTAATAACCTTGCTCTTATTCCCATTTACTCTCAACTTTCATCTTTCACACACTTTACCAAAATCAGTCACCAACTTCTGCAGTTTCTCACTTGAATCAGCCACCAGTGCTGTACCACCAGCAAACAACAACTGACTCATTTCCCAAGCCCTTTCATCCAAAACAGACTGCATACTTGCCCCTCTCTCCAGATCTCTTGCATTTACCTCCTTAACTACCCCATCCATAAACAAATTTAACAACCTTAGGGACATCACACACCCCTGCCACAGACTGACATTCATGGGAACCAATCACTCTCCTCTCTCCCTACTAGTACACATGCCTTTACATCCTTGGTAAAAACGTTTCACTCATAGCAACTTACCTCCCACACCACATAATCTTAAAACCTTCCAAAAAGCATCTCTATCCACCCTATCATATGCCTTCTCAAGATCCATAAATGCTACGTACAAATCCATCTGTTTTTCTAAATATTTCTCACATACCTTCTTCAAAGCAAACACCTGATCCATACATCCTCTACCACTTCTGAAATGACACTGCTCTTCTCCAGTCTTATGCTCTGTACATGCCTTCACCCTCTCAGTAATACCCTCCCATATACTTTCCCAGGAAATACTCAAAAAACTTATGCCTCTTTAGTTTGAACACTTACCTTTATCCCCTTTACCTTTGTTACAGTTGCACTATGCATGCATTCCACCAATCCTCAGGCACTTGACCATGGTCCATACATACATTGAATATCCATACCAACCAATCAACAACACAGTCACCCCCCCTTTTTTTTTTATATAAATTCCACTGTAATACCATCCAAAGCTGCCACCTTGCCAACTTTCATATTCCGCAAAGCTTTCACTACCTCTTCTCTGTTCACCAAACCATTCTCCCTGACCCTCTCACTTTGCACACCACCCTGACCAAAACACCCTATATCTGTCACTCTGTCATCAAACACATTCAATAAACCTTCAAAATATTCACTCCATCTCCTTCTCACTTCATCACTACTTGTTACTACCTCCCTGTTTGCTCCCTTCACCAATGTTCCCATTTGTTCTCTTGTGTTACGCACTTTATTTACCTCCTTCCAAAACATCTTTTTATCCTCCCGAAAATTTAATGATACTCTCTCACCCCAACTCTCATTTGCCCCCTTTTTCACCTCTTGCACCTTTCTCTTGACCTCCTGCCTTTTTCTTTTATACATCTCCCAGTCATTTGCACTACTTCCATGCAAAAATCGTCCAAACGTCTCTCTCTTCTCTTTTACTAACAATCTTACTTCTTCATCCCACCATTCATTACTTTCTAATCTGCCCACCTCCCACCTTTTTCATGCCATAAGCATCTTTTGTGTAAGTCATCACTGCTTCCCTAAATACATCCCATTCCTCCCCCATTCCCCTTACGTCATTTGCTCTCACCTTTTTCCATTTTGCACTCAGTCTCTCCTGGTACTTCCTCAAACAAGTCTCTTTTCCAAGCTCACTTACTCTCACCACCCTCTTCTCCCCAACATTCTTTCTTCTATTCTGAACACCTCTACAAATTTTCACCTTCACCTCCACAAGATAGTGATCAAACGTCCCTCTAGCTGCAAGATAGTGATCAAACGTCCCTCTGGCTGCCCCTCTCAGCACATTAGCATCCAAAAGTCTCTCTCATACACACCTATCAATTACCATGTAATCCAATAATGCCCTCTGGCCATCTCTCCTACTCACATTTGTATACTTATGTATCTCTTTTAAACAAGGTATTCCCAATCACCAGTCGTTTTTCAGCGCACAAATCCACAAGCTCTTCACGTTTCCATTTACAACACTGAACACCTCATGTACACCAATTATACCCTCAGCTGCCACATTACTCACCTTTACATTCAAATCACCCATCACTATAACCCAGTCTCGTGCATCAAAGCTATTAACACACTCTCTCAGCTGCTCCTAAAACACTTGCCTCTCATGATCTTTCTTCTCATGATTAGGTGCATAGGCACCAATAATCACCCATCTCTCTCCTTCCACTTTCAGTTTTACCCATATCAGTCTAGAGTTTACACACTATCACATATTCCCATAACTCCTGATTCAGTAGTAGTGCTACTCCTTCCTTTGTTCCTCTTGTCTCACCAACCCCTGACTTTACTCCCAAGATATTCCCAAACCTTTCTTCCCCTTTACCCTTGAGCTTCGTTTCGCTCAGAGTCAAAAAACTGGAGTTCCTTTTCTCAAACATACTACCTGTCTCTCCTTTTTTTCTCATCTTGGTTACATCCACACACATTTAGACACCCCAGTCTGAGCCTTTGAGTAGGATGAGCACTCCTTGCATGACTTCTTCTTCTGTTTCCCCTCTTGCATCTGTATTTATAGTTGAAAATACTGCTCTTGTCCTGAATCCAGGTCCAATTCTAAGAGAGGAAAACATATTGTGACTCATGGATATAAGAGTTGAAGATATAGTATCAGCACTAAATGAAATGAGAATATATAAAGCAGCAGGATGTATGTAAGATTTTTAATGTTTATATCTTATTCCTTATAGCTGGGGAAATACCCTCTGCTAAGTTAGCAGCACTTCAGCGTGTTCTTCAATCAGAGTTCCTGACTGCAGTCCGGGAAGTTTATGAGCATGTGTACGAGACAGTGGATATTTCAGGCTCTCCAGAAATTCGGGCATCTGCTACAGCAAAAGTAAGATATAGTTTAAAAGAATTGTATTTGCCTTAGTTGAACTGAGCTGTAGCATTATTTGTTTCAGATAAATTTAGATGAAGAAAATATACAAATATGTAAAAATCATTGTTTATACCTAAATTGAATTTTTCTTATTGTAAAAGGAAAGTTATTCCATTCTATGTATGCTATTTGCTATATTCATGTATCTTGATAGTTAATAAGATATTAATCAGGCTGCATATTTTTCAGAAAGGACCAGAATTCTTAAGTTTTTCAAAAACAGATTGATATATTCAAAAATGAGGGCAAATGAGAGTTAGGGTGAGAGAGTATCATTGAATTTTAGGGAGAATAAAAAGATGTTTTGGAAGAAGGTAAAAAACGTGCATAAGACAAGAGAACAAATGGGAACATCAGTGAAGGGGGCAAGTGGGGAAGTAATAATATGTAATGAGTGTTTTGAAGGTTTGTTGAATGTGTTTGATGATAGAGTGGTGGACATAGGTTGTTTTGGTTGGGGTGATGTGCAAAGTGAGAGGGTCACTGAGGATGGTTTGGTTAGGAGAGAAGAGGTAGTGAAAGCTGTGAGGAAGATGAAATTTGGCAAGGTGGTGGGTTTGGATGATATTGCAATGGAATATATTAAAAAAGGGGAGTGACTGTGTTGTTGATTGGTTGGTAGGGATATTCAATATATGTATGGAGCAAGTTGAAGTGCCTAAGGATTGGTGGAATGCATGCATAGTGCCATTATACAAAGGCAAAGGGGATAAAGTTGAGTGTTCAAACTACAGAGGCATAAGTTTGTTGAATATTCCTGGGAAATTATATGGGAGAGTATTGATTGAGAAGGTAAAGGCATGTACAGTGCATCAGATTTGGGAAGAGCAGTGTAGTTTCAGAAGTGGTAGAGGATGTGTTGATCAGGTGTTTGCTGTGAAGAATGTATGTGAGAAATACTTAGAAAAACAGATGGATTTGTATGTAGCATTTATGGACCTGCAGAAGGCATATGATAAGGCTGCTTTGTGGAGTATATGGTGTTGGAGGTAAGTTGCTAGAAGCGGTGAAAAGTTTTTAATAAGGATGTAAGGCATATGTACGAGTAGGAAGAGAGGAAAGTGATTGGTTCTCAGTGAATGTTAGTTTGTGGCTAGGGTGTGTGATGTCCCCATGGTTGTTTGACTTGTTTATGGATGGGGTGGTTCAGGAGGGAAATGCATGAGGTTTGGAGAGAGAGGTGAGTATGCAGTCTGTTGTAGTTGTTCGCCAATGATACAGCTCTATTGGCTTATTTAGGCGAGAAACTGCAGAGGTTGGTGACTGAGTTTGGAAAAGTGTGTGAAAGGAGAGTTGAGAGGAAATGTGAATAAGAGCAAGGTTATTAAGGTCAGTAGGGTTGAGGAACAAGTTACTTGGGATGTAATTTTGAATGGAGAAAAATTGGAGGAAGTGAAGTGTTTTAGATATCTAGGAGTGGATTTAGCTGTGGATGGAACCTTGGAAGCAGAAATTAGTCACAGAGTGGGAAGGGGTCTCAGAAAGCAAAAATCGGTTTGTTTGAAGGAATTGTAGTTCCAACAATGTTTAATGGTTGTGAGGCTTGGGCTATACATAGGGTTGTACAGAGGAGGGTAGATGTGTTGGAAATGAAATGTTTGAGGACAATATGTGATGTGAGGTGGTTTGGTCGAGTAAGTAATGAAAGGGTAAGAGAGATGTGTGGAAATAGAAAAGAGTGTGATTGAGAGAGCAGAAGAGGGTGGGTTGAAATGGTTTGGACATTTGGAGAGAAGGAGTGAGGAAAGATTGACATAGAGGATATATGTGTCTGAGGTGAAGGGAATGAGGAGAAGTGGGAGACCAAATTGGAGGTGGAAGGATGGAGTGAAAAAGATTTTGAGCAATCAGGGCCTGAACATACAGGAGGGTGAAAGGCATGCAAGGAATAAGAGTGGATTGGAACGATGTGGTATATCGGGGTTGACTTGCTGTCAATAGATTGAACCAGGGCATGTGAAACGTTTGGGGTAAACCATGGAAAGTTTTGTGGGGGCTGGATGTGGAGAGGGAGCTGTGGTTTCGGTACATTACACATGACAGCTAGAGACTGCATGTGAACGAATTTGGCCTTTGTTGCCTTTTCCTAGCGCTACCTTGCATATGCGGGGGGAGGGGGAGCCATTTCATGCGTTGCGGGGTGGTGGCGGGAATGGATGAAGGCAGCAAGTATGAATATGTACATATGTATATATGTATATGTCTGTGTATGTATATTATGTATACATTGAAATGTATATGTATGTATGTATAGGTGAATGCAAGAGTTTTGGAAAGAGGGGCAAGTATGCAGTCTGTTGTGGATGAGAGAGCTTGGGAAGTGAGTCAGTTGTTCGCTGATGATACAGCACTGGTGGCTGATTCGTGTGAGAAACTGCAGAAGCTGGTATGCAGTCTGTTGTGGATGAGAGAGCTTAGGAAGTGAGTCAGTAGTTGTTCGCTGATGATACTGCACTGGTGGCTGATTCGGGTAAGAAACTGCAGAAGCTGGTGACTGAGTTTGGCAAAGTGTGTGAAAGAAGAAAGCTGAGAGTAAATGTGAATAAGAGCAAGGTTATTAGGTACAGTAGGGTTGAGGGACAAGGCAATTGGGAGGTACGTTTGATTGGAGAAAAACTGGAGGAAGTGAAGTGTTTTAGATATCTGGGAGTGGATTTGGCAGAGGATGGAACCATGGAAGTGGAAGTGAATCATAGGGTGGGGGCGAAAGATTTGGGAGCGTTGAAGAATGTGTGGAAGTTGAGAACATTATCTTGGAAAGCAAAAATGGGTATGTTTGAAGGAATAGTGGTTCCAACAATGATATATGGTTGCGAGGCATGGGCTATAGATAGAGTTGTGCGGAGGAGGGTGGATGTGCTGGAAATGAGATGGTTCAGGACAATATGTGGTGTGAGGTGGTTTGATCGAGTAAGTAGTGAAAGGGTAAGAGAGATGTGTGGTTATAAAAAGAGTGTGGTTGAGAAAGCAGAAGAGGGTGTATTGAAATGGTTTGGTCACATGGAGAGAATGAGTGAGGAAAAATTGACCAAGCGGATATATGTGTCAGAGGTGGAGGGAACGAGGACAAGTGGGAGACCAAATTGGAGGTGGAAAGATGGAGTAAAGAGAATTTTGAGTGATCGGGGCCTGAACATGCAGGAGGGTGAAAGGCATGCAAGGAATAGAGTGAATTGGAATGATGTCGTATACTGGGGTCGACGTGCTGTCAATGGAATGAACCAGGGCATGTGAAGCGTCTGGGGTAAACCATGGAAAGTTCTGTGGGGCCTGGATGTGGAAAGAGAGCTGTGGTTTCTGTGCATTATACATGACAGCTAGAGACTGAGTGTGAACAAATGGGGCCTTTGTTGTCCTAGCACTACCTCGCGCACATGCAAGGGGAGGGGGTTGTTATTTCATGTGTGGCGGGGTGGCGATGGGAATGAATAAAGGCAGACAGTATAAATTATGTACATGTGTATATATGTATTTGTCATTGTGTGTATATATATGTATACGTTGAGATGTATAGGTATGTATATGTGCGTGTGTGGATGTGTATGTATATGCATGTGTATGTTGGTGGGTTGGGCCATTCTTTCGTCGTTTCCTTGCGCTACCTCGCTAACGTGGGAGACAGCAACAAAGTATAATGAATAAAGAAAATAATGTGCATGTGTGGGCGTTTATGTATATACATGTATATACATAGATATGCTTGAACTTGAATATGCTCACTACCAGGTAGATCAGCTTGAAGGTGTAAATCTTGACCAAAGAGGTGATGAATTGTGGGTAGCCATTTCACAACCAAGAGACAAGTCTTCTTATCAGGAAAAGTGTGTACATCTTCCCAGAATCATATTTCCCATCCTGTCAGTTGCTCACAGAAGTGCTGAAGATGGGAGAATTTTCGGTTTGATAAGGAAAAATACTGAATTTCACCCAAGTCTTGGCACACAAAGATTATCATATTTCCTTGCATAGAAATTGTATAGCTGTACTTAAAAAAAAACAATTGTCATCAAGTGAATGTAAGTGAAAGGCTTCTGAAGTGCAAAAAGGCATCCACTGCTTTTAACAAAATGCTCTCCAGCCAGGTCTGAATAAGTGTGGACAAACAGTAGAACCTCTGTTGACTTAGTTCGAGGACCGAAAATGAAACAATACTGACTAGATACCTTGTTGGATTTACAGTGAACGATTGTGGACTATCTACATGTAAATAAACAAATGGAGATCACAGCTTGAGCACTAGACATCATAATTTCCTGGATTGAAAGTGCAGCCTGTATTGTGTGTGTGGTTTTAAGTTTTGTTTTGCAAAATTCCCTTTTTTTACCCAAAATTCCATATTTTTGCCATTCTCTTTTTTTGTTTTTTGTTTTGACAAGGTTGGCAGCTCTGTGAAAGGTGTAAATGGGATAAGGTGAATAGGAGTGATGTGGTGTGCAGGGGGTGGCTTGCTGTCAACGATTTGAAAAAGGCATATCAAGCAGCTGGGAGTCCGGTTGCGGATTAAGGGCTGTAGTTTCAGTGCATTATACCTGACAGCTTGGGAATGGATGCAAAATAATGAGGCCTTTTCGTCATCTTTTCCTTCCTACCTCACTAATGCAAGAAATGGTGAATATATATGAAAGAATAGAAAAGATGTGCCTGCTCTGAACTATGGCTTTCAAGTAGTAAAAGTTTCTTGTGGGAAGGTTTTTTCTTCAAGCATGCTGTATGTATTTTTATGTTTCACTACATCAAATGATAAGGAAAATACCATTTGAACTTAGAAGTGCATAAAGTGCATTTAAGAGATGTATTGGATGTCTGAATTCAGAGATCCGCAAATGTGGATGCGTATGTGGATAGCTTATGTATTTTGTTGATGGGAATGGGGATGTCACTTTCTAAAAACAGCAGATGCAAATGCGGATGTGAATGCCAGACTATGACATCCTCACAGATGCAGATGTTTTCAGGATATTTTGTCATGTTTTAATAGATTCAGAATTATTCATTTTTTTTTTTTTTTTTTGCTTTGTCGCTGTCTCCCGCGTTTGCGAGGTAGCGCAAGGAAACAGATGAAAGAAATGGCCCAACCCACCCCCATACACACGTATATACATACGTCACACACGCAAATATACCTACACAGCTTTCCATGGTTTACCCCAGACGCTTCACATGCCCTGATTCAATCCACTGACAGCACGTCAACCCCGGTATACCACATCGATCCAATTCACTCTATTCCTTGCCCTCCTTTCACCCTCCTGCATGTTCAGGCCCCGATCACACAAAATCTTTTTCACTCCATCTTTCCACCTCCAATTTGGTCTCCCACTTCGCCTCGTTCCCTCCACCTCCGACACATATATCCTCTTAGTCAATCTTTCCTCACTCATTCTCTCCATGTGCCCAAACCATTTCAAAACACCCTCTTCTGCTCTCTCAACCACGCTCTTTTTATTTCCACACATCTCTCTTACCCTTACGTTACTTACTCGATCAAACCACCTCACACCACACATTGTCCTCAAACATCTCATTTCCAGCACATCCATCCTCCTGCGCACAACTCTATCCATAGCCCACGCCTCGCAACCATACAACACTGTTGGAACCACTATTCCTTCAAACATACCCATTTTTGCTTTCCGAGATAATGTTCTCGACTTCCACACATTCTTCAAGGCTCCCAGAATTTTCGCCCCCTCCCCCACCCTATGATCCACTTCCGCTTCCATGGTTCCATCCGCTGCCAGATCCACACCCAGATATCTAAAACACTTTACTTCCTCCAGTTTTTCTCCATTCAAACTTACCTCCCAATTGACTTGACCCTCAACCCTACTGTACCTAATAACCTTGCTCTTATTCACATTTACTCTTAACTTTCTTCTTTCACACACTTTACCAAACTCAGTCACCAGCTTCTGCAGTTTCTCACATGAATCAGCCACCAGCGCTGTATCATCAGCGAACATCAACTGACTCACTTCCCAAGCTCTCTCATCCCCAACAGACTTCATACTTGCCCCTCTTTCCAAAACTCTTGCATTCACCTCCCTAACAACCCCATCCATAAACAAATTAAACAACCATGGAGACATCACACACCCCTGCCGCAAACCTACATTCACTGAGAACCAATCCCTTTCCTCTCTTCCTACACGTACACATGCCTTACATCCTCGATAAAAACTTTTCACTACATCTAACAACTTGCCTCCCACACCATATATTCTTAATACGTTCCACAGAGCATCTCTATCAACTCTATCATATGCCTTCTCCAGATCCATAAATGCCACATACAAATCCATTTGCTTTTCTAAGTATTTCTCACATACATTCTTCGAAGCAAACACCTGATCCACACATCCTCTACCACTTCTGAAACCACACTGCTCTTCCTCAATCTGATGCTCTGTACATGCCTTCACCCTCTCAATCAATACCCTCCCATATAATTTACCAGGAATACTCAACAAACTTATACCTCTGTAATTTGAGCACTCACTCTTATCCCCTTTGCCTTTGTACAATGGCACTATGCACGCATTCCGCCAATCCTCAGACACCTCACCATGAGTCATACATACATTAAATAACCTTACCAACCAGTCAATAATACAGTCACCCCCTTTTTTAATAAATTCCACTGCAATACCATCCAAACCTGCTGCCTTGCTGGCTTTCATATATATATATATATATATATATATATATATATATATATATATATATATATATATATATATATATATGTATATATAGGGGATAGGGGAGAAAGAATACTTCCCACGTATTCCCTGCGTGTCGTAGAAGGCGACTAAAAGGGGAGGGAGCGGGTGGCTGGAAATCCTCCCCTCTCGTTTTTTTTTAATTTTCCAAAAGAGGGAACAGAGAAGGGGGCCAGGTGAGGATTTTCCCTTTAAGGCCCAGTCCTCTGTTCTTAACGCTACCTCGCAAATGCGGGAAATGGCGAATCGTATAAAAAAAAAAGTATATATATATATATATATATATATATATATATATATATATATATATATATATATGTATAAGCGAGATATACATAAGTATACTTATGTAAGTAGGAGAGATGGCCAGAGAGCGTTATTGGATTACGTGTTAATTGACAGGTGTGCGAAAGAGAGACTTTTGGATGTTAATGTGCTGAGAGGTGCAACTGGAGGGATGTCTGATCATTATCTTGTGGAGGCTAAGGTGAAGATTTGTATGGGTTTTCAGAAAAGAAGAGTGAATGTTGGGGTGAAGAGGGTGGTGAGAGTAAGTGAGCTTGAGAAGGAGACCTGTGTGAGGAAGTACCAGGAGAGACTGAGTACAGAATGGAAAAAGGTGAGAACAATGGAAGTAAGGGGAGTGGGGGAGGAATGGGATGTATTTAGGGAATCAGTGATGGATTGCGCAAAAGATGCTTGTGGCATGAGAAGAGTGGGAGGTGGGTTGATTAGAAAGGGTAGTGAGTGGTGGGATGAAGAAGTAAGAGTATTAGTGAAAGAGAAGAGAGAGGCATTTGGACAATTTTTGCAGGGAAAAAATGCAATTGAGTGGGAGATGTATAAAAGAAAGAGACAGGAGGTCAAGAGAAAGGTGCAAGAGGTGAAAAAAAGGGCAAATGAGAGTTGGGGTGAGAGAGTATCATTAAATTTTAGGGAGAATAAAAAGATGTTCTGGAAGGAGGTAAATAAAGTGCGTAAGACAAGGGAGCAAATGGGAACTTCAGTGAAGGGCGCAAATGGGGAGGTGATAACAAGTAGTGGTGATGTGAGAAGGAGATGGAGTGAGTATTTTGAAGGTTTGTTGAATGTGTTTGATGATAGAGTGGCAGATATAGGGTGTTTTGGTCGAGGTGGTGTGCAAAGTGAGAGGGTTAGGGAAAATGATTTGGTAAACAGAGAAGAGGTAGTGAAAGCTTTGCGGAAGATGAAAGCCGGCAAGGCAGCAGGTTTGGATGGTATTGCAGTGGAATTTATTAAAAAAGGGGGTGACTGTATTGTTGACTGGTTGGTAAGGTTATTTAATGTATGTATGACTCATGGTGAGGTGCCTGAGGATTGGCGGAATGCGTGCATAGTGCCATTGTACAAAGGCAAAGGGGATAAGAGTGAGTGCTCAAATTACAGAGGTATAAGTTTGTTGAGTATTCCTGGTAAATTATATGGGAGGGTATTGATTGAGAGGGTGAAGGCATGTACAGAGCATCAGATTGGGGAAGAGCAGTGTGGTTTCAGAAGTGGTAGAGGATGTGTGGATCAGGTGTTTGCTTTGAAGAATGTATGTGAGAAATACTTAGAAAAGCAAATGGATTTGTATGTAGCATTTATGGATCTGGAGAAGGCATATGATAGAGTTGATAGAGATGCTCTGTGGAAGGTATTAAGAATATATGGTGTGGGAGGCAAGTTGTTAGAAGCAGTGAAAAGTTTTTATCGAGGATGTAAGGCATGTGTACGTGTAGGAAGAGAGGAAAGTGATTGGTTCTCAGTGAATGTAGGTTTGCGGCAGGGGTGTGTGATGTCTCCATGGTTGTTTAATTTGTTTATGGATGGGGTTGTTAGGGAGGTAAATGCAAGAGTTTTGGAAAGAGGGGCAAGTATGAAGTCTGTTGGGGATGAGAGAGCTTGGGAAGTGAGTCAGTTGTTGTTCGCTGATGATACAGCGCTGGTGGCTGATTCATGTGTGAAACTGCAGAAGCTGGTGACTGAGTTTGGAAAAGTGTGTGGAAGAAGAAAGTTAAGAGTAAATGTGAATAAGAGCAAGGTTATTAGGTACAGTAGGATTGAGGGTCAAGTCAATTGGGAGGTGAGTTTGAATGGAGAAAAACTGGAGGAAGTGAAGTGTTTTAGATATCTGGGAGTGGATCTGGCAGCAGATGGAACCATGGAAGCGGAAGTGGATCATAGGGTGGGGGAGGGGGCGAAAATCCTGGGGGCCTTGAAGAATGTGTGGAAGTCGAGAACATTATCTCGGAAAGCAAAAATGGGTATGTTTGAAGGAATAGTGGTTCCAACAATGTTGTATGGTTGCGAGGCGTGGGCTATGGATAGAGTTGTGCGCAGGAGGATGGATGTGCTGGAAATGAGATGTTTGAGGACAATGTGTGGTGTGAGGTGGTTTGATCGAGTGAGTAACGTAAGGGTAAGAGAGATGTGTGGAAATAAAAAGAGCGTGGTTGAGAGAGCAGAAGAGGGTGTTTTGAAGTGGTTTGGGCACATGGAGAGGATGAGTGAGGGAAGATTGACCAAGAGGATATATGTGTCGGAGGTGGAGGGAACAAGGAGAAGAGGGAGACCAAATTGGAGGTGGAAAGATGGAGTGAAAAAGATTTTGTGTGATCGGGGCCTGAACATGCAGGAGGGTGAAAGGAGGGCAAGGAATAGAGTGAATTGGAGCGATGTGGTATACCGGGGTTGATGTGCTGTCAGTGGATTGAAGCAAGGCATGTGAAGCGTCTGGGGTAAACCATGGAAAGCTATGTAGGTATGTATATTTGCGTGTGTGGACGTATGTATATACATGTGTATGGGGGGGGGTTGGGCCATTTCTTTCGTCTGTTTCCTTGCGCTACCTCGCAAACGCGGGAGACAGCGACAAAATATAATAATATAATAATAATATATATATATATATATATATATTTTTTTTCTTCTGCTTTGTCGCTGTCTCCCGCGTTTGCGAGGTAGCGCAAGGAAACAGACGAAAGAAATGGCCCAACCCACCCCCATACACATGTATATACATACGTCCACACACGCAAATATACATACCTACACAGCTTTCCATGGTTTACTCCAAAAGCTTCACATGCCGTGATTCAATCCACTGACAGCACGTCAACCCCGGTATACCACATCGCTCCAATTCACTCTATTCCTTGCCCTCCTTTCACCCTCCTGCATGTTCAGGCCCCGATCACACAAAATCTTTTTCACTCCATCTTTCCACCTCCAATTTGGTCTCCCTCTTCTCCTCGTTCCCTCCACCTCCGACACATATATTCTCTTGGTCAATCTTTCCTCACTCATTCTCTCCATGTGCCCGAACCATTTCAAAACACCCTCTTCTGCTCTCTCAACCACGCTCCTTTTATTTCCACACATCTTTCTTACCCTTACGTTACTTACTCGATCAAACCACCTCACACCACACATTGTCCTCAAACATCTCATTTCCAGCACATCCATCCTCCTGCGCACAACTCTATCCATAGCCCACGCCTCGCTACCATACAACATTGTTGGAACCACTATTCCTTCAAACATACCCATTTTTGCTTTCCGAGATAATGTTCTCGACTTCCACACATTCTTCAAGGCTCCCAGAATTTTCGCCCCCTCCCCCACCCTATGATCCACTTCCGCTTCCATGGTTCCATCCGCTGCCAGATCCACTCCCAGATATCTAAAACAGTTCACTTCCTCCAGTTTTTCTCCATTCAAACTCACCTCCCAATTGACTTGACCCTCAACCCTACTGTACCTAATAACCTTGCTCTTATTCACATTTACTCTTAACTTTCTTCTTTCACACACTTTACCAAACTCAGTCACCAGCTTCTGCAGTTTCTCACATGAATCAGCCACCAGCGCTGTATCATCAGCGAACAACAACTGACTCACTTCCTAAGCTCTCTCATCCCCAACAGACTTCATACTTGCCCCTCTTTCCAAAAAAAAAATATATATATATATATATATATATATATATGGAATATATATATATGCATTGGAATTTATTAAAAAAGGGGGTGACTGTATTGTTGACTGGTTGGTAAGGTTATTTAATGTATGTATGACTCATGGTGAGGTGCCTGAGGATTGGCGGAATGCGTGCATAGTGCCATTGTACAAAGGCAAAGGGGATAAGAGTGAGTGCTCAAATTACAGAGGTATAAGTTTGTTGAGTATTCCTGGTAAATTATATGGGAGGGTATTGATTGAGAGGGTGAAGGCATGTACAGAGCATCAGATTGGGGAAGAGCAGTGTGGTTTCAGAAGTGGTAGAGGATGTGTGGATCAGGTGTTTGCTTTGAAGAATGTATGTGAGAAATACTTAGAAAAGCAAATGGATTTGTATGTAGCATTTATGGATCTGGAGAAGGCATATGATAGAGTTGATAGAGATGCTCTGTGGAAGGTATTAAGAATATATGGTGTAGGAGGAAAGTTGTTAGAAGCAGTGAAAAGTTTTTATCGAGGATGTAAGGCATGTGTACGTGTAGGAAGAGAGGAAAGTGATTGGTTCTCAGTGAATGTAGGTTTGCGGCAGGGGTGTGTGATGTCTCCATGGTTGTTTCATTTGTTTATGGATGGGGTTGTTAGGGAGGTAAATGCAAGAGTTTTGGAAAGAGGGGCAAGTATGAAGTCTGTTGGGGATGAGAGAGCTTGGGAAGTGAGTCAGTTGTTGTTCGCTGATGATACAGCGCTGGTGGCTGATTCATGTGAGAAACTGCAGAAGCTGGTGACTGAGTTTGGAAAAGTGTGTGGAAGAAGAAAGTTAAGAGTAAATGTGAATAAGAGCAAGGTTATTAGGTACAGTAGGGTTGAGGGTCAAGTCAATTGGGAGGTGAGTTTGAATGGAGAAAAACTGGAGGAAGTGAAGTGTTTTAGATATCTGGGAGTGGATCTGGCAGCAGATGGAACCATGGAAGCGGAAGTGGATCATAGGGTGGGGGAGGGGGCGAAAATCCTGGGGGCCTTGAAGAATGTGTGGAAGTCGAGAACATTATCTCGGAAAGCAAAAATGGGTATGTTTGAAGGAATAGTGGTTCCAACAATGTTGTATGGTTGCGAGGCGTGGGCTATGGATAGAGTTGTGCGCAGGAGGATGGATGTGCTGGAAATGAGATGTTTGAGGACAATGTGTGGTGTGAGGTGGTTTGATCGAGTAAGTAACGTAAGGGTAAGAGAGATGTGTGGAAATAAAAAGAGCGTGGTTGAGAGAGCAGAAGAGGGTGTTTTGAAATGGTTTGGGCACATGGAGAGAATGAGTGAGGAAAGATTGACCAAGAGGATATATGTGTCGGAGGTGGAGGGAACAAGGAGAAGAGGGAGACCAAATTGGAGGTGGGAAGATGGAGTGAAAAAGATTTTGTGTGATCGGGGCCTGAACATGCAGGAGGGTGAAAGGAGGGCAAGGAATAGAGTGAATTGGAGCGATGTGGTATACCGGGGTTGACGTGCTGTCAGTGGATTGAAGCAAGGCATGTGAAGCGTCTGGGGTAAACCATGGAAAGCTGTGTAGGTATGTATATTTGCGTGTGTGGACGTATGTATATACATGTGTATGGGGGGGGTTGGGCCATTTCTTTCGTCTGTTTCCTTGCGCTACCTCGCAAACGCGGGAGACAGCGACAAAGTATAAAAAAAAATTATATATATATATATATATTATCCCTGGGGATAGGGGATTAAGAGTACTTCCCACGTATTCCCTGCGTGTCGTTGAAGGCGACTAAAAGGGGAGGGAGTGGGGGGCTGGAAATCCTCGCCTCTCTTTTTTTTTTTTTTTTTTTTTTTTTTTAGTTTTCCAAAAGAAGGAACAGAGAATTGGGCCAGGTGAGGGTATTCCCTCAAAGGCCCAGTCCTTTGTTCTTAACGCTACCTCGCTGATGCGGGAAATGGCGAATAGTTTGAAAGAAAAAGAAAAATATATATATATATATTTTTTTTTTTTTTTATACCTCGTCGCTGTCTCCCGCGTTTGCGAGGTAGCGCAAGGAAACAGACGAAAGAAATGGCCCAACCCCCCCCATACACATGTACATACACACGTCCACACACGCAAATATACATACCTACACAGCTTTCCATGGTTTACCCCGGACGCTTCACATGCCTTGATTCAATCCGCTGACAGCACGTCAACCCCTGTATACCACATCGCTCCAATTCACTCTATTCCTTGCCCTCCTTTCACCCTCCTGCATGTTCAGGCCCCGATCACACAAAATCCTTTTCACTCCATCTTTCCACCTCCAATTTGGTCTCCCTCTTCTCCTCGTTCCCTCCACCTCCGACACATATATCCTCTTGGTCAATCTTTCCTCACTCATTCTCTCCATGTGCCCAAACCACTTCAAAACACCCTCTTCTGCTCTCTCAACCACGCTCTTTTTATTTCCACACATCTCTCTTACCCTTACGTTACTTACTCGATCAAACCACCTCACACCACACATTGTCCTCAAACATCTCATTTCCAGCACATCCATCCTCCTGCGCACAACTCTATCCATAGCCCACGTCTCGCAACCATACAACATTGTTGGAACCACTATTCCTTCAAACATACCCATTTTTGCTTTCCGGGATAATGTTCTCGACTTCCACACATTTTTCAAGGCTCCCAAAATTTTCGCCCCCTCCCCCATCCTATGATCCACTTCCGCTTCCATGGTTCCATCCGCTGACAGATCCACTCCCAGATATCTAAAACACTTCACTTCCTCCAGTTTTTCTCCATTCAAACTCACCTCCCAATTGACTTGACCCTCAACCCTACTGTACCTAATAACCTTGCTCTTATTCACATTTACTCTTAACTTTCTTCTTCCACACACTTTACCAAACTCCGTCACCAGCTTCTGCAGTTTCTCACATGAATCTGCCACCAGCGCTGTATCATCAGCGAACAACAACTGACTCACTTCCCAAGCTCTCTCATCCCCAACAGACTTCATACTTGCCCCTCTTTCCAAGACTCTTGCATTTACCTCCCTAACAACCCCATCCATAAACAAATGAAACAACCATGGAGACATCACACACCCCTGCCGCAAACCTACATTCACTGAGAACCAATCACTTTCCTCTCTTCCTACACGTACACATGCCTTACATCCTCGATAAAAACTTTTCACTGCTTCTAACAACTTGCCTCCCACACCATATATTCTTAATACCTTCCACAGAGCATCTCTATCAACTCTATCATATGCCTTCTCCAGATCCATAAATGCTACATACAAATCCATTTGCTTTTCTAAGTATTTCTCACATACATTCTTCAAAGCAAACACCTGATCCACACATCCTCTACCACTTCTGAAACCACACTGCTCTTCCCCAATCTGATGCTCTGTACATGCCTTCACCCTCTCAATCAATACCCTCCCATATAATTTACCAGGAATACTCAACAAACTTATACCTCTGTAATTTGAGCACTCACTCTTATCCCCTTTGCCTTTGTACAATGGCACTATGCACGCATTCCGCCAATCCTCAGGCACCTCACCATGAGTCATACATACATTAAATAACCTTACCAACCAGTCAACAATACAGTCACCCCCTTTTTTTATAAATTCCACTGCAATACCATCCAAACCTGCTGCCTTGCCGGCTTTCATCTTCTGCAAAGCTTTTACTACCTCTTCTCTGTTTACCAAATCATTTTCCCTAACCCTCTCACTTTGCACACCACCTCGACCCAAACACCCTATATCTGCCACTCTGTCATCAGACACATTCAATAAACCTTCAAAATACTCATTCCATCTCCTTCTCACATCACCACTACTTGTTATCACCTCCCCATTTACGCCCTTCACTGAAGTTCCCATTTGCTCCCTTGTCTTACGCACCCTATTTACCTCCTTCCAGAACATCTTTTTATTCTCCCTAAAATTTACTGATAGTCTCTCACCCCAACTCTCATTTGCCCTTTTTTTTCACCTCTTGCACCTTTCTCTTGACCTCTTGTCTCTTTCTTTTATACTTCTCCCACTCAATTGCATTTTTTCCCTGCAAAAATCGTCCAAATGCCTCCCTCTTCTCTTTCACTAATACTCTTACTTCTTCATCCCACCACTCACTACCCTTTCTAAACAGCCCACCTCCCACTCTTCTCATGCCACAAGCATCTTTTGCGCAATCCATCACTGATTCCCTAAATACATCCCATTCCTCCCCCACTCCCCTTACTTCCATTGTTCTCACCTTTTTCCATTCTGTACACAGTCTCTCCTGATACTTCCTCACACAGGTCTCCTTCCCAAGCTCACTTACTCTCACCACCTTCTTCACCCCAACATTCACTCTTCTTTTCTGAAAACCCATACTAATCTTTATCTTGTGGAGGCTAAGGATATATATATATATATATATATATATATATATATATATATATATATATATATATATATATATATATATTTTTTTTTTTTTTTTCTGCTTTGTCGCTGTCTCCCGCGTTTGCGAGGTAGCGCAAGGAAACAGACGAAAGAAATGGCCCAACCCACCCCCATACACATGTATATACATACGTCCACACACGCAAATATACATACCTACACAGCTTTCCATGGTTTACCCCAGACGCTTCACATGCCTTGATTCAATCCACTGACAGCACGTCAACCCCGGTATACCACATCGCTCCAATTCACTCTATTCCTTGCCCTCCTTTCACCCTCCTGCATGTTCAGGCCCCGATCACACAAAATCTTTTTCACTCCATCTTTCCACCTCCAATTTGGTCTCCCTCTTCTCCTTGTTCCCTCCACCTCCGACACATATATTCTCTTGGTCAATCTTTCCTCACTCATTCTCTCCATGTGTCCGAACCATTTCAAAACACCCTCTTCTGCTCTCTCAACCACGCTCTTTTTATTTCCACACATCTCTCTTACCCTTACGTTACTTACTCGATCAAACCACCTCACACCACACATTGTCCTCAAACATCTCATTTCCAGCACATCCATCCTCCTGCGCACAACTCTATCCATAGCCCACGCCTCGCAACCATACAACATTGTTGGAACCACTATTCCTTCAAACATACCCATTTTTGCTTTCCGAGATAATGTTCTCGACTTCCACACATTCTTCAAGGCTCCCAGAATTTTCGCCCCCTCCCCCACCCTATGATCCACTTTCGCTTCCATGGTTCCATCCGCTGCCAGATCCACTCCCAGATATCTAAAACAGTTCACTTTTTCCAGTTTTTCTCCATTCAAACTCACCTCCCAATTGACTTGACCCTCAACCCTACTGTACCTAATAACCTTGCTCTTATTCACATTTACTCTTAACTTTCTTCTTTCACACACTTTACCAAACTCAGTCACCAGCTTCTGCAGTTTCTCACATGAATCAGCCACCAGCGCTGTATCATCAGCGAACAACAACTGACTCACTTCCTAAGCTCTCTCATCCCCAACAGACTTCATACTTGCCCCTCTTTCCAAAAAAAAATATATATATATATATATTCTTTCTTTTCTTTCATACTATTCGCCATCTCCCGCGTTAGCAAGGTAGCGTTAAGAACAGAGGACTGGGCCTCTGAGGGAATGTCCTAACCTGGCCTCGTTCTCTGTTCCTTCTTTTGGAAAATCAAAAAAAAAAAAAAAAAAAAAAAAAAAAAATATATATATATATATATATGGAATATATATATATGCATTGGAATTTATTAAAAAAGGGGGTGACTGTATTGTTGACTGGTTGGTAAGGTTATTTAATGTATGTATGACTCATGGTGAGGTGCCTGAGGATTGGCGGAATGCGTGCATAGTGCCATTGTACAAAGGCAAAGGGGATAAGAGTGAGTGCTCAAATTACAGAGGTATAAGTTTGTTGAGTATTCCTGGTAAATTATATGGGAGGGTATTGATTGAGAGGGTGAAGGCATGTACAGAGCATCAGATTGGGGAAGAGCAGTGTGGTTTCAGAAGTGGTAGAGGATGTGTGGATCAGGTGTTTGCTTTGAAGAATGTATGTGAGAAATACTTAGAAAAGCAAATGGATTTGTATGTAGCATTTATGGATCTGGAGAAGGCATATGATAGAGTTGATAGAGATGCTCTGTGGAAGGTATTAAGAATATATGGTGTGGGAGGCAAGTTGTTAGAAGCAGTGAAAAGTTTTTATCGAGGATGTAAGGCATGTGTACGTGTAGGAAGAGAGGAAAGTGATTGGTTCTCAGTGAATGTAGGTTTGCGGCAGGGGTGTGTGATGTCTCCATGGTTGTTTCATTTGTTTATGGATGGGGTTGTTAGGGAGGTAAATGCAAGAGTTTTGGGAAGAGGGGCAAGTATGAAGTCTGTTGGGGATGAGAGAGCTTGGGAAGTGAGTCAGTTGTTGTTCGCTGATGATACAGCGCTGGTGGCTGATTCATGTGAGAAACTGCAGAAGCTGGTGACTGAGTTTGGTAAAGTGTGTGGAAGAAGAAAGTTAAGAGTAAATGTGAATAAGAGCAAGGTTATTAGGTACAGTAGGGTTGAGGGTCAAGTCAATTGGGAGGTGAGTTTGAATGGAGAAAAACTGGAGGAAGTGAAGTGTTTTAGATATCTGGGAGTGGATCTGGCAGCGGATGGAACCATGGAAGCGGAAGTGGATCATAGGGTGGGGGAGGGGGCGAAAATTCTGGGGGCCTTGAAGAATGTGTGGAAGTCGAGAACATTATCTCGGAAAGCAAAAATGGGTATGTTTGAAGGAATAGTGGTTCCAACAATGTTGTATGGTTGCGAGGCGTGGGCTTTGGATAGAGTTGTGCGCAGGAGGATGGATGTGCTGGAAATGAGATGTTTGAGGACAATGTGTGGTGTGAGGTGGTTTGATCGAGTGAGTAACGTAAGGGTAAGAGAGATGTGTGGAAATAAAAAGAGCGTGGTTGAGAGAGCAGAAGAGGGTGTTTTGAAGTGGTTTGGGCACATGGAGAGGATGAGTGAGGAAAGATTGACCAAGAGGATATATGTGTCGGAGGTGGAGGGAGCAAGGAGAAGAGGGAGACCAAATTGGAGGTGGAAATATGGAGTGAAAAAGATTTTGTGTGATCGGGGCCTGAACAAGCAGGAGGGTGAAAGGAGGGCAAGGAATAGAGTGAATTGGAGCGATGTGGTATACCGGGGTTGACGTGCTGTCAGTGGATTGAATCAAGGCATGTGAAGCGTCTGGGGTAAACCATGGAAGGTATGTATATTTGCGTGTGTGGACGTATGTATATACATGTGTATGGGGGGGGTTGGGCCATTTCTTTCGTCTGTTTCCTTGCGCTACCTCGCAAACGCGGGAGACAGCGACAAAGTATATAAAAAAAAAAAATATATTGTTGACTGGTTGGTAAGGTTATTTAATGTATGTATGACTCATGGTGAGGTGCCTGAGGATTGGCGGAATGCGTGCATAGTGCCATTGTACAAAGGCAAAGGGGATAAGAGTGAGTGCTCAAATTACAGAGGTATAAGTTTGTTGAGTATTCCTGGTAAATTATATGGGAGGGTATTGATTGAGAGGGTGAAGGCATGTACAGAGCATCAGATTGGGGAAGAGCAGTGCGGTTTCAGAAGTGGTAGAGGATGTGTGGATCAGGTGTTTGCTTTGAAGAATGTATGTGAGAAATACTTAGAAAAGCAAATGGATTTGTATGTAGCATTTATGGATCTGGAGAAGGCATATGATAGAGTTGATAGAGATGCTCTGTGGAAGGTATTAAGAATATATGGTGTGGGAGGCAAGTTGTTAGAAGCAGTGAAAAGTTTTTATCGAGGATGTAAGGCATGTGTACGTGTAGGAAGAGAGGAAAGTGATTGGTTCTCAGTGAATGTAGGTTTGCGGCAGGGGTGTGTGATGTCTCCATGGTTGTTTAATTTGTTTATGGATGGGGTTGTTAGGGAGGTAAATGCAAGAGTCCTGGAAAGAGGGGCAAGTATGAAGTCTGTTGGGGATGAGAGAGCTTGGGAAGTGAGTCAGTTGTTGTTCGCTGATGATACAGCGCTGGTGGCAGATTCATGTGAGAAACTGCAGAAGCTGGTGACTGAGTTTGGTAAAGTGTGTGGAAGAAGAAAGTTAAGAGTAAATGTGAATAAGAGCAAGGTTATTAGGTACAGTAGGGGTGAGGGTCAAGTCAATTGGGAGGTGAGTTTGAATGGAGAAAAACTGGAGGAAGTGAAGTGTTTTAGATATCTGGGAGTGGATCTGTCAGCGGATGGAACCATGGAAGCGGAAGTGGATCATAGGGTGGGGGAGGGGGCGAAAATTTTGGGAGCCTTGAAAAATGTGTGGAAGTCGAGAACATTATCTCGGAAAGCAAAAATGGGTATGTTTGAAGGAATAGTGGTTCCAACAATGTTGTATGGTTGCGAGGCGTGGGCTATGGATAGAGATGTGCGCAGGAGGATGGATGTGCTGGAAATGAGATGTTTGAGGACAATGTGTGGTGTGAGGTGGTTTGAGCGAGTGAGTAACGTAAGGGTAAGAGAGATGTGTGGAAATAAAAAGAGCATGGTTGAGAGAGCAGAAGAGGGTGTTTTGAAATGGTTTGGGCACATGGAGAGAATGAGTGAGGAAAGATTGACCAAGAGGATATATGTGTCGGAGGTGGAGGGAACGAGGAGAAGAGGGAGACCAAATTGGAGGTGGAAAGATGGAGTGAAAAAGATTTTGTGTGATCGGGGCCTGAACATGCAGGAGGGTGAAAGGAGGGCAAGGAATAGAGTGAATTGGAGCGATGTGGTATACAGGGGTTGACGTGCTGTCAGTGGATTGAATCAAGGCATGTGAAGCGTCTGGGGTAAACCATGGAAAGCTGTGTAGGTATGTATATTTGCGTGTGTGGACGTATGTACATGTGTATGGGGGGGGGGTTGGGCCATTTCTTTCGTCTGTTTCCTTGCGCTACCTCGCAAACGCGGGAGACAGCGACAAAGTATAAAAAAAAAAAAAAAAAAAAAAAAAATATATATATATATATATATATATATATATATATATATATATATATATATATATATATATATATATATATATATTTTTTTTTTATTTTTAATTATTCATATGATATAGAATATCAATCATTTCCAAGTGGGAGCTACTTTCAGTACAGAGTGCTGTGATTGTAGTTTCGTATTGTTATGATGAGTTTCAGCCATACAAGTTGAGTGTTATCAGGATGCAGGACGGGGACCTAACTTGTCGTACATCCCACCAACCACTTTCCCCAACCTTCTTCCTTTTGAAAGTGGTTAACTTAACTCCTAATGTGTTAACAGCTGTTCTTTCATCACTTAGTCGTTCAGTATTTAAAGTTCAAGATTAGTAGGTTTTTCTTCAAAAACAAAATTTTCTCTGCCTTTTCTTCTAAAAGTCACTTATGTTTTGCATCATAGATCAAGCTAGCACCACTCAATAGCTGCTCACTAGGGACGCTGCTTGGGGGACAGCAAAGATATCAGCAAGCAACCTTCACCAAATCAGGGTAGATCCCACTATCGCAAACTGTCTTGACTTGTTCCATTGACTTTCATTTCCTAGTGATACCCCTGAGTATCTTCCATTGCAGTCTTCCCTGCTGCATGTGTTTCTTCCATTTCATCATCAGTACTGGAAACAAGAATAGGTCGTTGCTTCATCCAGTGTTCCCCAGGTGTTTGGTTGTGTTAATTGTTTGTGTTTTGTCATCTCTTCTTCGTTTTCTTCTTGGTTCATTGCTGTCATTTGCTTTGGTGCTCAGCTGAGTCAGCTCTTCAGTAGTCTGGCAGCTGATGATTTCACTTGATTAGTGATGTGAGAAGAGGAAAAGAATTTACTTTTATATCCTTGAACAAGATATGTTGCAACTCTGTACAGATCTCACTTTCAAGCCAGGAAAATTTTTTTTCATTATCACCTCGCATTGTTTGTTTCATGATATTTACTACTTGTGTTGCTTTTTTATTTTGAGGGATTCAATCATTGGTTTGATATCTGGTTCAGAGCCTGAAACTGAGGCATCAGTTACTTCAGAAACTTCTGATGTGCATGGCTGAAGAGTGGTTTTCAAGGAAACTATAAGAGGCATCACATCACCTACTGTAGATGTTGAATCACTCAGTCTTTTTGTGAGCTTTTCCACATTCAGACATTATTAACCATTCAGTGGTGCTGAGTTGCTTTATTTTGGAGTTGGTAGCAGCATACAAATATAGTGACTCCTTTATTTCTAGTGTCCTTTTTAGCATGTGCAAGGTACTGATCCACCTTGTGGGTGTATTATGGACAGCACATAGCTTGGGTTCTTGCAGCCTGTCTTGAATCATTTGTAGTTCACCTTTATCCATTGTGGAGTGATGAAAATGAGTAGCAATGCTGCGACATTTCTGAATTATCTTGTCTATTTCATCCTGTGATGATATTCCAGTTATAACAGCTTGTATTTTATTCACAGCACAATCCAAATGATTTACACCTGACAGGAATAGAGCTCTTTTCATAGTTGCTCTTGCATCACACAAAACACAGTGCACATTTATACAAGAAATGTTCCACTTTGTCATTAGATCATCAAACTCTCTAGAAGTATACTCTCCTGTGTGCTGTTCTTGTAGTGGTTCAACACCTAGCCCAAAGTTTATTCTTTCAAAGTCCTTACTGATAACATGTGCCATTAGACTCAGCAGTGAAACACCTGCTGAGGTATCTGACCACACATCATTTGTGAAGGAGATCTTGCTGTCCCACTTCATTACATCAATCCATTCCTTTATTTCTTTGAAAACTGACTCATACACGTCATTGGATATCAATGAAGAATAAAAGTTTCACTGCTTCAGCCTGTATTGTGGAGCAGCTTCAGCCATCGGTCTCATGAATCCTATGTCCTCAACATGACTGATTGGTAAATCATCTATTGCTAACATTCCTGCTACACACTTATCCAGTTTCTTTGATTTAAAGTTGGAAGTATCCCACAGTTTTCCATTCTGAAAATATTCTTCAACATTTCTTTGTTTAATGTCTGACATCACTTTTTGCAAAGTTTTTTCTGCCTTTAGTTTTTCCTCTAACTTCTTTCTTCTGCTTCTCACTCTTCCAACCGTTCTTTGTACATTGACTTCAAAATTATTTTTCAATGATGTAGTTCCATGTCCCTATTGTGAACAATCTTTTTTTTTACACAAAAGGCACTGCACTAAGTTATTTTGTTGTTCCACAAAGTATTTTCACACTTGAGTGTTTGTGTTTCTTGGTGCCATTGTGCATAAAATAGAGTCAGTAAGGTTTGGTAAACCTGATTATTTCACTTCAAGCAGTATGATCTACTCACACACTGCCTACCCAAGAGGCAAGCTCTACACTGTGGCCAGTGTATGGTGACCCATATGACTCATGTTAGCTCCCCCACAACACTTTATCATGGAGTGATATGAAGTGCTTAGCACTACCAGTTCTTGTTTTTCAGTCTTCTTTTGTATATCCACCATATCCTCTTTGTGTGTGGTAAGGACATGGATGCAGATGTATATTGAATTGCAGGTTTGGATGGTGATGTGGATGTTTATCACAAACACGGATGTCGATATTAAAAAAAATGATGTGGATGTTTCAAATATGCAGATATCCGATACATCTCTAGTGCATTTACGTTTGGAATTGTGAATCATGTTGTTCATGATTATTTTGTGGTCAAAAAAGATAAACTTGTTATACAGAATCATACACTGTAGTTGGTTATGATAACTTGACTGACTGGTCCATTTTTGTGACACAGTATATCATTGTAGATATTGGAAGGAAGGAGTAATTGAATAGCAGGATATGATGAATGGAGATATATGAGATAAACATATCTTGAAATAGCAAAGTATAGTAAAATGTGGAGTCTTTTCAGGCAACTGTTGCTGCATTTGCTGCAAGTGAAGGGCATGCCCATCCAAGAGTTGTGGAATTGCCCAAGACTGATGAAGGGCTAGGGTTTAATGTGATGGGTGGAAGGGAACAGAATTCTCCCATCTATATCTCTCGTATTATCCCAGGAGGTGTTGCTGACCGACATGGTGGACTGAAAAGGGGTGACCAGCTCCTTTCGGTCAATGGAGTTGTGAGTTTAGTTTGTTGAATTATTAGTATTGAGGAGAACATGGTGTTTTGATTTTTTTGAAGTATAAGTGAGAATGTAGATGACCACTGTAACATATTTTATAATATGGAAAATATTTCAAAAACTACTGATTTGATATGATCCTTCTTATGTCATTTATATAGAAACTCTGGTAATTTTTGTGAATTTTTCAGTAATATTCCTTGCACTTTGTTAATATGCTCAACAGCATGTAAAGCAAAAAAGCTATTGTGGTTATGATTCCAAAGATAAGATTAACTGAACTGTTGCTTGAAAAATATTTTGATACACAGATGCTATCTCTGCCCCTTATATAATATAACATACTGATGCTCTTTCTCTTTACTCCTTTTATAAAACATGGAGAGAATGAGTGAGGAAAGATTGACCAAGAGGATATATGTGTCAGAGGTGGAGGGAATGAGGAGAAGTGGGAGACCAAATTGGAGGTTGAAAGATGGAGTGAAAAAGATTTTGAGTGATCGGGGCCTGAACATGCAGGAGGGTGAAAGGCGGGCAAGGAATAGAGTGAATTGAAACGATGTGGTATACCGGGGCCGACGTGCTGTCAATGGAATGAACCAGGGCATGTGAAGCATCTGGGGTAAACCATGGAAAGTTCTGTGGGGCCTGGATGTGGAAAGAGAGCTGTGGTTTCGGTGCATTATTACATGACAGCTAGAGACGAATGGGGCCTTTGTTGTCTTTTCCTAACACTACCTCGCACACATGAGGGGGGAGGGGGTTGTTATTACATGTGTGGCGGGGTGGCGATGGAAATGAATACAGGCAGACAGTATGAATTATGTACATGTGTATATGTGTATATGTTTGTGTGTGTATATACATGTATACGTTGAGATGTATAGGTATGTATATTTGCGTGTGTGGACGTGTATGTGGGTGGGTTGGGCCATTCTTTCGTCTGTTTCCTTGCGCTACCTCGCTAATGCGGGAGATAGCGACAAAGCAAAATAAATAATAAAATAAAAGATAACTAATGATTTTACTTGTGTTCCAACCAAGTCAGAGTTCTCCTACTATTTTTTTTCCAACCAATGCTCTTTATTACTTCTCATATGCAACTAAAAATCTTTCTCTTTAATCTCTGTGGAATTTAACCAACCAATTCTTTTCATGTATTTTTCATAAAACAAACAGCCTGTTCTCTTTCATTGTACTCAGTCAGTAATATAACTTATTGGTACATTTTCACTCTGTAAGTTAATTGATTTATGAACTTGCTTTTACTCTCCAAATAACATAATCTAAGTATATTCCAAAAACGTTTTGTGTTTACTGATTTTTTCTAATGAAATTAATCGGAATCTTAATTTTGGGTCAGGTGTTTGTGTTTGATGCTATTCTAAAACATCTTTTTCTTCATTGTTTCAGTATAGAAGTAGCCTTTTCCATTTAATCTGTATTTACTTCTCTAGAACAAATGAGAACATCGGTGAAGGGGGCTAATGGGGAGGTAATAACAAGTAGTGGTGAAGTGAGAAGGAGATGGAGTGAGTATTTTCAAGGTTTGTTGAATGTGTTTGATGATAAGAGTGGCAGATATAGGCTGCTTTGGTTGAGATGGTGTGCAAAGTGAAAGTGTCAGGGAGAATGGTTTGATAAACATAGAAGAGGTAGTGAAAGCTTTGCGGAAGATGAAAGCTGGCAAGTCAGCGGGTTTAGTTGTTATTGCTGTGGAATTTATTAAAAAAGGGGGTGACTGTGTTGTTGACTGTTTGTTGAGAATATTCAATGTACGAAGTGCCTGAGGATTGGCAGAATGCTTGCATAGTGCCATTGTATAAAGGCAAAGGGGATAGAGGTGAGTGTTCAAATCACAGAGTTATAAGTTTGTTGAGTATTTCTGGGATATTATATGGGAGGGTATTGATTGAGAGGATGAAGGCATGTACAGAGCATCAGATTGGGGAAGAGAAGTGTGGTTTCAGAAGTGGTAGAGGCTGTGTGGATCAGGTGTATGCTTTGAAGAATGTATGTGAGGAATACTTAGAAAGACATTGATTTGTATATAGCATTTATGGATCTTGAGAAGGCATATGATGGAGTTGATATAGATGCTTTGTGGAAGGGTATTAAGAATACATGGTGTGGGAGGCAAGTTGCTAGAAGCCGTGAAAAGTTTTTATAGAAGATGTAAGGCATGTGTACGTGTAGAAAGAGAGGAAAGTGATTGGTTCTCAGTGAATATTGGTTTGTGGCAGGGGTGCGTGATGTCTCCATGGCTGTTTAATTTGTTTATGGATTGGGTTGTTAGGGAGGTGAATGCAAGAATTTTGGAGAGAGGGGCAAGTATGCAGTCTGTTGTGGATGAGAGTGCTTGGGAAGTGAGTCAGTTGTTGTTTGCTGATGATGCAGCACTGGTGGCTAATTCAGGTGAGAAACTGCAGAAGCTGGTGACTGAGTTTGGCAAAGTGTGTGAAAGAAGAAAGCTGAGAGTAAATGTGAATAAGAGCAAGGTTATTAAGTACAGTAGGGTTGAGGAACAATTCAATTGGGAGGTACATTTGAGTGGAGAGGAACTGGAGGAAGTGAAGTGCTTTAGAGATCTGGGAGTGGATTTGGCTGCGAATGGAACCGTGGATGTGGAAGTGAGTCATTGGGTGGGGGAGGGGGCGAAGGTTCTGGGAGCATTGAAGAATGTGTGGAGAGCAAGAACGTTATCTCGGAGAGCAAAAATGGGTATGTTTGAAGGAATAGTGGTTCCAACAATTTTATATGGTTGTGATGCGTGGGCTATAGATAGGGTTTTGCGAAGGAGGGTGGATGTGTTGGAAATGAATGTTTGAGGACAATATGTGGTGTGAGGTGGTTTGATCGAGTAAGTAATGAAAGGATAAGAGAGATATGTGGTAATAAAAAGAGTGTGGTTGAGAGAGCAGAAGAGGGTGTATTGAAATGATTTGGTCATGTGGGGAGAATGAGTGAGGAAAGATTGACAAAGAGGATATATGTGTCAGAGGTGGAGGGAACAAGGAGAAGTGGGAGACCAAATTGGGGGTGGAAGGATGGAGTGAAGAAGATTTAGAGTGATTAGGGCCTAAACATACAGGAGGGTGAAAGGCGTATAAGAAATAGAGTGAATTGGAACGATGTGATATACCGGGGTCAATGTGCTGTCAGTAGATTGAACCGGGGCATGTGAAGCGTCTGGGGTAAATCTTAGAAAGTTTTGTGGGGCCTAGATGTGGAAAGGGAGCCGTGGTTTTGGTGCATTACACATGACAGCTGTAGACTGAGTGTGAGTGAATGTGGCCTTTTGTCTTTTCCTAGCTCTACCTCGCACACGCGCACGCATGGCGGGAGGTGCTATTTCATGTATGGTGGAGTGGTGACGGGAATGAATAAAGGCAGCAAGTATGAATATGTATGTGTGTGTATATGTATATGTCTGTATATGTATATATGTCTGTGTATATATATGTATGTATAAGTTGAAATGTATGGGCATGTATATGTGCGTGTGTGGGTGTGTATGTACATACATATGTACGTGGGTGGGTTGGGCCATTGTTTCGCCTGTTTCCTTGCGCTACCTTGCTAATGCAGGAGACAGCAACAAAGTATAAAATAAATGAAAATAAAAACTTCTCTAGGGACAATATTTCATTGCTCCTTTTCCCTCGCTCTGTCACATAAGTTATTGGTACTTTTTCAGCCTATAGGTTTTATTGACTAATGTACTTGCTCTTTGCTCTTCATATAATAAAACCTATTCATTTTAAAGGTGCATTGTTTGCTTACTGGTTTTCTGTAATGAAATTACTAAATTGGAATCTTTAATATATGTTCAGGTGTTTGAATTAAAGTTATTTTGGAACACCTTTTCTGTCATTTTTTCAAGTGTAGAAGTAATGTGCTTAAACCCTTATGTCACTGATGGGACATATCTTGTAATTTTCTTGCACTTAAAGTCATTCTTTTTACTTTTTCTAAATAGTTTTTGCATTAATCACTCATTGAAAGAAAAGATTTGTGGTTTGTCAAGAAGGGAATAGAACAAAGTAAAAAGAAAATTTTAAGAAATGCTTTCCACTGTGAATATACTTGATTTGTCATGGGATTACCTGTGTGGTGTTACCATGTGACTTGATACCTCCTTTACTGGCAGAGTGTTGAGGGTGAGAACCATGAGCGTGCAGTGGAATTGCTGAAGGCTGCCAGTGGCTCCGTCAAGCTGGTGGTCCGCTACACCCCCCGAGTTTTGGAAGAGATGGAGATGCGGTTCGACAAACAGCGGGCGTCACGTAGGCGAACTTCCCAGTTACAGTAGAGACCCCCTAGTGAAGGAATGGCGTGGTCTGAGGTCACCTCGTGCGGGAGATGGGGAACAGGCAGAGACCCAGCCAGGTTGAGAGTTGACAGTTGTAGAGTAGTCAAAATTCACTGTTGTTTAGTTTAGAGGCACTGTTATGCCTTGGCTTAAAATTAGAGTGGTGTTTAGGTCAGTTGCTAATTCTGTATTTACAGTAGAGCATCTGTCATATAACCTGATTGGAAAGCTGGCCTGTCAGATCACCATACTTTAGTATTAAAGCAATTTCTTTATGCCTTTGGTCCTGGATTAGAGTTCAGGAGCAGCTTTTGATATTTTTCATTGCTTAAACTTACACTGGACACCATTGCTTTGATTTGAAATCAGTTTTTGAATTGTAATTGTACCATGAATTACCAAGGAAAGTGTGTCACTACTGACTTGATATTTACATTGCAATCCAATTCTACTTGGGGATGTAACCTCTTCCTCATAGATGCTCAGCTGTACTTATGCCTGTTTTGCACATCAGATAAGTTTGTTTGATATTGATGAATTTTTTGTTGCTTCGAGATAATAGTAAAAGGCAGCATATGTTTCTGAATTGGACATGTGAACTAAATTTCTCACAAGCTTTGGTTTGACATTTATGAACTGTGTTAGCCAAAAATTTGAATTGATGACTGCCAACCACTCACATGGCATCCTCAGTATATGTGATCAAGAGCTTCAGTTTCATGTCAGAAGACAACTATCTCTTCCCCTTAACTGTGATGCCACCACTGATTTTGGCATTGCTTACACAAAGATTGTTGTCCCATTCTTGTCCAGGCAATTATCAGCTCATTTTCTCAGTGATTGAGATTCATCTGAGTGTTTATATGCTAAATGCCATTTAAAGGTGTGAGAAGATAATACTCATTCTTTTCAAATGAAGCTGGGTAGTATCTTTCGGTTTTTCTTGAATTTTTCAGATAGCTATATGTCTAGGATAGAACACTAGCTGATGAGTGATGTATTACAAAGAGACAGGAGATTTGTGTGAGCTTTCTTTGACTTAACTACAGTAACTCGGTAACTGTCTTGGCCTTTATTAAGGATGGTGGTTTGGAAATGAAGCTTGTTCATTGTTTAAAGATCACTTGTGTCACAGTAGTAGGTTGAGCACCAGAAGCAGTTTGAGAGTGTTTCATAATTTGCATTACAACAACATACTCCTAAAATTGGTGTTGAAGTTGCATGGCTCAGCAAAGTGTTTGCCTTTGTTCACTTTAAAGTCAGTAAGCTTGCAACCAGTGGTGATTGTTAATTCAGTATTGTGTGTCAGCCTCTCGTAGGAAACTTGAAGTAAGGTTGTCATGGAATTGCGTGTATATAAGGTTGTAGGTGATAGATGATACAATATTGCAACAGGGCATAATGTGTAGATTCCCTTTTGCATCTCTCAGAACCTAGCCACCACTTGTGTTAGTATGAATTTGATTTTCATTTTCGTCATTTTTTTTTTATATATTGAGTGATATGAAACATTCTTTTTTAGCTGTACATTTAGAAAGGAAGGAATTAGAGGGAAGGGGCAAAAACTGGTTGGATAATTAATGTTTCTTTGCATTTTAAGTCTTCAGATTCAGCATACAAATATATGTCTTAGATCATTAATGAATAAGCTTCCCAATTTTAATGTTTTTCCATTTCGTTGTAATGCTGGTATTGGTTAATGCCATGTGTTTTTCTGGCTGGATTCATCTGATGTATTTTTATACTGTCACCTACAAAATGAAGCATTGGTCCATTTTACCTTACAAACTATTTTTGTTGGATCTGCATATGCGTTGTGTTTCGTATATATGAAAAGAGCCAGGTGTGCTGTGCAGTGTAAGTATTGGTTTACAATCATGTGCCACATGTTCAAGAGAGAACTGTATGTGGGATCCATATATTGTTGTCATGGGGATACAGGAGCTGTAAAGTAATGAATCATAACCTGTAGGCAGTTCCATTATTGGCATTTTTTTGTTTGCTACATTTAATTGATGTTATACCTGTTTCTTAGTCTCATCTGAATGACTTGGTGTATAGTTATTATGTTTAAGAATTTTAGGAAATCATAACAAAGAGTTTGAATGAAATAATTTCTGGTGGCTCTTACCAGCTTTGCTTTCTTCTTTCTTTTATTTTATTCCCTTTTTATATTTTTTATATGGGGCACTAAGTGCTGCTGGAGAAGAATTTTTTTTTTCAAAAATAGCTTTATATCATTTTGAAAGTTGACCTTTGCTGGCTATCACGGGGCAGACTCTGGTACTCTTGGATCCTACCTTCAGTCCTCAGGTACCTTTATTTTGATTTAATGCTGCTACCTGGGTTCCTTGGAGCAGTTTGGGTAAAAATGGCTCATAAAAAAGGTTTTATATCAGTATGAAAGGTGGTATTTATTGGCCTTTAAGGCAAAGCTCTAGTATCCATGGTTCCTGCCTATGATCTTGACATACCTTCATTTTTATTTTAGGATGTTAGGATGCCTATTCAGAGTGAGTGCAGTGAAGTTTGTGTGATCAATAAGACTTTGGAAAAGCACCCTTTGATGCCTCAAAACAGTCTTCAAGGCAAACATGCATTACCTTAAAACTTAGCACAGTTTGTAAAGTACGTACACCCAGAATTAAGGGCCTCTAGGTGCTTTGGTTTTGTTGTGAAAAAGTGGCAGACAGAAACTTACAAATACTTCAATGCTAGCATGTAGTAGCTTAAAAACTATCTTTGTTCAGATTCTGAAGTCCAGCACTCAAGGTTTGGGGTATCAGGGTACTGTGGTTTGGCAATGGAAGAATAAGAAATAAATGCACAAACACTTCAAGGTCAACATGTAGTAGTTTAAAGCTTTACCTAGATTCTGAGGCACTTACATGCAAAATCTTGGGCCTCTAGGAGCAAGCAGCGATGATTCAGTTGTGAAAGAGTAACAAACAAACCTACAGACACTTCAAGGTCAGATTACAGTAGCTTGATACAGGTACCTCTCCATTTACACAATAATTACACTGGTCAATAAATATTTTGTCCCATGGGATGAAATATATGTTTCTTATGTATTTTTGCATGCTGAATCCAAATATGTTTACTGAATTTCTCTCACCCATATTTTTTTGTTAAAGCATACTCGCATATCATTACGTACGGTATATATGTACCAGTGCTTTATGGAGCATTTGAAAAAAATGTTCAACAAACGCACCTATTTTCTTTCTTTCTTTGCAAAGTGCAATAGCTTCTTTTTGGAACACAAACCTAGATAAATGAGTCACCAGGGCCCTGCAGAAACATGACTGGAAATTTTGGGACACTCAAACAGTGCTCACTCCTGAGTAGCAGTTCTCTGTCAGTTGCAGGCTAGAACTCAGTGTGCAAACAGTGCCTTTTCCACTCTGTAGACCGATTGTGCTTTTGTGTATTCAGGTATTGTGCTGATACCCCATCCACCATTATAAGGCTGAGAAACTGTGTAAATAGTCTAAATTCTTTCTGCCACATCTGCTATGAACTAACATTCATATCACAAAAATCTTCTTTCACTCTCCTCATTAAAAAATGCTCAGCATCACTTTGGCTGTAAATTCAGTGACCAGGATAAAAGTTGGGCCCACATATTTGTTGTATCATGTGTCAAACTTCGTACAGCATAGGGAAAAGTTTTACACCATATATCTTTTGCTATTCCTATGGTTAGGAGAGAACCCAAAGATCATGCTTCGGATTGCTACTTCTGCCTGACAGATATGAATATGACATCAGAATCCAAACATACTGTTAGATATCCTAATTTACCATCTGCTATGAGGCCAGTACCTCACAGTCAGGAATTATATGTGTCATAGCCTCAAAGAAACATGACAATAAGTGACGATGAGTCAGGTGATGAGAAAGTAGACCAAGTAGAAGTAGTGGATCCAACATTTAAAGCAAGTTGTTCCTCGAGTAAACCACATTTGCTGAGTCAAGATCTTAATGATCTCTCCAATGATTTGAATTTGTCTAAGAAGCCAAACATTTAAGTTCCAAGTTAGAGGGTTGGAATCTTCTCCAAAATGAAACTAAAGTTTGTTTTTATTGTGATCGCGCTATGTTGTATTCTAAGAATTTTTCTCCCTTGAAGATGGTCTGGTGTTGTACAATGATGTAAGTTCTGTTATGGAGGCACTTGGTCATGAATATAACACAGATGCATGGCGCTTTGTTTATTGATTCAGCAAAGGTAAGCTTGAAAGTGACCCTTCTTCACGATGGAAATCAGTTCCCGTCCGTTCCTATGGCTCATGCATCAAACATGAAGGAGTCGTATGATAACATGAAGCTTCTTTTGGAAAGAATAAGTATGGGGACTTTAAGTGGAATGTATTTGTTAACCTAAAGGTTGTGGCACTTATACTCGGAATGCAGCTAGGTTACACAAAGTTCTCTTGTTTCCTCTGTGAGTGAGACAGCCGGGATAAGAAGAATCATTATGTAAAGAAAGTGTGGCCAAAACGAACATTACTGACTCCATTGAAGAAGGATGGCATCAATCCTCCTCTTGTTGATTCTGAAAAAATTGATCTGTCTCCTTTGCACATTAAGCTCAGGTTGATGAAGAACTTCACCAAAGGTATGGATAAAACCAGCCATGGATTCCCATATTTGAGGAATAAATCCCTCAGAATCATTGATGCAAAAATCAAGGAGGGTATTTTTGTAGGACCACAGATCAGGGAACTGCTTCGAAATGAAAAAGTTCTATGAAGAGCTAAATAAAGTTGAAAAAACTGCATGGCTGTCATTGAAAAAGAGTGCAAAGATTTTTCCGGGAATCACTGATCAGAAAACTACTGAAATGTAAAAAGTCTGTTGACTTAATATAAAGATCTGGGGTGCAATATGAATAGAAATTCACTTCATATAAAGCTCTGAGGTGCTATATGAATAGAAATTCACTTTTTGGACTCACACTAACTTTTACCTGGAAAATCTTGGGGCAGTCATTGATGAGCATAGTGAAAGATTTTACCAGGACAATTTGGACATGGAAAAGTGATACCAAGGAAAGTGGAGCCCCTCTTGTGTTGGCAGATTACTGCTAGATGCTAAGGATGTTCTTAAGGCCAAATATAGCTGAAAATTGTACACTTCTATATTTTAGTTTTTTTTAAGTGTAATACCAGCCTTATTTATAAATGAGTAATATACACTTATTGTAAAATGTTATTGCCCTGTCACTTAAAAACTTTGCCAGGTAGAAAAATTTGACCAGCATAAAAAGCACCATAAGGTCCACCTTATTTTTTCGTGGGACAAAAAAAGCAAAAATTTTGTCGACCAGTGTTATGTTCTTGAAAATGGTTGGGTAAATCCAAGATGTGTAAATCAAAGAGTGTAAATAGGTAAAAGTAGTCAATAGAAATATTAGGTAGGAGCTTCTGCAAGCACTGCCCTAGACTTGCCCTCTGCCAGTGACCTGTTAAGGGTGAGGCACTAAAGGCTGAGAAACAACACTGGAGTTCACTGGTTATGGAGACTGTTGCCATGACCATCTTCTTGAGGGAATCCCATTTGGGAACAGGCATCAGAGATATAGATAGATAGATAGTAAATGGTGGAGATCAGGGGATTTTGTTATTAACAAGACAGCAGTGAATAACATACTTGTGAAAAACTGCAGTATACTTGTACCAGGAAATATGATATGCTATAATACACATATTGTACAATGAAGCAGAAAGTAACAAACTTAATGCCAACACTTATGTTAACTGCTGTTCTTGAATTGCTTGCTGGTGCTGATAGAGAGATAGGAGGTGAGTGGAGGAGTTACTGGAGAAGGGGGGTCATCTGGTTCAGGCGACATAGTTGGCAAAGGTGGTGCTGATGGTCAAGTGTATTCATCTATTATGTTGCAATACATTAATGGCAGGTCCTCCTTATAAGTGTCCTTTTTCTTGAAAATTTAATCTAGTGTTGTCTTTTTAGCCTATATCATCTTCTCATGGTGGATGTCTTTATAGCTCGTGATGTCAGGCCCCCTCATCTCCTACAGACTGCATAATTACTCTTTTCTCCAAAACTCCTATATTTACTTCCTTCACTATCCCATCCATATATTAGTTGAATAGCCATAGTGATATAACACACTCCTGCTACAGACCAGCCTTTATTTGGAACCACTAACTCTCCTTTCTTCTTACTCATACATATGCCTTACTCTCATAAAAAAACATCTCATTGCTTCTAGTGGATTTCCTCCCTCATTATATATTCTTAAGACCTTCCCCAAGGCATTTCTGTCATCTCTTATCTTGTGCTTTCTTTAGAACTATAAATGCCACATACAGATCCTTATGTTTATCTAAGTATTTCTCACATACATTTTTTAAAGCGTACACCTGATTCATGCACCCTCTACCACTTTTTTCTTCCCCACTCCATTCATACCTTCGCCCTCTCATTCTGTTCTCCCATACTACTTACCAGGCAAACTCAACAAACTTATACCTCTGTAGTTTGAACACTCTCCTTTATACATGCATTCTGCCAATCCTGGGGCACCTCACTGTCATCCATGCATACATTGAAAATCCTTAATAACCAATCTACAACACAAGTCATCCCCTTTTGTAAGAAATTCAACTGCAATATCATCCATTCTTGCTGTCTTGCAACATTTCATCTTATGCAAGGTCTTCACCACCTCTTCTCTCTTCACCAAAGTACTCTCCATGATTCTCTCACTTCATACTATCCAGACCCAAGCACCTTTCATCTGCCACCCTCTCACCAAACACATTCAACAGGTTTTCAAAATACTCACTCCATCTGCTCTCACTTCATCACTACCTGTTGTCACTTCCCCTTTTCTCTTGTTTTTCACAAACTGTTAACCTCCCAGAACATCATGATTCTCCCATAAGTTTACTGAGAGACACTCATCCAGATTTGCCTTTAAATCACCCATCACTAATACCTGGTTCATTACCTAAAAACTGCATACACACTCACCCAGCTGCTCCCAAAACACTTACCTCTCATGATTTCTCTTCCCATGGCCAGATGTATAAGCACCAATAATCACCCATATCTCACCATTAGCTTTCAGTTTTGCTCACATCAATCTAGAATTTATTTTGTTACATTCTATGACACACTTCCACAACTCCTACTTCAGGAGAAGTGCTACTTATTCCTTAGTTCTTTCCCTCTCATCAACCCCTGACTTTACTCATAAGACATTTCCTAACCATTCATCTCCCTTACCCTTGAGCTTTGTTTCACTCAAAGCCAGAACAGTAGGTAGAAGTAGTATGTAGGTACAATAGGCAGGAGCATTAGTAAGAAGTCAGTTGTAACATTAGGTAGGGGCCTCTGCAAGCACTGTGCCAGACTTGCCTTCTGCCACTGGCCTGTTAAGGGTGAGGTACTAAAGGCTGAGAAGTGGCACTGGAGTTCACTAGTTATGGAGACTCTATTGCCATAGCTGCACTAGTGAGTTACAAGAACAAATGACTGATCCTTATCCTCAGTTGGCCCCTTCTCTCGTCCTTCTGTAGTATGTATATTTTTTCATACTTGATCGCTGTTTCCCACATTAGCAAGGTAGTGCCAAGAAATGGACAAAGAAAGACACATCCACTCACATACACACACACACACATGTATTTTATTCTTATTTATTATACTTTGTCGCTTTCTCATGCATTAGCGAGGTAGTGCAAGGAAACAGACGAGGAATGGCCCAACCCACCCACATACACATGTATATACATAAATGCCCACACATGCACGTATTCATACATATACATTTCAACGTATACATACATATACGTACACAGACATATACATATATACATATCCATACTTGCTGCCTTCATCCATTCCCATCGCCATCCCGCCACACAAAATTGCATCACCCCTCTCCCTCCATACACATACATGTACATATTTTATTATTATTTTTTTATTATGTTTGTCTGCCATTTCCAATTGTCAGTGAGGTACTGCCAGGAAACAGATGAAGAATGGCCCATCCACTCATATACACATATGTATACATAAATGCCCATGCATGCATTCATACATATTATTTATTTATTATACTTGATTGCCGTTCCCCACGTCAGTGAGGTAGCGCCAGGAAACAGACAAAGAATGGCCCATCCACTCACACACACACACACACACACACACACACACACACACACACACACACATATTTATTTTATTTATATTTATTATACTTTGTCGCTGTCTCCCGCGTTAGCGAGGTAGCGCAAGGAAACAGACGAAAGAATGGCCCAACCCACCCACATACAAATGTATATACATATATGTCCACACATGCACATGTACATACCTATAGATCTCATTGTATACATATATATACACACACAGACATATACATATATACACATGCACATAATTCATACTGTCTGCCCTTATTCATTCCCATTGCGACCCCGCCACACATGAAATGAAAACCCCCTCCCCCCGCATGTGCGTGAGGTAGCACTAGGAAAAGACAACAAAGGCCACATTCATTCACACTTAGTCTCTAGCTGTCATGTATAATGCACCGAAACCACAGCTCCCTCTCCACATGCAGGCCCCACAGACCTTTCCCTGGTTTACCCCAGATGCTTCACATACCCTGGTTCAATCGATTGACAGCACGTTGACCCCGGTATATCACATCGTTCCAATTCACTCTATTCCTTACATGCCTTTCACCCTCCTGCATGTTCAGGCCCCGATCACTCAAAATCTTTTTCACTCCATCTTTCCACCTCCAATTTGGTCTCCCACTTCTCCTCGTTCCCTCCACCTCTGACACATATATCCTCTTTGTCAATCTTTCCTCACTCATTCTCTCCATGTGACCAAATCATTTCAAAACACCCTCTTCTGCTCTCTTAACGACACTCTTTTTATTACCACACATCTCTCTTACCCTTTCATTACTTACTTGATCAAACTACCTCACACCACATATTGTCCTCAAACATCTCATTTACAACACATCCACACTCCGCACAACTCTATCTATAGCCCATGCCTCGCAACCGTATAACATTGTTGGAACCACTATTCCTTCAAACATACCCATTTTTGCTTTCCGAGATAACGTTCTCGCCTTCCACACATTTTTCAACGCTCCCAGAACTTTCGCCCCTTCCCCCAATCTATGACTCACTTCCACTTCCATGGTTCCATCCGCTGCTAAATCCATTCCCAGATATCTAAAACACTTCTCTTCCTCCAGTTTTTTTTCCATTCAAACTTACGTCCCAGTTGACTTTTCCTTCAACACTAATGTACCTAATAACCTTGCTCTTATTCACATTTACTCTCAGCTTTCTTCTTTCACACACTTTACCAAACTCAGTCACCAGCTTCTGCAGTTTCTCACCTGAATCAGCCACCAGTGCTGTATGATCAGTGCACAACAGCTGACTCGCTTCCCAAGCCCTCTCATCCACAACAGACTGCATACTTGCCCCTCTTTCCAAAACTCTTGCATTCACCTCCCTAACAACCCCATCCATAAACAAATTAAACAACCATTGAGAAATCATGCACCCCTGCTGCAAACTGACATTCACTGAGAACCAATCTTTTTCCTCTCTTCCAACTCGTAAACATCCCTTACATCCTCGATAAAAACTTTTCACTGCTTCTAGCAACTTGCCTCCCACACCATTTACTCTTAATACCTTCCTCAGAGCATCTCTATCAACTCTATCATATGCCTTCTCCAGATCCATAAATGCTACATACAATTCCATTTGTTTTTCTAAGTATTTTTCACATACATTCTTCAAAGCAAACACCTGATCCACACATCCTCTACCACTTCTGAAACCACACTGCCCTTCCCCAATCTGATGCTTTGTACATGCCCTCACCCTCTTAATCAATACCCTCCCATATAATTTCCCAGGAATACTCAACAAACTTATACCTCTGTAATTTGCCCACTCACCTTTATCCCTTTGCCTTGGTACAGTGGCACTATGCATTCATTCTGCCAATCCTCAGGCACTTCACCATGATCCATACATACTGTGAATATCCTCACCAACTAGTCAACATCACAGTCTCCCCCTTTTTTAATAAATTCCACTACAATACCATCCAAACCTGTCGCCTTGCCTGCTTTCATCTTCCGCAAAGCTTTTACTACCTCTTCTCTGCTTACCAAATCATTCTCCCTGATCCTTTCACTTCGCACACCACTTCGGCCTAAACACCTTATATCTGCCACTCTATCATCTAACACATTCAACAAACCATCGAAATACTCCCTCCATCTCCTTTCCACATCACCACTACTTGTTATTACCTCCCCATTAGCCTCCCTCACCGATGTTCCCATTTGTTCTCTTGTCTTATGCACTTTATTTACTTCTTTCCAAAATATCCTTTTATTCTCCCTAAAATTTAATGATACTCTCTTGCCCCAACTCTCATTTGCCCTCTTTTTCACCTCTTGCACCTTTCTCTTGACCTCCTGCCTCTTTTTTTTTATACATCTCCCAGTCATTTGCACTATTTCCCTGCAAAAATCGTCCAAATGCCTCTCTCTTCTCTTTCACTAATAATCTTACTTCTTCATCCCACCACTCACTACCCTTTCTAATCTGCCCACCTCCCACACTTCTCATGCCACAAGCATCTTTTGTGCAAGCCACCCCTGCTTCCCTAAATACATCCCATTCCTCCCCCACTCCCCTTACATCATTTACTCTCACCTCTTTCCATTATGCACTCAGTTTGTCCTGGTACTTCCTCACACAAGTCTCCTTTCCAGGCTCACTTACTCTCACCACTCTCTTCACCCCAACATTCTCTCTTCTTTTCTGAAAACCTGTACAAATCTTCACCTTCGCCCTCACAAGATAATGATCAGACATCCCTGCAGTTGCACCTCTCAGCTCATTAGCATCCAAAAATCTCTCTTTCATGCGCCTATCAATTAACATGTAATCCAATAATGCTCTCTGGCCATCTCTCCTACTTACATATGTATACTTATGTATATCTCTCTTTTTAAACCAAGTATTCCCAATCACCAGTCCTTTTTCAGCACACGAATCTACAAGCTCTTCACCATTTCAATTTACAACACTGAACACCCCATGTACACCAATTATTCCCTCAACTGCCACATTGCTCACTTTTGCATTCAAATCACCCATCACTATAACCCGGCCTCGTGCATCAAAACTGCTAACACATTCTCTAAGCTGCTCCCAAAACATTTGCCTCTCATGATCTTTCTTCTCATGCCCAGGTGCATAGGCACTAATATTCACCTTTCTCTCTCCATCCACTTTCAGTTTTACCCAGATATACATATCAATATAAACACATATACATACATATACTCAGATTTATACATATATACGCATGTATATTTGTACTACTTCCCTGCAAGTATCGTCCAAATGCCTCTCTTTTCTCTTTCACTAACAACCTTACTTCTTCATCCCGCCAGTCACTACCCTTTGTAATCTGCCCACCTCCCTTCTTTCTCATGCCACATGCTTCTTTTGTGCAAGCCATCACTGCTTCCTTAAATACATCCCATTCTTCACCCATTCCCCTCATGTCATTTGCTCTTACCTTTTTCCATTACACTCATTCTCTCTTTGTATTTCCTCACACAAGTCTCCTTTCCAAGCTCACCCACTCTCACAACTCTCATCTCCCCAACGTTCTCTCTTCTTTTTGGGAAACCTCTACAAATCTGCACCTTCACCTCCACGAGATAGTGAAGAAACATCCCTCCAGCTGCTCCAATCTGCACATTAACATCCAAAAGTATCTCTTTTACATGCCTGTCAGTTATCATGTAATCCAATATTTCTCCCTTTGACCATCTCTCCTACTCACATACGATGTATATTTATGTATATCTCTCTTTTTAAACCAGATATTCCCAATCACCAGTCCTTTTTAAGCTCACACTGAATACCCCATGTACACCAATTATACCCTCAACTGCCACATTACTCACCTTCATATTTAAATCACCCATCACTGTATCTTGGTCTCGTGCATTGAAGCTATAACACACTCACTCAGCTGCTACCAAAACACTTGTCTCTCGTGATTTTTCTTCTCATAATCAGGTGATATGCACCACTAGCATAGGCACCACTAATCACCCATCTCTCTCCATTCACTTTCAGTTTTACCCAAATCACATACTCCCACAACTCCTGCTTCAGGAATAGTGCCACTCCTTCCTTAGCTCTTGTCCTCTCACCAGCCTCTGACTTCGACCCCAGTTTACCACATCATTCCATTTCACTCTGTTCCTTGCAAGCCTTTCACCCTCCTGTATGTTCAGGCCTCGATCACTCAAAATCTTTCTCACTCCATCCTTCCACCTCTAATTTGGTCTCCCGCTTCTCCTTGTTCCCTCCACCTCTGACACATATATCCTCTTTGTCAATCTTTCCTCACTCATTCTTTCCATGTGTCCATACCATTTCAATACACCCTCTTCTGCTCTCTCAACCACATTCTTTTTATTACTACACATGTCTCTCACCCTTACATTACTTACTCGATCAAACCACCTTACCCCACATAGAGTCCTGAAACATTTCATTTCCAACACATCCACCTTTCTCTGCACCACCATATCTATAGCCCATGCCTCTTAACCATATAACATTGTTGGAACCACTATTCCTTCAAACACACCCATTTTAACTCTCCAAGATTGCGTTCTCACATTCCACATATTCTGCAACGGTCCCAGAACTTTTGCCCCCCCCTCCTCCACCCTGTGACTCACTTCTGCTTCCATGCTTCCATTTGCTGCCAAGTCCACTCCCAGATATCTAAAACACTTCACTTCCTTCAGTTTTTCCCCATTCAAACTTACTTCCCAATTGACTTGTCACTCCACCCTACTGAACCTAATATCCTTGCTCTTATTTGCATTTACTCTCAACTTTCTCCTTTCACACACTTTACCAAACTCAGTCACCAGCTTCTGCAGTTTCTCACCTGAATCAGCCACCAGTGCTGTATCATCACTGAACAACAACTGACTCCCTTCCCAAGCCCCCTCATCCAGAACAGACTGCATACTTGCCCATCTCTCCAAAACTTGCATTCACCTCCCTAACCACCCCATCCATAAACAAATTAAACAGCCATGGAGGCATCATGCACCCCTGCCGCAAACTGACATTCACTGGAAACCAATGACTGTCCTCTCTTCCTACTCATACACATGCCTTACATCCTTGGTAAAAACTTTTCACTCCTTCTAGCAACTTACCTCCCACACCATATACTCTTAAGACCTTCCATAAAGCATCTCTATCAACCCTATCATATGCCTTCTCCAGATCCATAAGCGGTACATACAAGGCCATTAGTTTTTCTAGGTATATCTTTCATACATTCTTCAAAGCAAACACCTGATCCATACATCCTCTACCTCTTCTGAAACCACATTGCGGTTTTATTGAACAAAAACACGATAATTAAGATATAATGATTTAAGCTCTTGATGTATGGTGCCATTATGTGGTATGTCATGTCCTTGAGGTTATGCTGCCAGTGAAAAGTGACCTTTGGCATGGCTGTATCACTTGGAGAACAGTCTTGTCAAAGATTTGACTCAGAAGGATTCTACATTTCCCTGCCACTGGAAGTGGTGCAGGAGCCTTCAGAAACATCACGGGTAACACCAGGACCCTCACAGATAATTGACCCAGGGATGAGTATAGATGTATGAGTATCGCAAGCAATAGCCTGTTTTCAATCTCTCCTTTCTTGCTCATTCATTTTTTTAATCTTGAATTATACTAATTTTGCAAATTTCTCCCACTCATGTTTCTGCCTTCATCTCTTTTTCAGCTTACAGTATTTATTGTTGGTGTCTTTCAGTTTTTCTGTCCCTATTTCATTTCTATTATTGCATCTATTTTCTTAATTCTAGTCTCTTAGGTATAATACTTATTCTAGTTGATATTCTGAGCAATTATCATTGTTTTGTCAAAATACATGTTTTTTTTTGTTTTTTTCAGGTGGAGGACAATGGAACTGAGCTTTACCATAATAAACAGTAAAGTCACATGCTGCAAGTTCCGGCAAAAGACCAAAGATTTATAGTCGCATTCATTTTGATTAGAAATCTCTCCTTAAATATTAATAGTTATCAAGATACAGTATTAATAAAAACTATTGTTTTTATGTATCACTTTCAGCTTTAGCTTGAAATTTAACATTGTGATGTCATGCAATTGAATATAATCACTTACAGTGAGATATCCTCTGATATTTGCAATGTTTATGTTTATAGAGTAATCATTGTCTTGAAAATGTCCTGGTAATTATTGTAGCATTAGTGAAGTTAGTATTCATACCAGGGAATCTTTTTCTTATTTTGTTATGAGCATTGTAATTGTACATATCTGGCTTGTAATACATGATAGTGTTGCCTTTGTAGCAAAAAGGACAAATGTGGCATTGATTAATGTAATTTGATATTTGATGTTTACAGAACAAATATCCAACCTTCCCTCTATATTTAACCATGGAGCTAATTCCGCTGACATTCATAGCATGTATTTTTAAGAGAACATATTTAGGTTGTTTTGAATTATCAATATTTTTACTCAACTATTGCAGATGGGAAGTATCTGAATTTTTGTCAAATAGGTAATAATTTGTAATTTTGTAATATATGATATTTCCTCTCAAATGTTACTGTAAGTTCCTCATGGCATATGAAAATGAAAGGAAGAAAGATTCATTATTTGTTTGCTTTTTATCTGGGAGTATTTGCCATAAGATGTTTGTGCTAAGATAATTCTGGGCCTTTTTTTTTTCATCTAAACAGGCTGTTATTGCTTCCCCTTTAAACAACCAGTTTCCCTTATGCCCCAAAAAACAACATTTTTGATTTTGGAAAGATTAGTTGGATTGATATAGGCATCTGAAGAGAGCCACATGTGTAACACTAAACATTCACTGTTTTAAACTACAGGGGTAAAGGAAAGGTTTGTTCAAATTAGCCAGAAATTTGAATTGCAAGATTAGAATTTATACAGGAGTGTTTGACTTTTCCAGTTTGGTATGTCTTTTTGATTATGTGATCTTTACTGTGTACAGATGTTACCACTAATATTGGTAAAGTATCTTTGAAAATAGTATCTCTATTTTAAAGTATCATTCCTTATGAATACAGACTTACAGCATATATGTCTTGGTGCACTTAATTCATGAACTCTAACCCACCAGATTATGCCTGATGCCTAAACAGCTGCTGTTTATTCAAAAATGAAAATGTGAAATTCAAATGTAGGAAAACCTTCAAATTGTTTCTAATGCTACATATCAGAGGCAGTACAGGGCAAGCCACTAAAAAAAATGAATATATGGATGGATGAATCACCTATAAATCACAGTATAAACCATTGGGGATAGGGGAGAAAGAATGCTTCCCGTGTATTCCCTGTGTGTTGTAGAAGGCGACTAAAAGGGGAGGGAGTGGGGGCTGGAAGTCCTCCTCTCCTGTTTTTTGAATTTTCCAAAAGAAAGAACAGAAAAGGGGGGCCAAGTGAGGATATTCCCTTATAAGTTCAGTCCTCTGTTCTTAATGCTACCTCGCTAATGCAGGAAATGGTGAATATGAATGAAAAAAAAAATTGCCCTAATTTGATTCCAAGGTGACTTGTAAGCATTTATTGGAATTTCAGTCTCAAAATTTATGTAAGGGCTGTCTTGTCAAGGTAGGAGAGGCAAATATATAAAAACAAATTTGAAAATCAAAGCATTGAACTTTGAAACAGTGAAGTTTACTGAAATCCTGATATGAGGTAGCAGCAGTCCCTGTGCAGTTTTTCAATATTTACTTCACATCAGTCTCAGCAGTGTAATTTTTTATCTTATAAAATGCACCTAGTGTTTAAGAGCATCTTGTAGTTATTGTTCCTGCAAGGTCTTTCATCCTGAAGATTAAGAATAAGCAAAATCCTACTGTGTTCTTAGTTTCTAAAATTGAAATAACTAGAAAACTTTGATATAACAGCAGGCTAGCACAAATCATCCTTGAGAAGGATATGTTTTGCAAAAGAGGTGTGAGTGTGTGAAGTGAAGTGCTAACTTCCATGTTTTGTAGTAGGCAACAGTGTATGTCATATAAAGTAGATTGGTTGTAATGCAAGGAATGATTATATATTTATGTCAGAATTGATAGATACAGGCATATACTAAATGCTTCATGGGTCTTTATCTTTTTCATTTACAGTAAACCATGTTCAAAACTTTTAACATATAAGAAATTTGCCTCTGACTTTCAGTTATTCATTTCATGTGTCAGCAGTGCTCATTATGCATTCAGGTTAATAACAAATGTCTACAAACTTCTCAAACACCAACAAAAACTCTTGCATCTGCAAATAAAGGTTTGTTTTATATTTTTATACTTTAAAGTTTTTGATAACCTATGTTTGATAGTTTTCATTTTTATGCAGGAATACAAAAACCTATCTGATCATTAAATACTTCAGAATTATAAGTTGCCAATGCTTGTTCAAACCAGTTCACAATTTTCCAATAATGCTCAGTAATGTATGTAATACATAGGAAGTATACTTTTTGGATTGTATCTTATTTATTATTCATAAAATCTTATAAACACAAAGGTGTTGTTCCCCACTTTTGTTGGTATTCAAGTGTCATAATTTGTATTATAGTTTGCTCTTGGGTTCACTAACATTTCTGTAGTTAGTTGATTTTTTTTATACATATTCACCATTTTCTGCATTAGCAAGGTAGCATTAAGAACAGAGGACTGAGCCTTAAAGGGAATATCCTCACTAGGCTCCCTTCTCTGTTCCTTCTTTTGGAAAACAGGAGTGGAGGATTTCCAGCCCCAACTCTCTTCCCTTTTAGTCATCTTATATGACATGCAGGGAATACATGGGAAGTATTCTTTCTCCCCTATCCCCTGGGGTAGTTAGCTTATGTATAAACTTTTTTGCTGGACTGCTTTTGTTTTTTGTTTCATATGTACAATGGAAGATAATTGTAGCTTTTTACTGTATTTTATTTCAAGAACTAGACTATATTAGCATAAGTGGATTGAGTGAAGCCTATAGTGGGACCAAAGATACGTAACTAACATTTGCTTGTAATTTTCCTTCTGATTTTCATAATTTTGAATATATGAATAATTTACTTAATTTTTTCAATTATGAATAGATTCTTTCAGTATTCCTGTAGTAACTAGAGAGAATGAACCTGTGAATTTTGGGTTACTGCAATATTTCAATTCATGACTAAGACAGAAAAGTGAGGTCTTCAAATTTTCAGTTTTTCATTATGAAATTAAAGAAATACATATAAGAATAAAGAATATGGAGAGTAGAAGAGGGTGCGTTAAAATATTTTGGATGTATGGAAAGAATGAGTGAGGAAAGATTGACAAAGAGGATAAATGTGTTAGAGGTGGAGGGAACAAGGAGAAGCTGGAGGCCAAATTAGAGATGGAAGGATGGATTGAAAAAGATTTTGAGCGATCTGAGCCTTAACGTGTAGAAAGATGAGAGGTGTGCAATGGAACCAGAGCATGTGAAAAGTTGGAGGTAAACCTTGGGAAGGTGTGGATAGGGAGCTGTGGTTTTGTGCATTACACATGACAGCTAGAGAGAGTGTGAACGAATGCAGCCTTTTTGTCTGTTTCCTGGTGCTTCCTCATCGAAGTAGGGGGTGGCGATGCTGTTTCCTATGGGGCGGGGTGTCACCAGGAATGGATGAAGGCAAGCAAGTATGAATATGTACATGTGTATATATGTATATGTCTGTGCAGTGTATTTGTGTTTTTTTTTTTATTATTATTATACACAATCGCTGTTTCCCACGTCAGCAAGGTAGCACCAGGAAACAGACAAAGAATGGCCCATCCTTTTATTTTTATTTTTTTTTTTTTGTCACTGTCTCCCGCGTTTGCGAGGTAGCGCAAGGAAACAGACGAAAGAAATGGCCCAACCCACCCCCATACACATGTATATACATACGTCCACACACACAAATATACATACCTACGCAGCTTTCCATGGTTTACCCCAGACTCTTCACATGCCCTGATTCAATCCACTGACAGCACGTCAACCCCGGTATACCACATCGCTCCAATTCACTCTATTCCTTGCCCTCCTTTCACCCTCCTGCATGTTCAGGCCCCGATCACACAAAATCTTTTTCACTCCATCTTTCCACCTCCAATTTGGTCTCCCACTTCTCCTCGTTCCCTCCACCTCCGACACATATATCCTCTTGGTCAATCTTTCCTCACTCATTCTCTCCATGTGCCCAAACCATTTCAAAACACCCTCTTCTGCTCTCTCAACCACGCTCTTTTTATTTCCACACATCTCTCTTACCCTTACGTTACTTACTCGATCAAACCACCTCACACCACACATTGTCCTCAAACATCTCATTTCCAGCACATCCATCCTCCTGCGCACAACTCTAGCCATAGCCCACACCTCGCAGCCATACAACATTGTTGGAACCACTATTCCTTCAAACATACCCATTTTTGCTTTCCGAGATAATGTTCTCGACTTCCACACATTCTTCAAGGCTCCCAGGATTTTCGCCCCCTCCCCCACCCTATGATCCACTTCCGCTTCCATGGTTCCATCCACTGCCAGATCCACTCCCAGATATCTAAAACACTTTACTTCCTCCAGTTTTTCTCCATTCAAACTTACCTCCCAATTGACTTGACCCTCAACCCTACTGTACCTAATAACCTTGCTCTTATTCACATTTACTCTTAACTTTCTTCTTTCACACACTTTACCAAACTCAGTCACCAGCTTCTGCAGTTTCTCAGATGAATCAGCCACCAGCGCTGTATCATCAGCGAACAACAACTGACTCCCTTCCCAAGCTCTCTCATCCACAACAGACTTCATACTTGCCCCTCTTTCCAAAACTCTTGCATTCACCTCCCTAACAACCCCATCCATAAACAAATTAAACAACCATGGAGACATCACACCCCTGCCGCAAACCTACATTCACTGAGAACCAATCACTTTCCTCTCTTCCTACACGTACACATGCCTTACATCCTCGATAAAAACTTTTCATATACACGTATATATAAAATGGTTTACCCCAGATGCTTCACATGCCCTGGTTCGCTCCATTGATAGCACATATATGTGTATATGTATGTATATGTATATATGTTGAGAGAGCAGAAGAGGGTGTTTCGAAATGGTTTGGTCACATGGAGAGAATGAGTGAGGAAAGATTGACAAAGAGGATATATGTGTCCGAGGTGGAGGAAACAAGGAGAAGCGGGAGACCAAACTGGAGGTGGAAAGATGGAGTGAAAAAGATTCTGAGTGATCTGGGCCTGAACATCCAGGAGGATGAAAGGCGGGCAAGGAATAGAGTGAATTGGAATGACGTGGTATACTGGGGTCGACGAGCTGTCAGTGGATTGAACCAGGGCATGTGAAGCGTGTGGGGTAAACCATGGAAAGTTTTGTGGGGCCTGGATGTGGAAAGGGAGCTGTGGTTTCGGTGCATTATACATGACAGCTAGAGACTTAGTGTGAACAAATGTGGCCCTTGTTGTCTTTTCCTAGCGCTACCTCGTGCACATGCGGGGGAGGGGTTTGTGATTTCATGTGTGGCGGGGTGGCGATGGGAATGAATAAGGGCAGACAGTATGAATTATGTACATGTGTATATATGTATTGTGTGTGTGTATATATATGTATACGTTGAGATGTATAGGTATGTATATGTGCGTGTGTAAATGTGTATATATATACATGTGTATGTGGATGGGTTGGGCTATTCTTTTGTCTGTTTCCTTGGACTACCTCGCTAACGTGGGAGACAGCGACAAAGTATGATAAATATTTATTTATTTATTTTGCTTTGTCGCTGTTTCCCGCGTTAGCGAGGTAGCACTAGGAAACAGACGAAAGAATGGCCCAACCCACCCACATACACATGTATATACATATACGTCCACACATGCAAATATACATACCTATACATCTCAACGTATACATATATATGCACACACAGACATATACATATATACACATGTACATAATTCATACTGTCTGCCTTTATTCATTCCCATCGCTGCCCAGCTACCCATGAAAATTACAACCCCCTCCCCCCTCATGTGTGTGAGGTAGCACTAGGAAAGGACAAAAAAGGCCACATTCGTTCACACTCACTCTCTAGCTGTCATGTAATAATGCACCGAAACCACAGCTCCCTTTCTACATCCAGGCCCCACAGAACTTTCCATGGTTTACCTCAGATGCTTAACATGCCCTGGTTCAATCCATTGACAGCACGTCAACCCTGGTATACCACATTGTTCCAATTCACTCTATTCCTTGCATGCCTTTTACCCTCCTGTTTGTTCAGGCCCTTATCACTCAAAATCTTTTTCACTCCATCCTTTCACCTCCAATTTGGTCTCCCACTTATCTCGTTCCCTCCACCTCTGACAAATATATCCCCTTTGTCAATCTTTCCTCACTCATTCTCTCCATGTGACCAAACCATTTCAATACACCCTCTTCTGCTCTCTCAGCCACACTCTTTTTATTACCACACATCTCTCTTACCCTTTCAATACTTGATAATATATAAGGATAATAACATATCGTATATAAGGATAATAACATAAGGATAATATATAAGGATAATAACATGTCTGATCATTATCTTGTGGAGGCTAAGGTGAAGATTAGTATGGGTTTTCAGAAAAGAAGAGTGAATGTTGGGGTGAAGAAGGTGGTGAGAGTAAGTGAGCTTGGGAAGGAGACCTGTGTGAAGAGGTATCAGGAGAGACTGTGTACAGAATGGAAAAAGGTGAGAACAATGGAAGTAAGGGGAGTGGGGGAGGAATGGGATGTATTTAGGGAATCAGTGATGGATTGCGCAAAAGATGCTTGTGGCATGAGAAGAGTGGGAGGTGGGCTGTTTAGAAAGGGTAGTGAGTGGTGGGATGAAGAAGTAAGAGTATTAGTGAAAGAGAAGAGAGAGGCATTTGGACGATTTTTGCATGGAAAAAATGCAATTGAGTGGGAGAAGTATAAAAGAAAGAGACAGGAGGTCAAGAGAAAGGTGCAAGAGGTGAAAAAAAGGGCAAATGAGAGTTGGGGTGAGAGACTATCAGTAAATTTTAGGGAGAATAAAAAGATGTTCTGGAAGGAGGTAAATAGGGTGCGTAAGACAAGGGAGCAAATGGGAACTTCAGTGAAGGGCGTAAATGGGGAGGTGATAACAAGTAGTGGTGATGTGAGAAGGAGATGGAATGAGTATTTTGAAGGTTTGTTGAATGTGTCTGATGACAGAGTGGCAGATATAGGGTGTTTGGGTCGAGGTGGTGTGCAAAGTGAGAGGGTTAGGGAAAATGATTTGGTAAACAGAGAAGAGGTAGTAAAAGCTTTGCGGAAGATGAAAGCCGGCAAGGCAGCAGGTTTGGATGGTATTGCAGTGGAATTTATTAAAAAAGGGGGTGACTGTATTGTTGACTGGTTGGTAAGGTTATTTAATGTATGTATGACTCATGGTGAGGTGCCTGAGGATTGGCGGAATGCGTGCATAGTGCCATTGTACAAAGGCAAAGGGGATAAGAGTGAGTGCTCCAATTACAGAGGTATAAGTTTGTTGAGTATTCCTGGTAAATTATATGGGAGGGTATTGATTGAGAGGGTGAAGGCATGTACAGAGCATCAGATTGGGGAAGAGCAGTGTGGTTTCAGAAGTGGTAGAGGATGTGTGGATCAGGTGTTTGCTTTGAAGAATGTATGTGAGAAATACTTAGAAAAGCAAATGGATTTGTATGTAGCATTTATGGATCTGGAGAAGGCATATGATAGAGTTGATAGAGATGCTCTGTGGAAGGTATTAAGAATATATGGTGTGGGAGGCAAGTTGTTAGAAGCAGTGAAAAGTTTTTATCGAGGATGTAAGGCATGTGTACGTGTAGGAAGAGAGGAAAGTGATTGGTTCTCAGTGAATGTAGGTTTGCGGCAGGGGTGTGTGATGTCTCCATGGTTGTTTAATTTGTTTATGGATGGGGTTGTTAGGGAGGTAAATGCAAGAGTTTTGGAAAGAGGGGCAAGTATGAAGTCTGTTGGGGATGAGAGAGCTTGGGAAGTGAGTCAGTTGTTGTTCGCTGATGATACAGCGCTGGTGGCGGATTCATGTGAGAAACTGCAGAAGCTGGTGACGGAGTTTGGTAAAGTGTGTGGAAGAAGAAAGTTAAGAGTAAATGTGAATAAGAGCAAGGTTATTAGGTACAGTAGGGTTGAGGGTCAAGTCAATTGGGAGGTGAGTTTGAATGGAGAAAAACTGGAGGAAGTGAAGTGTTTTAGATATCTGGGAGTGGATCTGTCAGCGGATGGAACCATGGAAGCGGAAGTGGATCATAGGGTGGGGGAGGGGGCGAAAATTTTGGGAGCCTTGAAAAATGTGTGGAAGTCGAGAACATTATCCCGGAAAGCAAAAATGGGTATGTTTGAAGGAATAGTGGTTCCAACAATGTTGTATGGTTGCGAGGCGTGGGCTATGGATAGAGTTGTGCGCAGGAGGATGGATGTGCTGGAAATGAGATGTTTGAGGACAATGTGTGGTGTGAGGTGGTTTGATCGAGTAAGTAACGTAAGGGTAAGAGAGATGTGTGGAAATAAAAAGAGCGTGGTTGAGAGAGCAGAAGAGGGTGTTTTGAAATGGTTTGAGCACATGGAGAGAATGAGTGAGGAAAGATTGACCAAGAGGATATATGTGTCGGAGGTGGAGGGAACGAGGAGAAGAGGGAGACCAAATTGGAGGTGGAAAGATGGAGTGAAAAGGATTTTGTGTGATCGGGGCCTGAACATGCAGGAGGGTGAAAGGAGGGCAAGGAATAGAGTGAATTGGAGCGATGTGGTATACAGGGGTTGACGTGCTGTCAGTGGATTGAATCAAGGCATGTGAAGCGTCTGGGGTAAACCATGGAAAGCTGTGTAGGTATGTATATTTGCGTGTGTGGACGTGTGTATGTACATGTGTATGGGGGGGGTTGGGCCATTTCTTTCGTCTGTTTCCTTGCGCTACCTCGCAAACGCGGGAGACAGCGACAAAGTATAAAAAAAAAAAAAAAAAAAAAAAAAAAATAACATATCGTATATGGCTCTGGTATATGGCTAAAGTTCACTTATGGATTCCCATATGGACTCACTGCATGGATTGTGGAAGGTTAAGGTGGAGCATGGGAGCCTTATGATATCTCTCCATCTGTCTCTATGATACACATTCATAAATGACACTGAACATGACTTATGAAATACATGTAAAAGTACATGTACAAACAGGTGAGGTAACATTTCTTATAAGGTCATGGTATAACAATGAAGTTAATGTGTAAATCCCATGTTGGAGGCAGAAGTAGAAGAAAGGTTGAAGGAGGGAGGTACAAGTAGAGGGTGGGCTCAAGCTCTTGTCACAAGTATACCAAGTGACATTTATCAGTTATGATGGTGACTAATTACTTCTACATATATTTTCACAATTACATATATTTACATTTATTTGCATTAAATGTACACTACAGAATTGCTTTGAGAGAGTGGTAGTCTCTGAAGCAAGCGCTTGGTGACCAAGGTAACACTTAGCAGCCATACATATGTCAAATAATTGGCGGGAGTGGTGGAGACAAAGTGTGCCTGCGAACATTACCATTTATATAGAGACTATTGGCACCTATTATGTAAGTCACTGTATGACAGTTCCTGGCAATTAAAGGTTAAGTCTTATGACTGTCACAGCATCAGTTGGAGTTTCATGTAGTTTGTATTGGTACTGTATTATATCTTATATTCAAAACTTGCATTGCAACATATCTGTTGGTTATTGTGAAAAAAAGCATACTAAGATGGGAGGTACTAAGGTGGACATATTTCCTAACACATTTATAAAAGCCGTATTGTATATTTGTAGAACCTTTTCTTTGTGTTCTATATTCTTACCTGTTCATAACAACAACCTGGAATTCTTTTGCCTAAATGTATTTGTGACCTGATTTTGGTTGCACAGGCATTAATACTTTGTACTTATACATTAATACTTATTATTATTATTATACTTTGTCGCTGTCTCCCCTATTTGTATATAACAGGATACTTTGCTGGGTCTGTCTTTCTGTCTGTGTGCCTATTAACTCCTTTCCTGTTTCACAGGGTAGATCAGTTACATACTAGCATGCCACATTTACAGAACTAGAGTCCCCAACCCTGTGAACTGGATCTGTCCACCTTGGTAGATCATATATATTGCTCATATTTCCTCCTAGGTTTGGAATATGCAGTTACATATCTGAGAATGTTGTGATTTATGTCTTGGTGGAATATTTAGTACCAGTTAATCTCTTCCATGTATAGGTTAAATCATCCTTGAAAACATCCTTGATGTATTATACTCTTTAGATGTTTATGGTTCATCAATTGTATATCTTTTCCCACTTCATGTTTTTCATTATCCTTACTCCTTAGTTTTGTGTATAAAGGAGTTAGAAATAGATAAGAAGAGGTATGACCTGAAGTTTGTGAAGATTATATCATACAAATATAAGGTTTGCAGAGATAATAATATCTCTGATTATGCAGTGTGTTTGAATAAAAAAATTCAGGTCATTTGGTGAGATAGCAGCTGAGAACAACATTATAAGATTTTTTCATACTTGTTTATAGTTTCCCATCTCAGCAAGGTAATATTAGGGACAGACAAACAAATGCCTAATTTGCTTGTAATACTAGGGACAGACAAACAAATGCCTCATTTGCTTATTGCACAGAAACCAAAGCTCACTTCCTTAGCCAAACCCCAAAGACTTTTCCTTGGTTCCCTTTGACTGCTGTATTCCCTGGCTCAGCCTATTGTAGCATATTGATCCAGTTCATTTTAACCCATGCAACCTTTTACTCTCCTGAATGTTCAATTCATGATACTTCAAAGCCTCTTTCACTTCATCCTTCCCTTTCGTCAGTCTATTCCATCCCCTTTCCTCCCTCCACTTCTGACATGAAGATCCTCTTAGTCAATCTTTGCTCTTCTATCTAGCTGTCTGTCTATATCTCGGGAACTCCCATCAAGGAGCCACCATTTCTCTTGCCAGTCCTCCTCCACTCTCTTTCCCCTGTTACAGGTGGTTTTCCTCTTACACTAGCCCCTTCAATCATACTATCATACACTCTCCGTTTGAAATCTCCCTCTGGCATTCTTTCCATTTGCCCAAACCACCTCAAAGTATTATATTCTACCCACTCTTCCACTCCACAATTAATTACTATTGCATTCCCTGGCATAACAAATCTCTCATACATCTCGTCATTTCTTTCTTCAATCCATCAAGTCATAACATATGCTCCTTTAGAATAGTTCATTTCCATAGCCTGGATTCTTGACCTCTATGACTCATTCCTTGTCTATGTTTTGACTGCATATGTTAGAGTCGGGTCAACTATGGTGTCCCTTAATCCTTTCTTCACTTCCATACGTACATGTCAGCTCTTCATTATTCTATTAAAGGACTCAAAGGACTTCTACTCTGTACTGCTTCTTTCCAGTACTGCTCTTTCCCTTATCTCTACTATGTCACCAAACTTACCCAAGATTGCTCTCTTTTTTTTCTTGCTTGATTGCAGTTTTCAATGTAAGGGTAGTGAAAAACACAGGTGAAAAAGGGCTGCATTCGCTCATATCCATTTTCTAGCTGTCATGTGTAATGCACTGAAACCACAGCTTTCTCTCCACAACTAGGCCCCACAGACTTTTAAATGGTTTACTTCAGATGCTTCACATACCTTGGTTCAGTCCATTGACAACATGTTGACCCCAGTATACCACATCGTTCCAGTTCATTCTTATCTCATGCATGTGTTTCACTCTCTTGCATATTCAGTTCCCAGTCACTCAAAATCTTTACACCCTATCCTTCCATCTCCAGTTCGGTCTCCCTGTTCTCCATGTTCCCTCTCCTTCTGACATATTCTCTTTGCCAGCCTTTCCTCATTCACTCTCTATATATGTTCAGACCTTTTCAGCACAACCTCTTCTGCTCCTTCTGCCATCCCCTTTTCATTACATCTCTCTTACTCTTTTGTTACTTACTCAATGAAACCACCTCACACTACATATTGTCCTCAAACATTTTATTTTCAACACATCCACCCTCCACCTTACTGCCTTATCTATAACATATGCCTTGCATCCGTATGATATTGTTGGGACTACTGTTCCTTCAAACATACCCATTTTTGCCCCTCCTAGATAATGTTCTCCCCATAAATTCTTCAGTGCTCCCAGAGCCTTTGCCTCCAACCCCCACCCTCTGACCCACTTCTGCTCCCATGGTTCCATTCACTGCCATGTCCACTCCCAGATACCTAAAACACTTCACTCTTAATTTTACTTCAAATTCTCCCTCCTGGCTAATCTGTCCTTTAACCCTCCTAAACCTAATAACTTTGCTTTTATTCACATCAACTTTCAACCATCTCCTATCACACACTTTTCTAAATTCAGTTACCAACTTCTGTGTTTCTCATCGAATCTGTCATTGGTGCTTAATCATCAGCAAACAACAACTGACTCACTTCCCAGGCCCTCTCATCCATTACAGACTGTATTCTCTCCAAGATTTTCAATTACCTCACCACCCCAATCATAAATAAATTGAACAAGCAGGATGACATCACATACTGCTGCTGCAGACCAGTCTTCACTTGGAACCTTCCACTCTCCCGTCTTCCTATTCATATACAAACCTTACACCCTTGATAAAACTTCTCTGCTTTTAGAAGTTTGTCTCCCACACTACATTCATAAGACCTTCCACAAAGCATCTCTATCAACCATGTCTTATGCTTTCTTCTGATCCAGAAATGCCACACATGAATCAATCTGTTTTACTAAGTATTTCTCACATTCTTTAAAGCAAACATTTGATCCACACACTTATAAAACAATACTGCACCTCCCCAATCTGATGCTCTTTATATGCCTTCACCCTTAGTCAATACCCTTCCTTAAACTTACCAGGCATACTTAACAGACTTGTTATTCTGTAGCATGAACACCCACCTTTATCCTTTTTACCTTTATACAGAGGCAATATACATGTATTTTGCCAATTCTCAGGCACCTCATCATGATCCATACATACATTGAAAATTCTTACCAACCAGTAAACAACACAGTCATACCCCCTTTCAATAAATTCAACTGCAGTGTCATCCACTTCAGCCACCTTATCACATTTCATCTTACTCAATGTTTTCTCCAAATCTCTCTACACGAAACCACACTACATGACTCCCTCACTCTGCATTCCACCCCAACCCAAATTTCTTACGTCTGCCACTGTATCATTAAACATATTTAAAAGTCCTTCAGAATACTCCATCTCCTCACTTCATCACTACCTGTTGTCACTTCCCCTTTACCGTTGTTCTCATTTGTTCTCTTGTTTTTAACATAATATTTACCTCCTTCCAAAATATCCTATTCTCCCTTAAGTTTACCAAACTTGCTCACCCCAACTCTCATTTGCCCCCCATCTCAACCCCTGCATCTTCCTCTTGAAACTCTTGCCACTTTCTCTTATACATCGTCCAATCATATGCACTCCTTCTCTATAAGTACATATGCACTCCATCCCTGTAAGTATCTCCCAAACACCTCTTCTTTTACTTCTTCATCTCACCACTCACTACCATTTCTAATCTGTCCTCCTCCCACAATTCGCATGCCACATGCATCTATTGCACATGCCAACACTGCTTCCCGAAATACCTGCCATTCCTCACCCACTTCCCTTGATTCATTTACTCTATGTTTTGCCATTCTACTTTCAATAGTTCCTGGTATCTCTTCACACAAATCTCCTTTCCAAGCTCACTTACTCAAACAGCTCTCTTGTTAATGACATTGTATCTTCTTTTTTGAAAACCTCTACAAATGTTCACTCACCTCTGCAAGATAGTGATCAGACATTCCCACCAGCTGCCCCTTTCAGCACATTTACATCCAAAAGTCTCTCTTTTACTTGCCTATCAATTAATGAACAATCAGAAATGCCCATGATTCATGTACTCTTACTTTTAGCTATTTTACATTCAATCTCTCCTGTTATCTCCACACAAGTCTCTTTTCCAAACTCCTTGCTCTTACCACTCTCATTTTTCAATGTTAGCTGAGACGGCATGGGTAGCTGAGGCCCTAATAAAAGCCATCCCATTCACACTATATATATATTTTATTGCTTTTTATTATACTTGATTGTTGTTTCCTGCATCAGCGAGGTAGCGGCAGGAAACAGATGAAGAATGGCCCATCCACTCATATTTATATTTGTTTATTGTGCTTAATTGCTGTTTCCCGCATCAGCATGGTAGTGCCAGGAAACAGACAAAGAAAGGCCCATCCATTCATATATACACACACAGACATATATTTTTTATTATCATTTTACTTTGTTGCTGTCTCCCACATATGCGAGGTAGCGCAAGGAAACAGACGAAAGAAATGGCCCAACCCACCCCCATACACATGTATATACATACAGGTCCACACACGCAAATATACATACCTATACATCTCAATGTACACATATATATATACACACACAGACATATACATATATACACATGTACATAATTCATACTGTCTGCCTTTATTTATATCCATCGCCACCTCGCCACACATGGAATAACATCCCCCTCCCCCCTCATGTGTGCGAGGTAGCACTAGGAAATGACAACAAAGGCCCCATTCGTTCACACTCAGTCTCTAGCTGTCATGTAATAATGCCCGAAACCACAGCTCCCTTTCCACATCCAGGACCCACAGAACTTTCCATGGTTTACCCCAGACGCTTCACATGCCCTGATTCAATCCATTGACAGCACGTCGACAACGGTATACCACATCGATCCAATTCACTCTATTCCTTGCCCGCCTTTCACCCTCCTGCATGTTCAGACCCCGATCACACAAAATCTTTTTCACTCCATCTTTCCACCTCCAATTTGGTCTCCCACTTCTCCTCGTTCCCTCCAACTCCAACACATATATCCTCTTGGTCAATCTTTCCTCACTCGTTCTCTCCATGTGCCCAAACCATTTGAAAACACCCTCTTCTGCTCTCTCAACCACGCTCTTTTTATTTCCATACACTCTTACCCTTACATTACTTACTCGATCAAACCACCTCACACCACATATTGTCCTCAAACATCTCATTTCCAGCACATCCACCCTCCTGCGCACAACTCTATCCATAGCCCATGCTTCACAACCATACAACATTGTTGGAACCACTATATATATATTTTTTATTTTTTATTATACTTTGTCGCTGTCTCCCGCGTTTGCGAGGTAGCGCAAGGAAACAGACGAAAGAAATGGCCCAACCCCCCATACACATGTATATACATACGTCCACACACGCAAATATACATACCTACACAGCTTTCCATGGTTTACCCCAGACGCTTCACATGCCTTGATTCAATCCACTGACAGCACGTCAACCCCGGTATACCACATCGCTCCAATTCACTCTATTCCATGCCCTCCTTTCACCCTCCTGCATGTTCAGGCCCCGATCACACAAAATCTTTTTCACTCCATCTTTCCACCTCCAATTTGGTCTCCCTCTTCTCCTCATTCCCTCCACCTCCGACACATATATCCTCTTGGTCATCTTTCCTCACTCATTCTCTCCATGTGCCCAAACCACTTCAAAACACCCTCTTCTGCTCTCTCAACCACGCTCTTTTTATTTCCACACATCTCTCTTACCCTTACGTTACTCACTCGATCAAACCACCTCACACCACACATTGTCCTCAAACATCTCATTTCCAGCACATCCATCCTCCTGCGCACAACTCTATCCATAGCCCACGCCTCGCAACCATACAACATTGTTGGAACCACTATTCCTTCAAACATACCCATTTTTGCTTTCCGAGATAATGTTCTCGACTTCCACACATTCTTCAAGGCCCCAGAATATATATATATATATATATGTATATATTCTTTTTTTCTTTCAAACTATTCGCCATTTCCCGCATTAGCGAGGTAGCGTTAAGAACAGAGGACTGGGCCTTGAGGGAATACCCTCACCTGGCCCAATTCTCTGTTCCTTCTTTTGGAAAATTAAAAAAAAAAAAAAAGAAAAAAAAAAAAACGAGAGGGGAGGATTTCCAGCCCCCCGCTCCCTCCCCTTTTAGTCGCCTTCTACGACACGCAGGGAATACGTGGGAAGTATTCTTTCTCCCCTATCCCCAGGGATATATATATATATATATATATATATATATATATATATATATATATATATATATATATATATATATATATTCTTTCTTTTCTTCTTTCAAACTATTCGCCATTTCCCGCATTAGCGAGGTAGCGTTAAGAACAGAGGACTGGGCCTTTGAGGGAATACCCTCACCTGGCCCAATTCTCTGTTCCTTCTTTTGGAAAATTAAAAAAAAACGAGAGGGGAGGATTTCCAGCCCCCCGCTCCCTCCCCTTTTAGTCGCCTTCTACGACACGCAGGGAATACGTGGGAAGTATTCTTTCTCCCCTATCCCCAGGGAATATATATATATATATATATATATATATATATATATATATATATATATATATTTTTTTTTTTTTGCTTTGTCGCTGTCTCCCGCGTTTGCGAGGTAGCGCAAGGAAACAGAGGAAAGAAATGGCCCAACCCACCCCCATACACATGTATATACATACGTCCACACACGCAAATATACATACCTACACAGCTTTCCATGGTTTACCCCAGACGCTTCACATGCCCTGATTTTTTTATTTTTATTATACTTTGTCACTGTCTCCCGCGTTTGCGAGGTAGCGCAAGGAAACAGACGAAAGAAATGGCCCAACCCCCCCCATACACATGTATATACATACGTCCACACACGCAAATATACATACCTACACAGCTTTCCATGGTTTACCCCAGACGCTTCACATGCCCTGCTTCAATCCACTGACAGCACGTCAACCCCGGTATACCACATCGCTCCAATTCACTCTATTCCTTGCCCTCCTTTCACCCTCCTGCATGTTCAGGCCCCGATCACACAAAATCTTTTTCACTCCATCTTTCCACCTGCAATTTGGTCTCCCTCTTCTCCTTGTTCCCTCCACCTCTGACACATATATCCTCTTGGTCAATCTTTCCTCACTCATCCTCTCCATGTGCCCAAACCACTTCAAAACACCCTCTTCTGCTCTCTCAACCACGCTCTTTTTATTTCCACACATCTCTCTTACCCTTACGTTACTCACTCGATCAAACCACCTCACACCACACATTGTCCTCAAACATCTCATTTCCAGCACATCCATCCTCCTGCGCACAACTCTATCCATAGCCCACGCCTCGCAACCATACAACATTGTTGGAACCACTATTCCTTCAAACATACCCATTTTTGCTTTCCGAGATAATGTTCTCGACTTCCACACATTCTTCAAGGCCCCCAGGATTTTCGCCCCCTCCCCCACCCTATGATCCACTTCCGCTTCCATGGTTCCATCCGCTGCCAGATCCACTCCCAGATATCTAAAACACTTCACTTCCTCCAGTTTTTCTCCATTCAAACTCACCTCCCAATTGACTTGACCCTCAACCCTACTGTACCTAATAACCTTGCTCTTATTCACATTTACTCTTAACTTTCTTCTTCCACACACTTTTCCAAACTCAGTCACCAGCTTCTGCAGTTTCTCACATGAATCAGCCACCAGCGCTGTATCATCAGCGAACAACAACTGACTCACTTCCCAAGCTCTCTCATCCCCAACAGACTTCATACTTGCCCCTCTTTCCAAAACTCTTGCATTTACCTCCCTAACAACCCCATCCATAAACAAATTAAACAACCATGGAGACATCACACCCCTGCCGCAAACCTACATTCACTGAGAACCAATCACTTTCCTCTCTTCCTACACGTACACATGCCTTACATCCTCGATAAAAACTTTTCACTGCTTCTAACAACTTTCCTCCCACACCATATATTCTTAATACCTTCCACAGAGCATCTCTATCAACTCTATCATATGCCTTCTCCAGATCCATAAATGCTACATACAAATCCATTTGCTTTTCTATATATATATATATATATATATATATATATATATATATATTTTTTTTTGCTTTGTCGCTGTCTCCCGCGTTTGCGAGGTAGCACAAGGAAACAGACAAAAGAAATGGCCCAACCCACCCCTATACACATGTATATACATACGTCCACACACGCAAATATACATACCTACACAGCTTTCCATGGTTTACCCCAGACGCTTCACATGCCCTGATTCAATCCACTGACAGCACGTCAACCCCGGTATACAACATCGATCCAATTCACTCTATTCCTTGCCCTCCTTTCACCCTCCTGCATGTTCAGGCCCCGATCACACAAAATCTTTTTCACTCCATCTTTCCACCTCCAATTTGGTCTCCCACTTCTCCTCGTTCCCTCCACCTCTGACACATATATCCTCTTGGTCAATCTTTCCTCACTCATTCTCTCCATGTGCCCAAACCATTTCAAAACACCCTCTTCTGCTCTCTCAACCACGCTCTTTTTATTGCCACACATCTCTCTTACCCTTACATTACTTATTCGATCAAACCACCTCACACCACACATTGTCCTCAAACATCTCATTTCCAGCACATCCACCCTCTGCAACCATACAACATTGTTGGAACCACTATTCCTTCAAACATACCCATTTTCGCTTTCCGAGATAATGTTCTCGACTTCCACACATTCTTCAAGGCTCCCAGGATTTTCGCCCCCTCCCCCACCCTATGATTCACTTCCGCTTCCATGGTTCCATCCGCTGCCAGATCCACTCCCAGATATCTAAAACACTTTACTTCCTCCAGTTTTTCTCCATTCAAACTTACCTCCCAATTGACTTGACCCTCAACCCTACTGTACCTAATAACCTTGCTCTTATTCACATTTACTCTTAACTTTCTTCTTTCACACACTTTACCAAACTCAGTCACCAGCTTTTGCAGTTTCTCACATGAATCAGCCACCAGCGCTGAATCATCAGCGAACAACAACTGACTCACTTCCCAAGCTCTCTCATCCCCCACAGACTTCATACTTGCCCCTCTTTCCAAAACTCTTGCATTCACTTCCCTAACAACCCCATCCATAAACAAATTAAACAGCCATGGAGACATCACACATCCCTGCCGCAAACCTACATTCACTGAGAACCAATCACTTTCCTCTCTTCCTACACGTACACATGCCTTACATCCTCGATAAAAACTTCTCACTGCTTCTAACAACTTGCCTCCCACACCATATATTCTTAATACCTTCCACAGAGCATCTCCATCAACTCTTATCATATGCCTTCTCCAGATCCATAAATGCTACATACAAATCCATTTGCTTTTCTAAGTATTTCTCACATACATTCTTCAAAGCAAACACCTGATCCACACATCCTCTACCACTTCTGAAACCACACTGCTCTTCCCCAGTCTGATGCTCTGTACATGCCTTCACCCTCTCAATCAATACCCTCCCATATAATTTACCAGGAATACTCAACAAACTTATACCTCTGTAATTTGAGCACTCACTCTTATCCCCTTTGCCTTTGTACAATGGCACTATGCATGCATTCCGCCAATCCTCAGGCACCTCACCATGAGTCATACATACATTAAATAACCTTACCAACCAGTCAACAATAGAGTCACCCCCTTTTTTAATAAATTCCACTGCAATACCATCCAAACCTGCTGCCTTGCCGGCTTTCATCTTCTGCAAAGCTTTTACTACCTCTTCTGTTTACCAAATCATTTTCCCTAACCCTCTCACTTTGCACACCACCTCAACCCAAACACCCTATATCTGCCACTCTATCATCAAACACATTCATCAAACCTTCAAAATACTCACTCCATCTCCTTCTCACATCACCACTACTTGTTATCACCTCCCCATTTGCGCCCTTCACTGAAGTTCCCATTTGCTCCCTTGTCTTACGCACTTTATTTACCTCCTTCCAGAACATCTTTTTATTCTCCCTAAAATTTAATGATACTCTCTCACCCCAACTCTCATTTGCCGATTTTTTCACCTCTTGCACCTTTCTCTTGACCTCCTGTCTTTTCTTTTATACATCTCCCACTCAATTACATTTTTTCCCTGCAAAAATCGTCAAATGCTCTCTCTTCTCTTTCACTAATAATCTTACTTCTTCATCCCACCACTCATACCCTTTCTAATCAACCCACCTCCCACTCTTCTCATGCCACAAGATCTTTTGCGCAATGCATCACTGCTTCCCTAAATACATTCCATTCCTCCCCACTCCCCTTACTTCCATTGTTCTCACCTTTTTTCCATTCTGTACTCAGTTCTTCCTGGTATTCCTAGCCCAAAATCATTCTTCCCAAGCTCACTTACTTCACCCCCTCTTCCCCCCAACATTCACTCTTCTTTTCTGAAAACCCATACAAATCTTCACCTTTAGCTCTCTCCCCAAGATAATGATCAGACCCTTCCCCGTTGCACTCTCACAAAATTAACATCCAAAAAATTCTTTTCTTTCGCGCGCCTGTCAATTAACAAGTAATCCAAAAAAGTTCTTGGCCAAATTTTCTCCTACTTACATACGTTTTTATTATGTATATCTCCCCTTTTTAACCAGGTATTCCCCAATCAGTCCTTTTTCAGCACATAATCTACAAGCTCTTCCCCATTTCATTTTACACACTGAACACCCATGTTTTACCATTATTCCCCCAAATGCCCCCTTACTCAACCCCTTTTCATTTAAATACCCATCACTATAACCCCGGGGTGCCTCAAAAACCCCTAAAAAAACACTATTCAGCTGCTCCCCAAAAAACTTGCCTTCATGATCTTTTTTCTCTGCCCAGGGGGCATATTCACCCATAAAAACACCCATTCCTTTTTTCCCTTTAAAATTTCAGTTTTACTTTATTTTAATCGAGAAATTTTCTTTCTTACATTCTATCACATACTCCCACAACTCTGTTTCAGGAGTACTGCTACTCCTTCCCTTGCTCTTGTCATTTTCACTAAACCTGACTTTACTCCCAAAAAATTCCCAACCCCTCTTCCCTTTACCCTTGAGCTTTGGGTTTTACTATATATATAAAACAGAGAAGGGTAGGAAGCTTTTTCGGGGGAAAGGGAAACCGGAAGGCAGTTGGTTTTTGGGTGGTTGCAGTGGGGAAATTTTTTAAAAAAAGGGGGGGGGGACTGTATTGTTGACTGGTTTTGGGAAGTTATTTAATGTATGTATGGGCTCCCTGGTGAGGTGCCCGAGGATTTTGGGGGAATGGCAGTGCATTGTACAAAGGCAAAGGGGTTTAAAGGGGGAGTGCTCAAATTACAGGGATTTAAATTTGTTGAGTATTCCTGGGAATTATATGGGGGGGTTTGATTGAGAGGGTGAAGGCATTACAGACATCAGATTGGGGAAGAGCAGTGTGGTTTTAGAAAAAGTGGTAGAGGATGTGTGGTAGGTTTTTTTGCTTTAAAGATGTATGTGGAAATATTTAAAAAAGCAAATGGATTTTTTATTTTGCATTTATGGATTGGAAAAGGCATATGATAGAGTTGATTAGGATGCTCTGTGGAAGGTATTAAAAATATATGGGGTGGGAGAAAAGTTGTTAGAAGCAGTAAAAATTTTTTTTTATCGGGTTTGTAAGGTTGTGTACTGTAGGAAAAAGAGAAAGTGATTGGTTTCAGTGAATTTGGGTTTTGCGGCAGGGGTGTGGATGTCTCCATGGTTGTTTAATTTTTTTTATGTTGGGGTTGTTAGGGAGGTGATGCAAGATTTTTGGGAAAAAGAGGGGCAAGTTGAAGTCGTTGGGAATGGGAGCTTGGGAAGTGAGTCGTTGTTGTTCGCTGATGAATCAGCGTGTGATGATTCATGTGAGAAACTGCAGAAGGGGGTAACTGATTTTGGGTTTAAATTTGGGAAAGAAGAAATTTTAAGGGGAAAAATGGGGAATAAGGCAAGGTTATTAGGTACAGTGGGTTTGAGGGCAAGTCAATTGGGGGTGAGTTTGAATGGGAAAAACTGGGGGGAGTAAGTGTTTTAGTATCTGGGAGTGGATTGGCAGGTAGGGAAAACCATGGAAGGGAAGTGGATCATAGGATGGCGGAGGGGGCGAAAATTCGGGGAGCCTTGAAGATGTGTGGAAGTTGAAAACATATCTCGGAAAGAAAAAGGGTATGTTTGAAGGAATAGTGGTTCCAAACAATGTTTTTGGGTTTGCGAGGGTGGGCTAGGTTTGAGTTGTGCGCAGGGGGATGGATGTGGGGAAATGAGATGTTTGAGGACAATGTGTGGTGTGAGGTGGTTTGATCGAGTGAGTAAGTAAGGGTAAGAGAGATGTGGGGAAATAAAGAGCGTGGTTGAGAGAGCGAAGAGGGTGTTTTGAAGGGGTTTGGGAAATGGAGGAATGAGTGAGGAAAGTTTGACCAAGAGGATATATGTGTCCGAGGGGGGGGAACGGAGAGAGGGAGACCAAATTGGAGGTGAAAAGATGGAGTGAAAAAGATTTTGTGTGATTAAAGAAGTGGGCAAGGAAAAGAGTGAATTGGAGCGATGGTTTACCGGGGTTGACGTGTGTCAGTGAATTTTTAAAGGGATGTGAAGGTCTGGGGTAAACCAGGGGAAAGCTGTGTGGTTGTTATTTGCGTGTGTGGCGTATGTATATACATGTGTATGGGGGGGGGTTTGGGGCCCTTTTCTTTCGTTGTTTCTTGCGCTATCGCAAACGCGGGAGCAGCGACAAAGTTTTTTTAATAAAAAAAATAAATATAAAATTGTATTTTATATTTTTTATTTATATTTATTTATAAAAATTTTTTGCCTTTTTCGCTGTCTCCCCCATTTGGATGGTTGCGCAGGGAAAAAGACGAAAGAAATGGCCTAACCCACCCCCCTCACATGTATATTTCATACGTCCACACCCGCAAATTTCATACCTACAAGTTTCCCTGGTTTAACCCAGGGCGCTTAAAATGCCCGATTCAATCCACTGAAAGAAGTAACCCCGGTTAACCACATCGCTCCAATTCACTCTATTCCCCGCCCTCCTTTCACCCCCCTGCATGTTCAGGCCCCCCATCACACAAAAATTTTTTAAAAACATCTTTCCACCCTCCAAATTTGGTCTCCCTCTTCTCCTCGTTCCCTCCCCTCGGGGCACATATTCCTCTTGGTCAATCTTTCCTCACCATTCTATCATGTCCCAAACCTTTTTAAAAAACCCCCTTCTGCTTTCAACCCCGTCTTTTTATTTCCAACATCTCTCTTACCCTAAAGTTACTCTCGATCAAAACCAAAATAAAACCACACATTGTCCTAAACACTCATTTCCAGCACATCCTCTCCCGGCACAACTCTATCCAAGCCAAGCCTGCAACCATCAAAAAATTGTTGGAACCACTATTCCTTCAAAATACCCATTTTTCTTTCCGAGGTTATGTTTCAACTTCCACACTTCTTCAAGGCTCCCGAATTTTGCCCCCCCCCACCCTATGATCACTTTTCCATTTGGGTTTCCCTCCGCTGGCAGATCCATCCCAGATATCTAAAAACACTTCACTTTCCCCCGTTTTTTTTCCAATTTCAAAAGGTATTTTCCCCCCAAATTTATTGAACCTCAACCCTTTTTACCTAATAACCTTGTTTTTATTCACATATAAATTTATATATATATATATATATATATATATATATATATATATATATATATTATATTTATATATATTTTTTTTTATTATTATTATACTTTGGTTTGCTGTCTCCCCCGTTTGCGAGGTAGCGCAAGGAAAGCGAAAAGAAAATGGCCCACCCCCCCTTTCACATGTATATTCATACGTCCCACACCCCAATTTTTACATTACCAGGTTTCATGGTTTACCCCCGAAAGCTCACATGCCTGATTCAATCCCTGACAGCACGTCAACCCGGTATACCCCATGCTCCCCCTTCACTCTATTCCTTGCCCCCTTTCACCCTCCCGCATGTTCAGGCCCCGATCACACAAAATCTTTTTCACTCCATCTTTCCACCTCCAATTTGGTCTCCCTCTTCTCCTTGTTCCCTCCACCTCCGACACATATATCCTCTTGGTCAATCTTTCCTCACTCATCCTCTCCATGTGCCCAAACCACTTCAAAACACCCTCTTCTGCTCTCTCAACCACGCTCTTTTTATTTCCACACATCTCTCTTACCCTTACGTTACTCACTCGATCAAACCACCTCACACCACACATTGTCCTCAAACATCTCATTTCCAGCACATCCATCCTCCTGCGCACAACTCTATCCATAGCCCACGCCTCGCAACCATACAACATTGTTGGAACCACTATTCCTTCAAACATACCCATTTTTGCTTTCCGAGATAATGTTCTCGACTTCCACACATTCTTCAAGGCCCCCAGGATTTTCGCCCCCTCCCCCACCCTATGATCCACTTCCGCTTCCATGGTTCCATCCGCTGCCAGATCCACTCCCAGATATCTAAAACACTTCACTTCCTCCAGTTTTTCTCCATTCAAACTCACCTCCCAATTGACTTGACCCTCAACCCTACTGTACCTAATAACCTTGCTCTTATTCACATTTACTCTTAACTTTCTTCTTCCACACACTTTTCCAAACTCAGTCACCAGCTTCTGCAGTTTCTCACATGAATCAGCCACCAGCGCTGTATCATCAGCGAACAACAACTGACTCACTTCCCAAGCTCTCTCATCCCCAACAGACTTCATACTTGCCCCTCTTTCCAAAACTCTTGCATTTACCTCCCTAACAACCCCATCCATAAACAAATTAAACAACCATGGAGACATCACACCCCTGCCGCAAACCTACATTCACTGAGAACCAATCACTTTCCTCTCTTCCTACACGTACACATGCCTTACATCCTCGATAAAAACTTTTCACTGCTTCTAACAACTTTCCTCCCACACCATATATTCTTAATACCTTCCACAGAGCATCTCTATCAACTCTATCATATGCCTTCTCCAGATCCATAAATGCTACATACAAATCCATATATATATATATATATATATATATATATATATATATATATATATATATATATTTTTTTTTGCTTTGTCGCTGTCTCCCGCGTTTGCGAGGTAGCACAAGGAAACAGACAAAAGAAATGGCCCAACCCACCCCTATACACATGTATATACATACGTCCACACACGCAAATATACATACCTACACAGCTTTCCATGGTTTACCCCAGACGCTTCACATGCCCTGATTCAATCCACTGACAGCACGTCAACCCCGGTATACAACATCGATCCAATTCACTCTATTCCTTGCCCTCCTTTCACCCTCCTGCATGTTCAGGCCCCGATCACACAAAATCTTTTTCACTCCATCTTTCCACCTCCAATTTGGTCTCCCACTTCTCCTCGTTCCCTCCACCTCTGACACATATATCCTCTTGGTCAATCTTTCCTCACTCATTCTCTCCATGTGCCCAAACCATTTCAAAACACCCTCTTCTGCTCTCTCAACCACGCTCTTTTTATTGCCACACATCTCTCTTACCCTTACATTACTTATTCGATCAAACCACCTCACACCACACATTGTCCTCAAACATCTCATTTCCAGCACATCCACCCTCTGCAACCATACAACATTGTTGGAACCACTATTCCTTCAAACATACCCATTTTCGCTTTCCGAGATAATGTTCTCGACTTCCACACATTCTTCAAGGCTCCCAGGATTTTCGCCCCCTCCCCCACCCTATGATTCACTTCCGCTTCCATGGTTCCATCCGCTGCCAGATCCACTCCCAGATATCTAAAACACTTTACTTCCTCCAGTTTTTCTCCATTCAAACTTACCTCCCAATTGACTTGACCCTCAACCCTACTGTACCTAATAACCTTGCTCTTATTCACATTTACTCTTAACTTTCTTCTTTCACACACTTTACCAAACTCAGTCACCAGCTTTTGCAGTTTCTCACATGAATCAGCCACCAGCGCTGAATCATCAGCGAACAACAACTGACTCACTTCCCAAGCTCTCTCATCCCCCACAGATTTCATACTTGCCCCTCTTTCCAAAACTCTTGCATTCACTTCCCTAACAACCCCATCCATAAACAAATTAAACAGCCATGGAGACATCACACATCCCTGCCGCAAACCTACATTCACTGAGAACCAATCACTTTCCTCTCTTCCTACACGTACACATGCCTTACATCCTCGATAAAAACTTCTCACTGCTTCTAACAACTTGCCTCCCACACCATATATTCTTAATACCTTCCACAGAGCATCTCCATCAACTCTATCATATGCCTTCTCCAGATCCATAAATGCTACATACAAATCCATTTGCTTTTCTAAGTATTTCTCACATACATTCTTCAAAGCAAACACCTGATCCACACATCCTCTACCACTTCTGAAACCACACTGCTCTTCCCCAGTCTGATGCTCTGTACATGCCTTCACCCTCTCAATCAATACCCTCCCATATAATTTACCAGGAATACTCAACAAACTTATACCTCTGTAATTTGAGCACTCACTCTTATCCCCTTTGCCTTTGTACAATGGCACTATGCATGCATTCCGCCAATCCTCAGGCACCTCACCATGAGTCATACATACATTAAATAACCTTACCAACCAGTCAACAATAGAGTCACCCCCTTTTTTAATAAATTCCACTGCAATACCATCCAAACCTGCTGCCTTGCCGGCTTTCATCTTCTGCAAAGCTTTTACTACCTCTTCTGTTTACCAAATCATTTTCCCTAACCCTCTCACTTTGCACACCACCTCAACCCAAACACCCTATATCTGCCACTCTATCATCAAACACATTCATCAAACCTTCAAAATACTCACTCCATCTCCTTCTCACATCACCACTACTTGTTATCACCTCCCCATTTGCGCCCTTCACTGAAGTTCCCATTTGCTCCCTTGTCTTACGCACTTTATTTACCTCCTTCCAGAACATCTTTTTATTCTCCCTAAAATTTAATGATACTCTCTCACCCCAACTCTCATTTGCCGATTTTTTCACCTCTTGCACCTTTCTCTTGACCTCCTGTCTCTTTCTTTTATACATCTCCCACTCAATTACATTTTTTCCCTGCAAAAATCGTCCAAATGCCTCTCTCTTCTCTTTCACTAATAATCTTACTTCTTCATCCCACCACTCACTACCCTTTCTAATCAACCCACCTCCCACTCTTCTCATGCCACAAGCATCTTTTGCGCAATGCATCACTGCTTCCCTAAATACATCCCATTCCTCCCCCACTCCCCTTACTTCCATTGTTCTCACCTTTTTCCATTCTGTACTCAGTCTCTCCTGGTACTTCCTCGCACAAGTCTTCTTCCCAAGCTCACTTACTCTCACCACCCTCTTCACCCCAACATTCACTCTTCTTTTCTGAAAACCCATACAAATCTTCACCTTAGCCTCCACAAGATAATGATCAGACATCCCTCCAGTTGCACCTCTCAGCACATTAACATCCAAAAGTCTCTCTTTCGCGCGCCTGTCAATTAACACGTAATCCAATAACGCTCTCTGGCCATCTCTCCTACTTACATACGTATACTTATGTATATCTCACTTTTTAAACCAGGTATTCCCAATCACCAGTCCTTTTTCAGCACATAAATCTACAAGCTCTTCACCATTTCCATTCACAACACTGAACACCCCATGTATACCAATTATTCCCTCAACTGCCACATTACTCACCTTTGCATTCAAATCACCCATCACTATAACCCGGTCTCGTGCATCAAAACCACTAACACACTCATTCAGCTGCTCCCAAAACACTTGCCTCTCATGATCTTTTTTCTCATGCCCAGGTGCATATTCACCAATAATCACCCATCTCTCTCCATCAACTTTCAGTTTTACTCATATTAATCGAGAATTTACTTTCTTACATTCTATCACATACTCCCACAACTCCTGTTTCAGGAGTACTGCTACTCCTTCCCTTGCTCTTGTCCTCTCACTAACCCCTGACTTTACTCCCAAGACATTCCCAAACCACTCTTCCCCTTTACCCTTGAGCTTTGTTTCACTCATATATATATAAACAGAGAAGAGGTAGTGAAAGCTTTGCGGAAGATGAAAGCCGGCAAGGCAGTAGGTTTGGATGGTATTGCAGTGGAATTTATTAAAAAAGGGGGTGACTGTATTGTTGACTGGTTGGTAAGGTTATTTAATGTATGTATGACTCATGGTGAGGTGCCTGAGGATTGGCGGAATGCGTGCATAGTGCCATTGTACAAAGGCAAAGGGGATAAGAGTGAGTGCTCAAATTACAGAGGTATAAGTTTGTTGAGTATTCCTGGTAAATTATATGGGAGGGTATTGATTGAGAGGGTGAAGGCATGTACAGAGCATCAGATTGGGGAAGAGCAGTGTGGTTTCAGAAGTGGTAGAGGATGTGTGGATCAGGTGTTTGCTTTGAAGAATGTATGTGAGAAATACTTAGAAAAGCAAATGGATTTGTATGTAGCATTTATGGATCTGGAGAAGGCATATGATAGAGTTGATAGAGATGCTCTGTGGAAGGTATTAAGAATATATGGTGTGGGAGGAAAGTTGTTAGAAGCAGTGAAAAGTTTTTATCGAGGATGTAAGGCTTGTGTACGTGTAGGAAGAGAGGAAAGTGATTGGTTCTCAGTGAATGTAGGTTTGCGGCAGGGGTGTGTGATGTCTCCATGGTTGTTTAATTTGTTTATGGATGGGGTTGTTAGGGAGGTGAATGCAAGAGTTTTGGAAAGAGGGGCAAGTATGAAGTCTGTTGGGAATGAGAGAGCTTGGGAAGTGAGTCAGTTGTTGTTCGCTGATGATACAGCGCTGGTGGATGATTCATGTGAGAAACTGCAGAAGCTGGTAACTGAGTTTGGTAAAGTGTGTGAAAGAAGAAAGTTAAGAGTAAATGTGAATAAGAGCAAGGTTATTAGGTACAGTAGGGTTGAGGGTCAAGTCAATTGGGAGGTGAGTTTGAATGGAGAAAAACTGGAGGAAGTAAAGTGTTTTAGATATCTGGGAGTGGATCTGGCAGCGTATGGAACCATGGAAGCGGAAGTGGATCATAGGATGGCGGAGGGGGCGAAAATTCTGGGAGCCTTGAAGAATGTGTGGAAGTTGAGAACATTATCTCGGAAAGCAAAAATGGGTATGTTTGAAGGAATAGTGGTTCCAACAATGTTGTATGGTTGCGAGGCGTGGGCTATGGATAGAGTTGTGCGCAGGAGGATGGATGTGCTGGAAATGAGATGTTTGAGGACAATGTGTGGTGTGAGGTGGTTTGATCGAGTGAGTAACGTAAGGGTAAGAGAGATGTGTGGAAATAAAAAGAGCGTGGTTGAGAGAGCAGAAGAGGGTGTTTTGAAGTGGTTTGGGCACATGGAGAGAATGAGTGAGGAAAGATTGACCAAGAGGATATATGTGTCCGAGGTGGAGGGAACGAGGAGAAGAGGGAGACCAAATTGGAGGTGGAAAGATGGAGTGAAAAAGATTTTGTGTGATCGGGGCCTGAACATGCAGGAGGGTGAAAGGAGGGCAAGGAATAGAGTGAATTGGAGCGATGTGGTATACCGGGGTTGACGTGCTGTCAGTGGATTGAATCAAGGCATGTGAAGCGTCTGGGGTAAACCATGGAAAGCTGTGTAGGTATGTATATTTGCGTGTGTGGACGTATGTATATACATGTGTATGGGGGGGGTTGGGCCATTTCTTTCGTCTGTTTCTTTGCGCTACCTCGCAAACGCGGGAGACAGCGACAAAGTATAATAAAAAAAATAAATATATATATATATATATATATATATATATATATATATATATATATATATATATATATATTTTTTGCTTTGTCGCTGTCTCCCGCATTTGCGAGGTAGCGCAAGGAAACAGACGAAAGAAATGGCCTAACCCACCCCCATACACATGTATATACATACGTCCACACACGCAAATATACATACCTACACAGCTTTCCATGGTTTACCCCAGACGCTTCACATGCCCCGATTCAATCCACTGACAGCACGTCAACCCCGGTATACCACATCGCTCCAATTCACTCTATTCCTTGCCCTCCTTTCACCCTCCTGCATGTTCAGGCCCCGATCACACAAAATCTTTTTCACTCCATCTTTCCACCTCCAATTTGGTCTCCCTCTTCTCCTCGTTCCCTCCACCTCGGACACATATATCCTCTTGGTCAATCTTTCCTCACTCATTCTCTCCATGTGCCCAAACCATTTTAAAACACCCTCTTCTGCTCTCTCAACCACGCTCTTTTTATTTCCACACATCTCTCTTACCCTTACGTTACTTACTCGATCAAACCACATCACACCACACATTGTCCTCAAACATCTCATTTCCAGCACATCCATCCTCCTGCGCACAACTCTATCCATAGCCCACGCCTCGCAACCATACAACATTGTTGGAACCACTATTCCTTCAAACATACCCATTTTTGCTTTCCGAGATAATGTTCTCAACTTCCACACATTCTTCAAGGCTCCCAGAATTTTCGCCCCCTCCCCCACCCTATGATCCACTTCCACTTCCATGGTTCCATCCGCTGCCAGATCCACTCCCAGATATCTAAAACACTTCACTTCCTCCAGTTTTTCTCCATTCAAACTCACCTCCCAATTGACTTGACCCTCAACCCTACTGTACCTAATAACCTTGCTCTTATTCACATATATTCATATATATATATATATATATATATATATATATATATATATATATATATATATATATATATATATTTTTTTTTATTATTATTATACTTTGTCGCTGTCTCCCGCGTTTGCGAGGTAGCGCAAGGAAACAGACGAAAGAAATGGCCCAACCCCCCCCCATACACATGTATATACATACGTCCACACACGCAAATATACATACCTACACAGCTTTCCATGGTTTACCCCAGACGCTTCACATGCCTTGATTCAATCCACTGACAGCACGTCAACCCCGGTATACCACATCGCTCCAATTCACTCTATTCCTTGCCCTCCTTTCACCCTCCTGCATGTTCAGGCCCCGATCACACAAAATCTTTTTCACTCCATCTTTCCACCTCCAATTTGGTCTCCCTCTTCTCCTTGTTCCCTCCACCTCCGACACATATATCCTCTTGGTCAATCTTTCCTCACTCATCCTCTCCATGTGCCCAAACCACTTCAAAACACCCTCTTCTGCTCTCTCAACCACGCTCTTTTTATTTCCACACATCTCTCTTACCCTTACGTTACTCACTCGATCAAACCACCTCACACCACACATTGTCCTCAAACATCTCATTTCCAGCACATCCATCCTCCTGCGCACAACTCTATCCATAGCCCACGCCTCGCAACCATACAACATTGTTGGAACCACTATTCCTTCAAACATACCTATTTTGCTTTCCGAGATAATGTTCTCGACTTCCACACATTCTTCAAGGCCCCCTGAATTTTCGCCCCCTCCCCCACCCTATGATCCACTTCCGCTTCCATGGTTCCATCCGCTGCCAGATCCACTCCCAGATATCTAAAACACTTCACTTCCTCCAGTTTTTCTCCATTCAAACTCACCTCCCAATTGACTTGACCCTCAACCCTACTGTACCTAATAACCTTGCTCTTATTCACATTTACTCTTAACTTTCTTCTTCCACACACTTTTCCAAACTCAGTCACCAGCTTCTGCAGTTTCTCACATGAATCAGCCACCAGCGCTGTATCATCAGCGAACAACAACTGACTCACTTCCCAAGCTCTCTCATCCCCAACAGACTTCATACTTGCCCCTCTTTCCAAAACTCTCTCTCTCTCTCTCTCTCTCTCTATATATATATATATATATATATATATATATATTTTTTTTTCTTTTTTTTTATACTTTGTCGCTGTCTCCCGCGTTTGCGAGGTAGCGCAAGGAAACAGACGAAAGAAATGGCCCAACCCCCCCCCATACACATGTATATACATACGTCCACACACGCAAATATACATACCTACACAGCTTTCCTTGGTTTACCCCGGACGCTTCACATGCCTTGATTCAATCCACTGACAGCACGTCAACCCCTGTATACCACATCGCTCCAATTCACTCTATTCCTTGCCCTCCTTTCACCCTCCTGCATGTTCAGGCCCCGATCACACAAAATCCTTTTCACTCCATCTTTCCACCTCCAATTTGGTCTCCCTCTTATCCTCGTTCCCTCCACCTCCGACACATATATCCTCTTGGTCAATCTTTCCTCACTCATTCTCTCCATGTGCCCAAACCATTTCAAAACACCCTCTTCTGCTCTCTCAACCACGCTCTTTTTATTTCCACACATCTCTCTTACCCTCACGTTACTTACTCGATCAAACCACCTCACACCACACATTGTCCTCAAACATCTCATTTCCAGCACATCCATCCTCCTGCGCACAACTCTATCCATAGCCCACGCCTCGCAACCATACAACATTGTTGGAACTACTATTCCTTCAAACATACCCATTTTTGCTTTCCGGGATAATGTTCTCGACTTCCACACATTTTTCAAGGCTCCCAAAATTTTCGCCCCCTCCCCCACCCTATGATCCACTTCTGCTTCCATGGTTCCATCCGCTGACAGATCCACTCCCAGATATATAAAACACTTCACTTCCTCCAGTTTTTCTCCATTCAAACTCACCTCCCAATTGACTTGACCCTCAACCCTACTGTACCTAATAACCTTGCTCTTATTCACATTTACTCTTAACTTTCTTCTTCCACACACTTTACCAAACTCCGTCACCAGCTTCTGCAGTTTCTCACATGAATCCGCCACCAGCGCTGTATCATCAGCGAACAACAACTGACTCACTTCCCAAGCTCTCTCATCCCCAACAGACTTCATACTTGCCCCTCTTTCCAAGACTCTTGCATTTACCTCCCTAACAACCCCATCCATAAACAAATTAAACAACCATGGAGACATCACACACCCCTGCCGCAAACCTACATTCACTGAGAACCAATCACTTTCCTCTCTTCCTACACGTACACATGCCTTACATCCTCGATAAAAACTTTTCACTGCTTCTAACAACTTGCCTCCCACACCATATATTCTTAATACCTTCCACAGAGCATCTCTATCAACTCTATCATATGCCTTCTCCAGATCCATAAATGCTACATACAAATCCATTTGCTTTTCTAAGTATTTCTCACATACATTCTTCAAAGCAAACACCTGATCCACACATCCTCTACCACTTCTGAAACCACACTGCTCTTCCCCAGTCTGATGCTCTGTACATGCCTTCACCCTCTCAATCAATACCCTCCCATATAATTTACCAGGAATACTCAACAAACTTATACCTCTGTAATTTGAGCACTCACTCTTATCCCCTTTGCCTTTGTACAATGGCACTATGCACGCATTCCGCCAATCCTCAGGCACCTCACCATGAGTCATACATACATTAAATAACCTTACCAACCAGTCAACAATACAGTCACCCCCTTTTTTAATAAATTCCACTGCAATACCATCCAAACCTGCTGCCTTGCCGGCTTTCATCTTCCGCAAAGCTTTTACTACCTCTTCTCTACCAAATCATTTTCCCTAACCCTCTCACTTTGCACACCACCTCGACCCAAACACCCTATATCTGCCACTCTGTCATCAGACACATTCAACAAACCTTCAAAATACTCATTCCATCTCCTTCTCACATCACCACTACTTGTTATCACCTCCCCATTTACGCCCTTCACTGAAGTTCCCATTTGCTCCCTTGTCTTACGCACCCTATTTACCTCCTTCCAGAACATCTTTTTATTCTCCCTAAAATTTACTGATAGTCTCTCACCCCAACTCTCATTTGCCCTTTTTTTCACCTCTTGCACCTTTCTCTTGACCTCCTGTCTCTTTCTTTTATACTTCTCCCACTCAATTGCATTTTTTCCCTGCAAAAATCGTCCAAATGCCTCTCTCTTCTCTTTCACTAATACTCTTACTTCTTCATCCCACCACTCACTACCCTTTCTAAACAGCCCACCTCCCACTCTTCTCATGCCACAAGCATCTTTTGCGCAATCCATCACTGATTCCCTAAATACATCCCATTCCTCCCCCACTCCCCTTACTTCCATTGTTCTCACCTTTTTCCATTCTGTACACAGTCTCTCCTGATACTTCTTCACACAGGTCTCCTTCCCAAGCTCACTTACTCTCACCACCTTCTTCACCCCAACATTCACTCTTCTTTTCTGAAAACCCATATTAATCTTCACTTTAGCCTCCACAAGATAATGATCAGACATCCCTCCAGTTGCACCTCTCAGCACATTGACATCCAAAAGTCTCTCTTTCGCACGCCTGTCAATTAACACGTAATCCAATAACGCTCTCTGGCCATCTCTCCTACTTACATAAGTATACTTATGTATATCTCGCTTTTTAAACCAGGTATTCCCAATCATCAGTCCTTTTTCAGCACATAAATCTACAAGCTCTTCACCATTTCCATTTACAACACTGAACACCCCATGCATACCAATTATTCCCTCAACTGCCACATTACTCACCTTTGCATTCAAATCACCCATCACTATAACCCGGTCTCGTGCATCAAAACCGCTAACACACTCATTTAGCTGCTCCCAAAACACTTGCCTCTCATGATCTTTCTTCTCATGCCCAGGTGCATATGCACCAATAATCACCCACCTCTCTCCATCAACTTTCAATTTTACCCATATTAATCGAGAATTTACTTTCTTACATTCTATCACATACTCCCACAACTCCTGTTTCAGGAGTATTGCTACTCCTTCCCTTGCTCTTGTCCTCTCACTAACCCCTGACTTCACTCCCCAGACATTTCCAAACCACTCTTCCCCTTTACCCTTGAGCTTCGTTTCACTCAGAGCCAAAACATCCAGGTTCCTTTCCTCAAACATACTACCTATCTCTTCTTTTTTCACATCTTGGTTACATCCACACACATTTAGGCACCCCACTCTGAGCCTTCGAGGAGGATGAGCACTCCCCGCGTGACTCCTTCTTCTGTTTCCCATTTTAGAAAGTTAATACAAGGAGGGGAGGATTTCCGGCCCCCCGCTCCCGTCCCCTCTAGTCGCTTTCTACGACACGCGAGGAATACGTGGGAAGTATTCTTTCACCCCTATCCCCAGGGATAATATACATATATATATACACACACACACACACACCCACACACACACACACACGCACACACACACATACATATATATACATATGAAAAATGTAAGAAACAATTTAGACAACAAACTTTTAGCTTGAAATGAATGAAAAAATGAACGTCACATAATGGTTCAACCTCTGGCTATGGAAAAGGAAATGTACAATTTATTCACACAAACGTCAATAGCAGTTCTCATCAATTTCACCACTGAATCAATAAGCTTCAGTGTCTAAGCTACATTTTTCTCCAACTTCACTATTTTCTTGTCAAAACACCATGCATGAAAACTATCACTCCAGTAACACAACTATAAACATTTACTTCCCCTTTAAAAAGTTCTGGGGAAGTCTGTCTCGATACACTGCGGCGAGGCGACGCGACGCTGACACAATATCACTTCTGCCTCCTTCCAAGCGTTGTTTCAGGGAATAATTCCGGGTTGCTGAAGTGCCGCATAGGCTGGCACGATAGCCCGGGCCACATCGAAGACGTTATGAGCCCGGCCGTTGTCCACAGATTCGAACGCAGCGTCGAGTCTCCTGGGATCTCTCATACCCTCGTCGAGCGCGCGGTACACCCGCGTGTAGTTGTCATTGTCCCTGTGTATATGTATATATATATATATATATATATATATATATATATATATATATATATATATATATATATATATATATATATATATACACAAGGGAGCAAATGGGAACTTCAGTGAAGGGCGCAAATGGGGAGGTGATAACAAGTAATGGTGATGTGAGAAGGAGATGGAGTGAGTATTTTGAAGGTTTGTTGAATGTGTTTGATGATAGAGTGGCAGATATAGGGTGTTTTGGTTGAGGTGGTGTGCAAAGTGAGAGGGTTAGGGAAAATGATTTGGTAAACAAAGAAGAGGTAGTAAAAGCTTTGCGGAAGATGAAAGCCGGCAAGGCAGCAGGTTTGGATGGTATTGCAGTGGAATTTATTAAAAAAGGGGGTGACTGTATTGTTGACTGGTTGGTAAGGTTATTTAATGTATGTATGACTCATGGTGAGGTGCCTGAGGATTGGCGGAATGCGTGCATAGTGCCATTGTACAAAGGCAAAGGGGATAAGAGTGAGTGCTCAAATTACAGAGGTATAAGTTTGTTGAGTATTCCTGGTAAATCATATGGGAGGGTATTGATTGAGAGGGTGAAGGCAGGTACAGAGCATCAGATTGGGGAAGAGCAGTGTGGTTTCAGAAGTGGTAGAGGATGTGTGGATCAGGTGTTTGCTTTGAAGAATGTATGTGAGAAATACTTAGAAAAGCAAATGGATTTGTATGTAGCATTTATGGATCTGGAGAAGGCATATGATAGAGTTGATAGAGATGCTCTGTGGAAGGTATTAAGAATATATGGTGTGGGAGGCAAGTTGTTAGAAGCAGTGAAAAGTTTTTATCGAGGATGTAAGGCTTGTGTACGTGTAGGAAGAGAGGAAAGTGATTGGATTGGTTCTCAGTGAATGTAGGTTTGCGGCAGGGGTGTGTGATGTCTCCATGGTTGTTTAATTTGTTTATGGATGGGGTTGTTAGGGAGGTGAATGCAAGAGTTTTGGAAAGAGGGGCAAGTATGAAGTCTGTTGGGGATGAGAGAGCTTGGGAAGTGAGTCAGTTGTTGTTCGCTGATGATACAGCGCTGGTGGCTGATTCATGTGAGAAACTGCAGAAGCTGGTGACTGAGTTTGGTAAAGTGTGTGAAAGAAGAAAGTTAAGAGTAAATGTGAATAAGAGCAAGGTTATTAGGTACAGTAGGGTTGAGGGTCAAGTCAATTGGGAGGTGAGTTTGAATGGAGAAAAACTGAGGAAGTAAAGTGTTTTAGATATCTGGGAGTGGATCTGGCAGCGTATGGAACCATGGAAGCGGAAGTGGATCATAGGATGGCGGAGGGGGCGAAAATTCTGGGAGCCTTGAAGAATGTGTGGAAGTCGAGAACATTATCTCGGAAAGCAAAAATGGGTATGTTTGAAGGAATAGTGGTTCCAACAATGTTGTATGGTTGCGAGGCATGGGCTATGGATAGAGTGGTGCGCAGGAGGATGGATGTGCTGGAAATGAGATGTTTGAGGACAATGTGTGGTGTGAGGTGGTTTGATCGAGTAAGTAACGTAAGGGTAAGAGAGATGTGTGGAAATAAAAAGAGCGTGGTTGAGAGAGCAGAAGAGGGTGTTTTGAAATGGTTTGGGCACATGGAGAGAATGAGTGAGGAAAGATTGACCAAGAGGATATATGTGTCGGAGGTGGAGGGAACGAGGAGAAGAGGGAGACCAAATTGGAGGTGGAAGGATGGAGTGAAAAAGATTTTGTATGATCGGGGCCTGAACATGCAGGAGGGTGAAAGGAGGGCAAGGAATAGAGTGAATTGGAGCGATGTGGTATACCGGGGTTGACGTGCTGTCAGTGGATTGAATCAGGGCATGTGAAGCGTCTGGGGTAAACCATGGAAAGCTGTGTAGGTATGTATATTTGCGTGTGTGGACGTATGTATATACATGTGTATGGGGGTGGGTTGGGCCATTTCTTTCGTCTGTTTCCTTGCGCTACCTCGCAAACGCGGGAGACAGCGACAAAGCAAAAAAAAAAAAAAAAAAAAAAAAAATATATATATATATATATATATATATATATATATATATATATATATATATTATTATATATTATACTTAGTCGCTGTCTCACGCATTAGTGAGGTAGTGCAAGGAAACAGATGAAAGAATGGCCCAACTCACCCACATACACATGAAATAGCATACTCCCTACCCCCGCGAGGTAGCGCTAGGAAAAGAAAACAAAGGCTACATTCGTTCACACTCAGTCTCTAGCTGTCAGGTGTAATGCAGCGAAACCACAGCTCCCTTTCCACATCTAGGCCCCACGAAGCTTTCCATGGTTTACCCCAGACACTTCACATTCCCTGGTTCAATCAATTGACAGCACGTCGACCTCGTTATACCACAATTCCTTGCACACCTTTCACCCTCCTGTATGTTCAGGCCCTGGTCGCTCAAAATCATTTTCACTCCATCCTTCTACCTCCAATTAGGTCTCCCACTTATCCTCGTTCCCTCCATCTCTGACACATATATCCTCTTGGTCAATCTTTCCTGACTCATTCTCTCCATGTGACCAAACCATTTCAATACACCCTCTTCTGCTTTCTCAACCACACTCTTTTTATTACCATACATCTCTCTTACCCCTTCATTACTTACTCGATGAAAACATCTAACACCACATATTGTCCTCAAACATTTAATTTCCAACACATCCACCATTCTCCGCACAACCCTATCTATAGCCGATGCCTCGCAACCATATAACATTGTTGGAATCGCTATTCCATCAAACATACCCATTTTTGCTCTCCAAGACAATATGCTCGCCTTCCACACATTCCTCACCGCTCCCAGAACCTTCGCCCCCTCTCCCACCCTGTGAGTCACTTCCGCTTCCATGGTAACCCCATCCGCTGCCAAATCCACTCCCATATATCTAAAACACTTCACTTCCTCCAGTTTTTCTCCATGGAATCTCGTCGGACATGCAGTACAATCAGACTTAAAGTGTGTAAGTAATAAGTAAAAAATAAATAACTAACACTACCTAATCCAAAATACATATCATGAATCTCATTTGAAAATACTGAAATGAACTGAAGGCTATCAATTATTTTTACGAAACACGTACTTAACGATATAATATATCAATATAAGACTCAATGAAAAGGGCCACACTAAAAAAAAAATAGTACAAATAAATGAACACAAGGAAGAATATAGGGAATAATAAATGAAAACTTAGATTAATTGGGTAAACTACGAAGATGAATAATAATGTCAAGAAGTACAGAAAAGTATATATCTCTATATGTATAGGCTAAGAGGTAGTATCACCAAAAAAGCATACCTCGCAGAGTGAACCATTTTGACACAGTTCTTATCTAAATGGTAAATTCGTTCACCCAGGCGTCTTGGGTGTACCGATGTGAAGGCATATGCAGAGTAACGATGTGGAGGCATATGCAGAGTAACCGTGGATACTGTGCCGATTGAGAGGTATTTGCCGCCACGTCGGCTCAATACCCACAAATCTTTTATTTACTCTACTTATTATTATTTATATTTATTATTATTACATCAGAATTACATTTTTAATTGGTAATTAGGAAAGTTGACATCAGTCATACATTAAATACGGTTGCAGGCCTAATGACCTTCCTCATAGGTCGATGGCCGTAAAACCCAACAAACAACAAACAGTAGCGGCTCGCTAGCAGGAAAATTGAGTGAGCGACAGGAGATGCTGACGTTTGGGAAGTCGCCATGGATGATGATAACGCGTCTCTGGAGCAATCAAGATGACCTTCAAGTTGGTGGGGCAGGATCGTTGACCTTGCTTGAGACGTCTCGATGTGGTGACAGGACTGCCCGACTGTGGCGCTGTTGATGTGATGACAGGACTGCCCGACTGTGGCGCTATGTTAATGTGACGACAGGATTGCCCGACTGTGGCGCTGTGTTGATGTGATGACAGGTTTGCCCGACTGTGGCGCTGTGTTGATGTGATGACAGGATTGCCCGACTGTGGCGCTGTGTTGATGTGATGACAGGATGCCCGACTGTGGCGCTGTGTTGATGTGATGACAGGACTGCCCGGCTGTGGGCTGTATTGATGTGATGACAGGATTGCCCGACTGTGGCGCTGTTGATGTGATGACAGGATTGCCCGACTGTGGCGCTGTGTTGATGTGATGACAAGACTGCACGACTGTGGCGGTGTGTTGATGTGATGACAGAACTGCACGACTGTGGCGCTGTATTGATGTGATGACAACACTGCCCGACTGTGGCGCTGTGTTGATGTGATGACAGAACTGTACGACTGTGGCGCTGCATTGATGTGATGACAGAACTGCACGACTGTGGTGCTGTGTTGATGTGATGACAGGACTGCCCGACTGTGGCGCTGTTGATGTGATGACAGGACTGCCCGACTGTGGCGCTGTGTTGATGTGATGACAGGACTGCCCGACTGTGGCGCTGTTGATGTGATGACAGGACTGCCCGACTGTGGCGTTGTATTGATGTGACGACAGGATTGCCCGACTGTGGCGCTGTTGACGTGATGACAGGACTGCCCGACTGTGGCGCTGTGTTGATTTGATGACAGGACTGCACGACTGTGGCGCTGTGTTGATGTGATGACAGGACTGCCCGACAGTGGGCTGTATTGATGTGATGACAGCACTGCCCGACTGTGGCGCTGTAATGATGTGATGACAGGACTGCCCGACTGTAGCGCTGTATTGATGTGATGAAAGGACTGCCCGTCTGTTGCGTTGTGTTGATGTGATGACAGGACTGCCCGACTGTGGCACTGTGTTGGTGATGACAAACTGCACGACTGTGGCGCTGTGTTGATGTGATGACAGCACTGCCCGACTGTGGCGCTGTGTTGATGTAATGACAGCACTGCCAGACCGTGGTGCTGTGTTGATGTGATGACAGGACTGCCCGACTGTGGCGTTGTATTGATGTGATGACAGCACTGCCCGATGGCGCTGTGTTGATGTGATGAAAGGACTGCCCGACTGTGGTGCTGTGTTGATGTGATGACAGGACTGCCCGACCGTGGCGCTGTGTTGGTGATGACAGACTGCACGACTGTGGCGCTGTGTTGATGTGATGACTACACTGCACGACTGTGGCGCTGTGTTGATGTGATGACAGACTGCACGACTGTGGTGCTGTGTTGATGTGATGACGACACTACACGACTGTGGCGCTGTGTTGATGTGATGACAACACTGCCTGACTATGGCGATGTGTTGATGTGATGACCACTGCACGACTGTGGCGCTGTGTTGATGTGATGACAGGACTGCCCGACCGTGGCGCTGTATTGATGTGATGAGAGGACTGCCCGACTGTGGTGCTGTGTTGATGTGATGACACACTGCACGACTGTGGCGCTGTGTTGATGTGATGACAGCACTGCCCGTCTGTGGCGCTGTGTTGATGTGATGACAGGACTGCCCGACTGTGGCACTGTGTTGGTGATGACAAACTGCACGACTGTGGCGCTGTGTTGATGTGATGACAGCACTGCCAGACCGTGGTGCTGTGTTGATGTGATGACAGGACTGCCCAACTGTGGCATTGTATTGATGTGATGACAGCACTGCCCGACTGGCGCTGTGTTGATGTGATGACAGGACTGCCCGACTGTGGTGCTGTGTTGATGTGATGACAGGACTGCCCGACCGTGGCGCTGTGTTGGTGATGACAGACTGCACGACTGTGGCGCTGTGTTGATGTGATGACAACACTGCACGACTGTGGCGCTGTTGATGTGATGACAGACTGCACAACTGTGGTGCTGTGTTGATGTGATGACGACACTACATGACTGTGGCGCTGTGTTGATGTGATGACAACACTGCCTGACTATGGCGATGTGTTGATGTGATGACCACTGCACGACTGTGGTGCTGTGTTGATGTGATGACCACTGCACGACTGTGGCGCTGTGTTGATGTGATGACCACTGTATGACTGTGGCACTGTGTTGATGTGATTATGACGGCACTGCCTGACTATGGTGCTGTGTTGATGTGATTACGGCACTGCCTGACTATGGCGCTGTGTTGATGTGATGACAGCACTGCCCGTCTGTGGTGCTGTGTTGATGTGATGACAGCACTGCACGACTGTGGCGCTGTGTTGATTTCCCTTGCAAGCGACAGAGTGTCAGCAGTACAATAAAGGCGTATCTTCAATGCAGGGAGGTAAACGCGTGATGGATCACATAGCCAGCTGTGGGTTCCGCCCTTAACGTCTTCATGAGCGAGCGCCAGGACTGTGTCAGGTAGGCTTGTATGAATGCTGGGAACATCTGGTGTAGAAATCTGTAGTAGATGTGACGGTCGCCCTTGGTCACGTGGGTTTTTACATTGCTGCCACCATTTGTAAGGTTGAGTTGATAGGTAGGAGATCGGGTCCTCTTCATTTGTGGTACTCAGTGAAGATGAGGCGGCCTTTGTAGAATTATTAAAAAAATATGTATGTACATCTGTAGTACTCTGGGCTATAGTCTTATGACACACAATGACACACTCTCGTGAATGGTGTGATGAGGCTGGCTGTGTCCCCTCAGGTAACACTGGCAGGGGTTACACTGGAGTACGTCACCACCTATTCAACGTGTTCAAACAACAGATCAGCTCATACGTGTTCAAAGAACAGATCATCTCGTACGTGTTCAAACATCCTGATTAACAGTGACCCGTGAGAACAGTGAGCCTGTGGGAACATTCTATGCAATGCATCTAACTATATGTAACTCACAGTATGATGATAAAAACTAATAGCTAATGAAAAATTAATGGCAAGTGTGCATGAGTCTTACATCTGAACCACATTCTTTTTATTTCCACACATCTCTCTCACCCTTTCATTACTTACTCGATCAAACCACCTCACACCACATATTGTCCTCAAACATTTAATTTCCAACACATCCACCCTCCTCCATACAACCCTATCTATGGTCCATACCTCACTACCATGTAATATTGTGGGAACTACTGATTCTTCAAACATACTCATTTTTGCTCTTCAGGATAATGATCTCTCCACACATTCTTTATCGCTCCCAGAACCTTTGCCCCCTCCCTCACCCTATGTCTCATTTTTACTTCCATGGTTCCATTCACTGCTAAGTCCACTCCCGGATATCTAAAACACTTCTTCCTCCAATTTTTCTCCATGCAGACTTATGTCCCAGCTACTTTGTCCTTCAGCCCTACTGAACCCAAGAACCTTGCTCTTATTCTTATTTACTCTCCTTTCACACACTTTTCCAAATTCACATCACCAAATTCAGTGGTTCTCACTCAAATCAGCCACCAGTGCTGTAATATTGGCAAACAACACTTGAGTTACTTCCCAAACCCTCACATCCCCAAAAAACTGCATGCTTGCCCCTTTCTCCAAAACTCTTGCATTTACCTCCCTAACCACCCTATCCATAGACAAATTAAACCATGGGGACATAACACACCCCTGCCACAGACCAACATTCACTGGGATCAATCACTATCCTCTCTTCCTACTCGTACACATGCCTTACACCCCTGATAAAAAGTTCTCTGCTTCTAGAAGCTTACTTCCCACACCATATATATATATTCTTAAGACCTTCCACAAAGTGTCTCTATCAACCCTATACCTTCTCCAGATCCATTAATGCTACATATGGATCCATCTGTTTTTCTAAGTATTTCTCACACACATTCTTCAAAACAAACACCTGATCCACACATCCTCTACCATTTCTGAAACCATGCTACTCCTTGACAATCTGCTGATCTGTACATACCTTTACCCTCTCAGTCAATACCCTCCCATACAATTTTCCAGGAATACTCAACGAAGTTATACCTCTGTAGTTTAAACACTCACCTATATCTCCTTTGCCTTTGTACAATGTCGCCATGCATGCATTCTGCCAATCCTGAGACACTTCACCATGATCCATACATACATTGAATATCCTTACCAACCAGTCAGGAACAAAGTTACCCAACTTCTTAATATATTCAACTGCAATACCATCCAAACCTGCCGCCTTGCTGGATTTCATCTTCTGCAAGGCTTTCACCACCTCCTCTCTCTTCACCAAACTACTTTCTCTGACACACTCTCTTTGCACACCACCCTGACCAAAACACCCTAAACCTGCCACTGTATCATCAAACACATTCAAGAAAACTTCAAGAAACTCGCTCCATCTCTTCCTCACTTCATCACTACCTGTTATCACTTCCCCCCCTTGCCCCATTCACCAATGTTCCTATTTGTTCTCTTGTCTTATATAAGTTATTTACCTTCTTCCAAAATATCTTTTTATTCCCCTTAAAGTGTAATGATACTGTCTCATCCCAACTCTCATTTTTCCTCTTTATCAACCTTTCCACCTTACTGTTGACCTCTGCCGCTTTCTCATATAAGTCTCCTGGTCATTTGTACGCCTTCCTTGGAAGTATCGTCCAAACACCTCACTTTTTCTTTCAATGACAACTTTATTTCTTCATCCCACCACTCACTACCCTTTCTTATCTGCCCACCTCCCTCTTTTCTCATGCCACATGCATCTCTTGCATCATGACATCACTGCTTACCTAAATAAAACCTATTCCTCACCCACTCCCCTCATGTCATTTGCTCTCACCTTTTGCCATTCTACACTCAATGTCTCCTGGTACTTCCTCACACAAGTCTCCAAGCTCACCTACTGTCACTACTCTCTTCTCCCCGACATTTTCTCTTTTTTTTTTTAAAAACTTCTACAAATGTTCACCTTCGCCTCCCCAAGATAGTGGTCAGACATCCCACCAGGTGCCCCTCTCAGCACATTGTCCTCCAAAAGTCTCTCTTTTACATGCCTATCAATTAATGTAATGTAATAATGCCCTTTGACCATCTCTTCTGTTCACATACAGATGTTTGTATATATCTGTCTTTTTAAACCAGGAATTCCCAGTCACCAGTCTTTTTCAGCACACAAATCCACAAGCTCATCACCATTTCCATTCACAACTCTAACTACCCCATATACACCAATTATACCCTCATCTACCACATTACTCACCTTCACATTTAAATCACTCTTCATTAATACCCAGTCTCATGCACTAAAACTGCTGACACACTCATCAGCTGCTCCCAAAACACTTGCCTCTCAAGATCTTTCTTTTCAAGACCAGGTGCTTAAGCACCAATAATCAACCATCTCTCTCCATCCATTTTTAGTTTTAACCACATCAATTTACTTCCTTACACTGTCACACACTCCCACAACTACTTCAGGAGTAGTGCTACTCCTTCCTTATCTCTTGTCCTCACACCAACCCTGACTTTACTCCCAAGACATTTCCAAACCATTCTTCCCCTTTACCCTTGAACTTCATTTCATAGAGCCAGAACATCCACATTTCTTTCCTTAAGCATACTACTTATCTCTCCTCTATTCTCGTCTTGGTTACATACACCTATATTTAGACACCTTAGCCTAAGCCTTGAAGGAGGGAGAGCACTCCCTTCTTGGTTCCTTCTTCTGTTCCTTCTTATGGGAATTGAAATACAAATTTTTTTCTCTTAGCCAGCCAGGTCCCCCTCCTCTAAACACACACACACACACACACACACACACACACACACACACACACACATGCACACATCAAACACACACACACACACACACACACACACATTCTTGCCCTCTTTATTCGACTATGATACACATGTGTTACAGAGGTAGAATTCTTTCTCCCCTGCCCCAGGCATTGCTCCTAACCACCTAAATTCTCTCACTTCATCCAGTCTTTCTTCTCCCGTATCCATAAGACAGATAAGTGCACTTTCTTCCCTCACTCTATATAAAGTTCCTGATTTTACTTATACTTGTATGTACTTTCAGTCACTTATGCTTACACACATCATAAAACTCCTATAATCTTCTGCAATTCCTCTTCACCCTCAGCAAACAACATATTATGTGATTATCATCTGTACACAGACTTGTCACTAACAACCATGTCTCACTGTCACATTTCATCTTTGCACCCTGTTTTCCTAATATTGTTTTAACTTCTCTCATCACTCTATCCATGTATTTGTTAAAGAGCCATGGTGACATTGCACAGCTCTTCTTCACACCCACATGTATACTGAAACTCTCACTCAACTCTCCATCCATGCGTACACATGCATTTGCTGTTTTATAGGAGGCATTCAAACTAACCGTTATCCCCTTATCCTATATAGGTTTATTATTTCCCAAAGAGCATTTCACTTAACTCTGTCATGTGCTTTTACACTCTCATTTCATACTTGACAACCCATCTTACACCATAAACTGTCTTCAGGTATTTCATTTCCAATGCATCCTCTATCTAACATTCTCTTGCATTTAGGGCCCAAGACTTAACCATACAACACTTTTGGGCTACTAGACCTTTAGATGTACCTGTCTTTACACTAACAAACACCTAATTTCTTTCACACACTCCCTAATGCACCCAGGATTATAGCCCTCTCTCTGATCTTGTAACTCCTTCAGTCCCTGTGGTTCCATTTGGTTTCGTGTTCACTCCTAGGTATCTATAACCTTCCGCTTCTTAAGGTCTTGCCCACTCAGTTTCACTTGGAGGGCATGAGTACCTTGTGTATATGAAATGTGCTAAAAAAGAACATGATTGGGTATACCAGCTTTAGAAAAAGTGCATGCTTAAGCATATATGAATGCTCATACTATCTGCCCTTGCACCCATGCAACTTGCAACCTTGCCCTTGCAACCTTACTCTTGTTAATGTTAACTCTAAGCTTCCAAGTTTAACCCAATTTCCCAAACTCAGACACCAGCATGTTTTGAGTGAAACATTGACTTGCCTGACACCAGTACCAGAAGTATTCAACTAAAATGTGATGAATGGACATCTCATACTATCAGAAAAGGCTGATGGTAGGGATCAGGATAAATTTTGCAAAAATGCCCTGATTAGAAGTTAGCAATCCTAGGGCATAATTTCTTCTCAAAACATGCTTTACAAATTAGTTGCTGATGTCTTACTATACTTACACAACAGACTACAGGCAATCACACTTAGAGAAATGGATATTGATTCTTATGATTCACTGTACACTGAGGATAATGGTACTGAATGTGATTGGGATGAGTGGTGAGAGTAAAAGGAGGGAGATTATTAAGATATTTAAACGTTTTGGTTTGGATGAACTAGGGATTGGGGAAACCCAATTCCTAGGCAGGGTGTGTGGAGTGAAAGTTGAGAAGATGAATGTAAGTTATAGGAGGGCATGGAAGGAGGTGTGATATGGACAAGAATGAGTGAAAATTGTTGGGGGAGAGGAAAAGAAGGATGTACAATTCTGCTATCACCAAGAGTATGGGAGGGTGTTACAGAGCATGAATGGAATGGATCAAGTAAAATGTGGGTGAAAGGAAAGATTGGGATTGTGAAGTATGCATGAGTATATGAATATGAAGACTACAAGGTAAGCATGAAATGAAGCTTTTGTGGAGAAATTTGAATGACTGTATAAACGGTTTTGAGAATGAGAGAAATGTGGTCATATTGGGTGATATGAATGTGAAAGTGGGATGAGATGAATGATGAAATTGGTGAGATAGTTGGTAAATGGGGAGTCCATTGGAATAAATGAGAATGGAAGTTATCTGGTGGATATTAGTGCTGAGAAAAGTGTATTCCTTGCAAACACCTTTCTTCAGCACAAAATGACCCACAGATATACATGGTTGAGGAATGTTGGAAGAAAAGAGTGATAGGCTTTGATTGATTATGTTGCAGTGGATGAAAGATTGAGAAAGGCCATACTAGATGCTAGAGTTGTGAGTGGATTCTTTCATGACATCATTTTGCAGTTATTGTGGGGATGATTATCAGGGAGAAGAGGAAGTATCATGTAAGGAAGAATGGAGAGGTATGGTGTAAGGAAGAATGGAGAGGTATGGTGTAAGGAAGAATGGAGAGGTATGGTGTAAGAAAGAATAGAGAGGTATGGTGTAAGGAAGAATGGAGAGGTAAAGAGGATGGCAAACAAGATGGAAATGCAGTGCATGTAGGAATGTAGTGTTTGAAACGTTTAGAGAAAAACTATTAAAGGTTGTAGAGTCAGTGGTTGGAGACAAGATAGTGAGATACAGGAATAAAAAGGGCAATGCATGATGGACAGAAGAGATTAGAAATGCTGTGAAAGAGAAGAAAAAAGCATGTGGTAGATTGCTCAGTGAGAACATACCAATGGAAGTTCAGCAAAGGAGGAGGGAAGAACACAAAATAAGTAAGTGGAATGTTAAGAAGTTGATAGAGGAAAGCAAAGAAAAGAGTAGATGAAGATTTTAGAAGGAAATGAAGTGGAAAGTTTTAAGGTAATAAAAAACTCTACTGGAAGGAGGTGAAAAAGGAGAGAGGTGGATGAAAGAGTGGAAGTGTTGTGAGAAGTAAGGAAGGGGAGTTGCTGAATCAAAAGAAGGAAGTGAAAGGAAGATAGAAGGGTATTTTAAAGAATGATGAATTTGGGAGAAGGGAAGGCAGCAGTTATATGGGTGGGTATGAAGGAGGGAAGGAAGAGGATGCAAGTGCAAGGCCTATAGCAAAAAGGAAGGTAAGAAGCACAATAATGAGGCTGAAGGTAGGAAAGGCAGTTGGAGTAGATGGGATTATGGCTGAAATGCTGAAATATGGAGGAGAAAGTGTGATAGAGCTAATGCATCTTAAAGTATATGTAATTTAGTATGGAAATAAGGTTATGCCAGAGGATTAGGTGAAAGCTGTTAGCATTCCTTTATTCAAAGGAAAAGGTGCTAAGAATGTATGGAGTAATTAATGGGGAATAAGCCTTAAGTGTACCAGAAAAAGTGTATGACAGCGTGATGGAAGTTACTGAATGCAGAATAAGTGAAGAGCACGGGGGTTTTGCAGAAGGTAGGGGATGTGTGGATCAAATTTTTGTAGTAAAGATGACCGTGGAAAAGTATTTAGTGAAAGGTAGGAAGTTGCATGTAGCTTTTATGGATCTGGAGAAAATATATGACACAATGGAATGTTCTGTGGGATGTGTTATGAGTATATGGTATAGGGGATGACTGTTGGATGATGTGAAAGCCTTTTATAGGGGATTTGTGGGATGTGTTATGGATATATGGTATAGGGGACAACTGTTGGATGGGGTGAAAGCCTTTTATAGAGGAACAAATGCATGTATAAGGGTGGGTGGAGAGCTGAGTGAAAGGTGTGGTATACATGTACGTGTGAAGCAAGGCTGTGTGATGGTTCTTAGTGAATGTCGGTTTGCAGCAGGAGTGTGAAATGTCTCCATGATTGTTTTATTTGTTTATGGATGGGGTTGTTAGGGAGGTGAAAGCAAGAGTTTTGGAGACAGGGGCAAGTATGCAGTCTGTTGTGGATGAGAGAGCTTGGGAAGTGAGTCAGTTGTTCGCTGATGATATAGCGCTGTTGGCTGATTCGGTTGAGAAGCTGTAGAAGCTGGTGACTGAGTTTGGTAAAGTGTTTGAAAGAAGAGAGCTGAGAGTAAATGTGAATAAGGGCAAGGTTATTAGGTACAGTAGGGTTGAGGGACAAGTCGATTGGGAGGTAAGTTTGAATGGAGAAAAACTGGAGGAAATGAAATGTTTTAGGTATCTGGGAGTGAATTTGGCAGTGGATGGAACCATGGGAGTGGAAGTGATTCACAGGGTGGGGGAGGGGGCGAAAGTTCTGGGAGCATTGAAAATGTGTGGAAGGTGAGAACATTATCTCGAAAGCAAAAATGGGTATGTTTGAAAGAATAGTGGTTCCAACAGTGTTATATGTACACATGTACATATTCATACTTGCTGCCTTCATCCATTTCCGTTGCCACCCTGCCGCACATGAAATAGCATCCCCCCAACCCCTACCAGGAAAAGACAATAAAGGCCACAGTCAGTCTCTAGCTGCAAAACTTTCCATGGTTTACCCCAGACGCTTCACATGCCCTGGTTCAATCCATTGACAGCACTTCGTTCCAGGTTTACCACATTGTTCCAATTTACTCTATTTCTTGCATGCCTTTCACCCTCCTGTATGTTCAGGCCCTGATTGCTCAAAATCTTTTTTATTCCATCCTTCAACCTCCAATTTGGTCTACCGCTTCTCTTTCTTCCCTCCACCTCTGACACATATATCCTTTTTGTCAATCTTTCCTCACTCATTCTCTCCATGTGTCCAAACCATTTCAACACACCCTGTTCTGCTCTCTCAATCATTCACTTTCTGTTACCACACATCTCTATTACCCTTTCATTACTTTCTCGATCAAACCACCTCACTCCTCATATTGTCCTCAAACATCTCATTTCCAACACATCTACTCTCCTCCGCACAACCTTATCTATCGCCCATGACTCACAACCATGTAACATTGTTGGAACAACAGTTCCTTCAAACACATCCATTTTTGCTCTCTGAGACAATGTTCTCGCCTTCCACACATTTTTCAATGCTCCCAGAACCTTTGCCCCCTCTCTCACCCTGTGACACACTTCTGCTTCCATGGTTCCATCTGCTGTTAAGTCCACTCCCCGACATCTAAAACACTTCACTTCCTCCATTTTTTCTCCATTCAAATTTACCTCCCAGTTAACTTGTCCCTCAACCCTACTGAACCTAATAACCTTGCTCTTATTCACATTTACTCTCAACTTTCTCCTTTCACATACTTTTCCAAAGTCAGTCACCGACCTTTGCAGTTTCTCACCCAAATCAGCCACCAGAGCTGTATCATCAGTGAACAACAACTGACTCTTTTCCCAAGCCCTCTCAACCAGAACAGACTGCATACTTGCCCCTCTCTCCAAAGCTCTTGCGTTCACCTTCCTAACCACCCCATCCATAAACCAATTAAACAACCATGGAAACATCGCGCACCCCTTCCGCAAACCGACATTCACAGGGAACCAATCACTTTCCTCTCTTCCTACGTGTACACATGCCTTACATCCTTGGTAAAAACTTTTCACTGCTTCTAGCAACTTGCCTCCCACACCATATACTCTTAAAATCTTCCACAAAGCATCTCTATCAACCCTATCATATTCCTTCTTCAGATCCATAGATGCTACATACAAATCCATCTGTTTTTCTAAGTATTTCTCATGTACAGTCTTCAAAGCAAACACCTGACCAACACATCCTATACCACTTCTGAAACCACACTGCTCCTCCCCAATCTGATGCTTTGTACATGCATTTACCCTCTCAATCAATATCCTCCCTGACAATTTCCCAGGAATACTCAACAAACTTTTTTTTTTTTTTTTGCTTTGTCGCTGTCTCCCGCGTTTGCGAGGTAGCGCAAGGAAACAGACGAAAGAAATGGCCCAACCCACCCCCATACACATGTATATACATACGTCCACACACACAAATATACATACCTACACAGCTTTCTATGGTTTACCCCAGACGCTTCACATGCCCTGATTCAATCCACTGACAGCATGTCAACCCCGGTATACCACATCGATCCAATTCACTCTATTCCTTGCCCTCCTTTCACCCTCCTGCATGTTCAGGCCCCGATCACACAAAATCTTTTTCACTCCATCTTTCCACCTCCAATTTGGTCTCCCACTTCTCCTCGTTCCCTCCACCTCCGACACATATATCCTCTTGGTCAATCTTTCCTCACTCATTCTCTCCATGTGCCCAAACCATTTGAAAACACCCTCTTCTGCTCTCTCAATCACGCTCTTTTTATTTCCACACATCTCTCTTACCCTTACGTTACTTACTCGATCAAACCACCTCACACCACACATTGTCCTCAAACATCTCATTTCCAGCACATCCATCCTCCTGCGCACAACTCTATCCATAGCCCACGCCTCGCAACCATACAACATTGTTGGAACCAGTATTCCTTCAAACATACCCATTTTTGATTTCTGAGATAATGTTCTCGACTTCCACACATTCTTCAAGGCTCCCAGGATTTTCGCCCCCTCCCCCACCCTATGATCCACTTCCGCTTCCATGGTTCCATCCGCTGCCAGATCCACTCCCAGATATCTAAAACACTTTCTTCCTTCAGTTTTTCTCCATTCAAACTTACCTCCCAATTGACTTGACCCTCAACCCTACTGTACCTAATAACCTTGCTCTTATTTACATTTACTCTTAACTTTCTTCTTTTACACACTTTACCAAACTCAGTCACCAGCTTCTGCAGTTTCTCACATGAATCAGCCACCAGCACTGTATCATCAGCGAACAACAACTGACTCACTTCCCAAGCTCTCTCATCCCCAACAGACTTCATACTTGCCCCTCTTTCCAAAACTCTTGCATTCACCTCCCTAACAACCCCATCCATAAACAAATTAAACAACCATGGAGACATCACACACCCCTGCTGCAAACCTACATTCACTGAGAACCAATCACTTTCCTCTCTTCCTACATGTACACATGCCTTACATCCTCGATAAAAACTTTTCACTGCTTCTAACAACTTGCCTCCCACACCATATATTCTTAATACCTTCCACAGAGCATCTCTATCAACTCTATCATATGCCTTCTCCAGATCCATAAATGCTACATACAAATCCATTTGCTTTTCTAAGTATTTCTCACATACATTCTTCAAAGCAAACACCTGATCCACACATCCTCTACCACTTCTGAAACCACACTGCTCTTCCCCAATCTGATGCTCTGTACATGTCTTCACCCTCTCAATCAATACTCTCCCATATAATTTCCCAGGAATACTCAACAAACTTATACCTCTGTAATTTTAGCACTCACTCTTATCCCCTTTGCCTTTGTACAATGGCACTATGCACGCATTCCGCCAATCCTCAGGCACCTCACCATGAGTCATACATACATTAAATAACCTTACCAACCAGTCAATAATACAGTCACCCCCTTTTTTAATAAATTCCACTGCAATACCATCCAAACCTGCTGCCTTGCCGGCTTTCATCTTCCGCAAAGCTTTTACTACCTCTTCTCTGTTTACCAAATCATTTTCCCTAACCCTCTCACTTTGCACACCACCTCGACCAAAACACCCTTATCTGCCACTCTGTCATCAAACACATTCAACAAACCTTCAAAATACTCACTCCATCTCAACAAACTTATGCCTCTATAATTTGAACACTCGCCTTTATCCCCTTTGTCTTTGCACAGTGGTACTATGCATGCATTCCACTAATCCTCAGGCACTTCACCATGATCCATACATACGCTGAATATCTTTACCAACCAATCAACAACACAGTCACCCCCTTTTTTGATAAATTCCACTGTATTACCATCCTGACCCTCCACCTTGCCGGCTTTCATCTTCCGCAGCTTTGAATATTTCTTCTCTGTTTACCAAACATTCTCCCTGATCCTCTCACTTGACACACCACCCCACCCAAAATACCCTATATCTGCCCTCTGTCATCAAACACATTCAACAAACCTTGAAAATACTCACTCCATCTCCTTCTCACTTCATCACTACTTGTTATTACCTCCCCATTTGCCCCCTTCACCGATGTTTTCATTTGTTCTCTTCTCTTACGCAATTTATTTATCTTCTTCCAAAACATCTTTTTATTCTCCCTAAAATTTAATGATACTCTCTCACCCCAACTCACATTTGCCCTCTTTTTCCCCTCTTGCGCCTTTATCTTGACCTCTTGCTGTTTTCTTTTATACATCTCACAGCCATTTGCACTACTTCCCTGCAAAAATTGTTCAAATGCCTATCTCTTCTCTTTCACTAACAATCTTACTTCATCCCACCACTCACTACCCTTTCTTATCTGCCCACCTCCCACCTTTCTCATGCCATATGCATCTTTTGCACAAGCCATCACTGCTTCCCTAAATACATACCATTCCTCACCCACTCCCCTTGCGTCATTTGTTCTCATCTTTTGCCATTCTACACTCAATCTCTCCTGGTACTTCCTCACACAACCCTCCTTTCCATGGATGGAGTAATAAGTGAGATGAAAAAAAACTAGGGAAAAGCAGTGCAGAGAATGAGTGTAGCGGTGAGATACGGTGGCTATTGGCCAGTTCGCGGATGATACTGTGTTGTAGTTGCTTATAAGTGTTGGCCAGGCAGTTCATTGTCTGTGGTGGCCAGATAGCTGCTTGTCCGTGATGGCTAGGCAGATGATTGTTTGTGTTGTCCAGACAGCTGATTGTTTGTAGTGGCCAGATAGATGCTTGTCTGTGGTGGCCTGGCAGGTGATTGCTTGTGTTGGCCAGGCAGGTGATTGTTTGTGGTGGCCAGGCAGTTGCTTGTCTGTTGTGGCCAGGCAGGTGATTGTTTGTGGTGGCCAAGCAGGTGATTGTTTGTGGTGGCCAGGCAGGTGATTGTTTGTGGTGGCCAGGCAGGTGATTGTGGTGGCCAGGCAGGTGATCGTTTGATGTAGCCAGGCAGTTTATTGTTTGTGGTGGCCAGGCAGTTGCTTGTCTGTGGTGGCCAGGCAGTTTATTGTTTGTTGTGGCCAGGCAGGCGATTGTTTGTGGTAGCCAGGCAGTTGATTATTTGTGGTGGCGAGGTAGTTGCTTGTCTGTGGTGGCCAGGCAGGAGATTGATTGTGGTATCCAGGTAGGTGATTGTGGTATCCAAGCAGGTGATTGTTTGTGGTGGCCAGGCAGGTGATTGTTTGTGGTGCCCTGATAGTTGCTTGTCTGTGGTGGCCAGGCAGGTGATTGTTTGTAGTGGCCAGGAACGTGATTGTTTGTAGTGGCCAGGTAGGTGATTGTGGAAGTCAGGCAGGTGATTATTTGTGGTGGTCAGGCAGGTGATTGTTTGTGGTGGCCAGATAGTTGCTTGTCTGTGGTGGCCAGGCAGTTAATTGTTGTGGCCCGGCAGGTGATTGTTTGTGGTTGCCAGGCAGTTGCTTGTCTGTGGTGTCCAGGTAGGTGATTGTGGTGGCCAGGCAGGTGATTGTTTGGGGTGTCCAGGTAGGTGACTGTGGTGGCCAGGCAGGTGATTGTTTGTGGTGGCCAGGCAGGTGATTGTTTGTGGTGGCCAGGCAGGTGATTGTTTGAAGTGGCCAGGAACGTGATTGTTTGTAGTGGCCAGGTAGGTGATTGTGGAAGCCAGGCAGGTGATTGTTTGTGGTGGCCAGGCAGGTGATTGTTTGTGTTGGCCAGGCAGGTAATTGTTTTTGGTGGCCAGGCAGGTGATTGTTTGTGGTGGCAGGCAGTTGCTTGTCTATGGCGTCCAGGTATGTGATTGTGGTGGCCAGGCAGGTGATTATTTGTGGTGGCCGGGAAGGTGATTGTTTGTGGTGGCCAGGCAGGTGATTGTTATTGGTGGCCAGATAGTTGCTTGTCTGTGGTGGTCGGGAAGGTGATTGTTTTTGGTGGACAGGCAGGTGATTGTTATTGGTGGCCAGATAGTTGCTTGTCTGTGGTGGTCGGGAAGGTGATTGTTTTTGGTGGACAGGCAGGTGATTGTTATTGGTGGCCAGATAGTTGCTTGTCTGCGGAGGCCAGGCAGGTGATTGTTTGTGGTGGCCAGACAGGTGATTGTTTGTGGTGGCCAGACAGGTGATTGTTTGTGGTGGCCAGGCAGGTGACTGTTTGTGGTGTCCAGGTAGGTGATTGTGGTGGCCAGGCAGGTGATTGTGGTGCCATGCAGGTGATTGTTTGTGGTGGCCAGGTAGGTGATTGTTTGTGGTGGCCAGGCAGGTGATTGTTTTGGGTGGCCAGGCAGTTGCTTGTCTGTGGTGTCCAGGTATGTGATTGTGGAGGCCAAGCAGATGATTGTGGTGGCCAGGCAGGTGATTGTTTATGGTGGCCAGGCAGGTGATTGTTTGTGGTGGCTAGGCAAGTGATTGTTTGTGTTGGTCAGGCAAGTGATTGTTTGTGGTGGCCAGGCAATTGCTTGTCTGTGATGGCCAGGCAGGTGATTGTTTGTGGTGGCCAGGCAGGTGATTGCGGTGGCCAGACAGTTGATTGTTCGTAGTGGCCAGGTAGTTGCTTGTCTATGGTGGCCAGGCAGGTGATTATTTTTGGTTCTCAGGCAGGTGATTGTTTGTGGTTGCCCGGCAGTTGCTTGTCTGTGGTGGGCAGGCAGGTGATTGTTTGCTGTGGCTGGGCAGGTGATTGTGGTGGCCAGGCAGGTGATTGTTTGGTGTGGCCAGGCAGTTGATTGTGATGACCAGGCAGGTGATTGTCTGTGGTTGCCAGGCAGGTGATTGTTTTTGGTGGCCAGGCAGGTGATTGTTTATGGTGGCCAGGCAGGTGATCGTTTGTTGTGGCCAGGCAGGTGATTGTTTGTTGTGGCCAGGCAGGTGATTGTTTGTGGTTAGCCAGGCAGTTGATTGTTTGAGGTGGCGAGGCAGTTGCTTGTCTGTGGTGTCCAGGTAGGTGATTGTGGTGTCCAGGCAGGTGATTGTTTGTGGTGGCCAGGCAGGTGATTGTTTGTGGTGGCCTGATAGTTGCTTGTCTGTGGTGGCCAGGCAGGTGATTGTTTGTAGTGGCCAGGTACGTGATTGTTTGTGGTGGCCAGGCAGTTGCTTGTCTGTGGTGTTCAGGTAGGTGATTGTGGAAGCCAGGCAGGTGATTGTTTGTGGTGGCCAGATAGTTGCTTGTCTGTGGTAGCCAGGCAGGTGATTGTTCGTGTTGGCCGGGCAGGTGATTGTTTGTGGTGGCCAGGCAGGTGATTGTTTGTGGTGGCCAGATAGTTGCTTGTCTGTGTTGGCCAGGCAGGTGATTGTTTGTGGTGGCCAGGCAGGTGATTATTTTTGGTGGCCAGGCAGGTGATTGTTTGTTGTGGCCAGGCAGGTGATTGTTTGTTGTGGCCAGGCAGGTGATTGTTTGTTGTGGCCAGGCAGGTGATTGTTTGTTGTGGCCAGGCAGGTATTTGTTTGTGGTTAGCCAGGCAGTTGATTGTTTGTGGTGGTCAGGCAGTTGCTTGTCTGTGGTGTCCAGGTAGGTGATTATGGAAGCCAGGCAGGTGATTGTTTGTGGTGGCCAGGCAGGTGATTGTTTGTGGTGGCCAGATAGTTGCTTGTCTGTGGTAGCCAGGCAGGTGACTGTTTGTGTTGGCCAGGCAGTTGCATGTCTGTGGTGTCCAGGTAGGCGATTGTGGTGGCCAGGCAGGTGATTGTTTGTGATGTTCAGGTAGGTGATTGTGGTGGCCAGGCAGGTGATTGTGGTGGACAGGCAGGTGATTGTTGTGACCAGGCGGGTGATTGTTTGTGGTGGCCAGGTAGGTGATTGTTTGTGGTGGCCAGGAAGTTGATTGTTTGTGGTGGCCAGGTAGGTGATTGTTTGTGGTGGCCAGATAGGTGATTGTTTGTGGTGGCCTTGCAGGTGATTGTCTCTGGTGTCCAGGTAGGTGATTACGTTGGTCAGGCAGGTGATTGTTTATGGTGGGTCCAGGTAGGTGATTGTGGTGGCCAGGCAGGTGATTGTTTTTGGTGGGTAAGCAGGTGATTATTTGTAGTGGCCAGGCAGGTGATTGTTTTTGGTGGGTAGGCAGGTGATTATTTGTAGTGGCCAGGCAGTTGATTGAATGTGGTGGCCAGGCAGTTGATTGTTTGTTGTGGTCAGGCAGTTGATTATTTGTTGTGGTCAGCCAGTTGATTGTTTGTTGTGGTCAGGCAGTTGATTGTTTGTGGTGGCCAGGCAGTTGATTGTTTGTGGTGGCCAGGCAGTTGCTTGTCTGTGGTGGCCAGGCAAGTGATTGTTTGTGGTAGCCAGGCAGGTGATTGTTTGTGGTAGCCAGGCAGGTGATTGTTTGTGGTGGCCAGGCAGGTGATTGTCTGTGGTGTCCAGGTAGGTGATTTTGATGTCCAGGCAGGTGATTGTTTGTGGTTGCCAGGCAGATGATTGTTTGTGTTGGCCTGGCAGGTGATTGTTTGTGGTGGCCAGGCAGTTGCTTGTCTGTGGTGGCCATGCAGGTGATTGTTTGTGGTAGCCAGGCAGATGATTGTGGTGGCCAGGCAGGTGATTGTTTGTGGTGGCCAGACAGGTGAATGTTTGTTGTGGCCAGATAGTTGCTTGTCTGTGGTGGCCAGGCAGGTGATTGTTTGTGGTAGGAAGATAGATGCTTGTCTGTGGTGGCCAGGCAGTTGATTGTTTGTGGTGGCCAGGCAGGTGATAGTTTGTGGTGGCCAGGCAGTTGCTTGTCTGTGATGGCCAGGCAGATGATTTTGGTGGCCATGCAGGCGATTGTTTGTGGTGGCGAGGCAGTTGATTGTTTGTGGTGTCCAATTAGTTGATTGTGGTGGCCAGGCAGGTGATTGTTTGTTTTGGCCAGGCAGGTGATTGTTGTGGCCAGGCAGGTGATTGTTTGTGGTATCCAGGTAGTTGATTGTGGTGGCCAGGCAGGTGATTGTTTTGGCCAGGCAGGTGATTGTTGTGACCAGGCAGGTGATTGTTTGTGGTGGCCAGGCAGGTGATTGTTTGTGGTTTCCAGGCAGTTGCTTGTCTATGGTGTCCAGGTAGGTGATTGTGGTGGCCAGGCAGGTGATTGTTTGTTGTAGCTAGGCAGGTAATTGTTTGTGGTGGCCAGGCACTTGATTGTTTGTTTTGGCCAGGCAGGTGATTGTCTCTGGTGGCCAGGCAGTTGCTTGTCTGGGGTGGCCAGTGGTTTGATTGTGCGTGGTGGCCAACAAGTTGATTGTCTGTTGTGGCCAATCAGTTAATTGAATGTGGTGGCCAGACAGTTACTTGTCTGTGGTGGCCGGGCAGTTGATTGTTTGTGGTGGCCAGGCAGTTGTTCGTCTGTGGTGGCCAGGCAGATAATTGTTTGTTGTGGCCAATCAGTTAATTGGATGTGATGGCCAGGCAGTTACTTGTCTGTGGTGGCCAGGCAGTTGATTGTTTGTGGTGGCCAGGCAGTTGTTTGTCTGTGGTGGCCAGGCAGGTGATTGTTTGTGGTGGCCAGGCTTGTGATTGTTTGTTGTGGCCAGGCAGGTGATTGTTCGTGGTGGCCAGGCAGTTGATTGTTTGTGGTGGCCAAGCAGATGATTGTAGTGGCAAGGCAGGTGATTGTTTGTTGTGGCCAGGCAGGTGATTGTTTGTGGTGGCAAGGCAGGTGATTGTGGTGGCAAGGCAGTTGCTTGTCTGTGGTGGCCAGGCAGGTGATTGTGTGTGGTGGCCAGGTAGTTGATTGTTTGTGGTGGCCAGGCAGGTGAGTGTTTGTGGTGGCCAGGCAGGTGATTCTTTGTGGTAGCCAGGCAGGTGATTGTTTGTAGTGGCCAAGCAGTTGCTTGTCTTCGGTGGCCAGGCAGGTGATTGTTTGTGGTGGCCAGGCAGGTGATTGTTTGTGGTGGCCAGACAGTTGCTTGTCTGTGTTGGTCAGGAAGGTGATTGTTTGTTTTGGCCAGGCAATCGATTGTTTGTGTTGGCCAGGCAGGTGATTGTGGTGGCCATGCAGTTGCTTGTCTGCGGTGGCCAGGGAGGTGATTGTTTGTGGTGGCCAGGCAGTTGATTGTTTGTGGTGGCCAGGGAGGTGGTTGTTTGTGGTGACCAGGGAGGTGATTGTGGTGGCCAGGCAGGTGATTGTGGTGGCCAGGCAGGTGATTGTTTGTTGTGGCTTGGCAGGTGATTTGTTTGTGGTGGCCAGGCAGGTGATTGTGGTGGCCAGGCAGGTGATTGTTTGTTGTGGCTTGGCAGGTGATTGTTTGTGGTGGCCAGGCAGGTGATTGTTTGTGGTGGCCATGCAGATGATTTTTTGTGGTGGCCAGGCAGGTGCTTGTTATGGCCAGGCAGGTGATTGTTGTGGTGGCCAGGCAGGTGATTGTTTGTGGTGGCCAGGCAGGTGATTGTTTGTGGTGTCCAGGTAGGTGATTGTGGTGTCCAGGTAGGTGATTGTGGTGGCCAGGCAGGTGATTGTTTGTGGTGGCCAGGCAGGTGATTGTTTGTGGTGTCCAGGTAAGTGATTGTGGTGGCCAGGCAGGTGATTGTTTGTGGTGGCCAGGCAGGTGATTGTCTGTGGTGTCCAGGTAAGTGATTGTGGTGGCCAGGCAGGTGATTGTTTGTGGTGGCCAGGCAGGTGATTGTCTGTGGTGTCCAGGTAAGTGATTGTGGAGGCCAGGCAGGTGATTGTTTGTGGTGTCCAGGTAGGTGATTGTGGTGTCCAGGTAGGTGATTGTGGTGGCCAGGCAGGTGAGTCTGTGGTGTCCAGGTAGGTGATTGTGGTGGCCATGCAGGTGATTGTTTGTTGTGGCCAGGCAGGTGATTGTCTGTGGTGTCCATATGTAATTAGAAATAATTGTGTTAGGGGGTGGAGGAGCGGGAACCTTGCTGTGTACAAAGGAGTAAGACTGCTCAGCGAGGCCCTGCTGGTGATGGCTGGCTCGGTCGGTGCAGATATAGTCACGAGACAAACCTGAGTCGCACCTCCCAGAGGGGCTCATTCTCCTGACGTCGTTAAATCTGCATAAGGAAACGTTCAGCGGAGAGCTGCAGGACGGGACTCTGGCAATCCTGGCTACCTATGAGAAAACTACCTCCATCAGTGTGTTGCATGTTAAGGTTCGTCTCCCTAGAGTCTGCTGGAGTCTGAACCTGCCACGACTCACCATGGTCTCTCACCTTCGTCCAGCCACACATTGATGGGTAAGGTCCAGTCTTGACATCCATCATGGTAAATACAAGTCACCTTGTTGTTCTGATCAAATATTGTTAAATAAACTTACTATACCATACCTCCCCAGATGCACTACCATACCATACCTCCCCAGATACACTACCGTACCATACCTCCCCAGATACACTACCCTACCATACCTCCCCAGATACACTACCCTACCATACCTCCCCAGATACACTACCTTACCATACATCCCCAGATACACTACCCTACCATACCTCCCCAGATACACTACCTTACCATACATCCCCAGATACACTACCCTACCATACCTCCCCAGATACACTACCTTACCATACCTCCCCAGATACACTACCTTACCATACCTCCCCAGATACACTACCTTATCATACATCCCCAGATACACTACCCTACCATACCTCCCCAGATACACTACCTTACCATACATCCCCAGATACACTATCTTACCATACATCCCCAGATACTCTACCTTACCATACATCCCCAGATACACTACCTTACCATACATCCCCAGATACTCTACCTTACCATACATCCCCAGATACACTACCGTACCATACCTCCCCAGGTACACTACCGTACCATACCTCCCCGGATACATTACCGTATCATACCTCCCAGGTACACTACCCTACCATACCTCCCCAGATACTCTACCTTACCATGCATCCCCAGATACACTACCCTACCATACCTCCCCAGGTACACTACCGTACCACACATCCCCAGATACACTGCCGTACCATACCTCCCCAGATACACTACCCTACCATACCTCCCCAGATACTCTACCTTACCATGCATCCCCAGATACACTACCCTACCATACCTCCCCAGGTACAATACCGTACCATACCTCCCAGATACACTACCCTACCATACCTCCCCAGATACACTACCTTACCATACATCCCCAGATACACTATCTTACCATACATCCCCAGATACTCTACCTTACCATACATCCCCAGATACACTACCTTACCATACATCCCCAGATACTCTACCTTACCATACATCCCCAGATACACTACCGTACCATACCTCCCCAGGTACACTACCGTACCATACCTCCCCGGATACATTACCGTATCATACCTCCCAGGTACACTACCCTACCATACCTCCCCAGATACTCTACCTTACCATGCATCCCCAGATACACTACCCTACCATACCTCCCCAGGTACACTACCGTACCACACATCCCCAGATACACTGCCGTACCATACCTCCCCAGATACACTACCCTACCATACCTCCCCAGATACTCTACCTTACCATGCATCCCCAGATACACTACCCTACCATACCTCCCCAGGTACAATACCGTACCATACCTCCCAGATACACTACCCTACCATACCTCCCCAGGTACAATACCGTACCATACCTCCCAGATGCACTACCCTACCATACCTCCCCAGGTACACTACCGTACCATACTTCCCCAGATACACTACCGTACCATACCTCCCCAGATACACTACCGTACCATACCTCCCCAGGTACAATACCGTACCATACTTCCCAGATACACTACCCTACCATACCTCCCCAGGTACGCTACCGTACCATACCTCCCCAGATACACTACCGTACCATACCTCCCCAGATACACTGCCGTACCATACTTCCCAGGTACACTACCGTACCATACATCCCCAGATACACTACCGTACCATACCTCCCCAGGTACACTACCGTACCATACCTCCACAGATACACTACCGTACCATACCTCCCCAGGTACACTACCGTACCATACTTCCCAGGTACACTACCGTACCATACCTCCCCAGATACACTACCGTACCATATCTCCCCAGATACACTACCGTACCATACATCCCCAGATACACTACCGTACCATACCTCTCCAGATACACTACCATACCATACTACCCCAGATACACTACCGTACCATACCACCCCAGATACACTACCGTACCATATCTCCCCAGATACACTACCGTACCATACATCCCCAGATACACTACTGTACCATACCTCTCCAGATACACTACCGCACCACACATCCCCAGATACACTACCGTACCATACCTCTCCAGGTACACTACGGTAACATACCTAACTAGGTACACTACCGAACCATGCCTCCCAAGGTACGATACCGTACCATACCTCCCCAGATACACTACCTTACCATACATCCCCAGATACACTACCCTACCATACCTCCCCAGATACACTACCTTACCATACATCCCCAGATACACTACCCTGCTAGACCTCCCCAGATACACTACCTTACCATACATCCCCAGATACAGTACCCTACCATACCTCCCCAGATACACTACCTTACCATACATCCCCAGATACACTACCCTACCATACCTCCCCAGATACACTACCTTACCATACATCCCCAGATACACTACCCTACCATACCTCTCCAGGTACACTACCGTACCACACATCCCAGATACAATACCGTACCATATCTCCCCAGATACACTACCGTACCATACCTCCCCAGATACACTACCCTACCATACCTCCCCAGATACACTACCGTACCATATCTCCCCAGATACACTACCGTACCATATCTCCCCAGATACACTACCGTACCATATCTCCCCAGATACACTACCGTACCATACCTCCCCAGATACACTACCGTACCATATCTCCCCAGATACACTACCGTACCATACCTCCCCATATACACTACCCTACCATACCTCCCCAGATACACTACCGTACCATATCTCCCCAGATAGACTTCCGTAACATACCTCTCCAGATACACTACCGTACCATACCTCCCCAGATACACTACCGTACCATACCTCCCCAGATACACTACCCTACCATACCTCCCCTGATGCACTACTGTACCATACATCCCCAGATACACTACCCTACCATACTTTCCCAGTTATACTACCTTACCACACATCCCCAGATACACTGCCGTACCATACTTCCCCAGATACACTACCGTACCATACCTCCCCAGATACACTACCGTACCATACCTCCCCAGGTACACTACCGTACCATACATCCCCAGTTACACTACCGTACCATACCTCCCCTGATACCCGACCGTGCCATACCTCCCCAGGTACACTACCGTACCATACCTCCCCTGATACACGACCGTGCCATACCTCCCCAGGTACACTACCGTACCATACCTCCCCTGATACACTACTGTACCATACCTCCCAAGGTACACTACCGTACCATACATCCCCAGGTACACTACTGTACCATACCTCCCCTGATAGACTACCGTACCATACATCCCCAGGTACGCTACCGTACCGTACCTCCCCAGATACAATACCGTACCATACCTCCCCAGGTACACCAGTCTTTAGCCCTGCCTTCCCTTCCCATCCACGGTGCCCAGCCAACCCCTCCCCAGCCTTGAGGTCCTGCTTCTCCTCCCCATACTCGATACCGAGTCAAGCCCTCCCCAACCTTACGTCTGTGTTTGGTAAAATGATTAGGAAATGATACAAGATAGAATTGTCACGTTTCCAGAAGATCACAACATTACATCGAGCAACCAACACGGTTTCCACTACAGAAGATCCTGCCTGGCGAATTTGCTGGAATTCTTTAATGTTATTTATCAGAACTGGGACGAAAAATTACCGTCTGATGTAGAATTCCAAATGGCTTTGGATAAAGTACGTCACAAGAGACTTTTACATAAACACAGAGCTTACGGAATCGGTGAAGAACTGTGTACATGGATCAGAGACTGGCTAACCGGAAGAAAGCAGCCACCGTAGTATTAAACGGCGAAGCCTCAGATTGGCTGGACATAACGATTGGAGTGCCACAGGGGTCGGTCCTGGGCCCAATTCTTTTCATAATGTACATTAATGACCTAGAACTCGATCTCATATCTAAGATCTCCAATTCTGCTGTCGATACTAAACTAGGAAGTAGAGCTGTAAACAGGCGGGACTGCGAAATGATTGAAAGAGATCTTAACTTACTAGCAGTGTGGTCAGATAGATGGCAAATGAAGTTCAATGTAGACAAGTGTAAAGTTATGCACTTTGGAGACAAGAATATACGTTACGACTACAAACTATTCGTAAACTCTCTAACTAAAGTAAATGAAGAAAAGCACCTTGGAGTTGTCATTAGCAAACAATCTGAAATATACCAAACAGTGCCAAGCAGCAAGTTAAAAAGGCGACCAAATGTTAGGTTTCATAGCCAGGAACATAGATCACAAGACACCAGAAACAATTCTCGCACTTCATAATTCTCTAGTAAGACCACACCTTGAATATGCAATCCAATTTTGGTCCCTAAACTTTAAAAGAAGACGAGGAAAATTAGAGCAAGTACAAAGACGCGCGACGAAATTAATCCCATCCCTTAGAAATCTGTCATACGAAGAAAGGCTAAAACGATTGGATCTCTTCCTTAAAAAACGTAGACCTCGCGGTGACTTAATCCAAGAGTCCAAAATTCTGATCAAGTTAGATAACGTAAATAACGAACATCTTTTCTAAATACAAGAAAATTCGGTTACCAGGACAAATGGAATAAAACTCAAAGCTAAAAGATGTACTACGAACGTGGGAAAAAGCTTCTTTTCCCATAGGTGTGTTGAGCACTGGCATAAGGTACCGTCAGACGTAGTGAATACTAAGACTATAAATAACTTCAAAAGTCGTTTAGACAAATATTTTATACATTCAGGTAAACTGAGAAAAACGACAGAAATAAACTGTATAAACGACAGCGGTAACGGGGATAGTAGAAGGCTAATGTGCAGCAGCGGGGATTCTTTCCTCCCCATCCTCGGGGCTCAGTCCCTCTTCTCCAACCTTGGGGCCCTTCCTCTCCTCCCCATCCTCGGGGCTCAGTCCCTCTTCTCCAACCTTGGGGCCCTGCCTCTCGTCCCCATCCTCGGGGCTCAGTCCCTCTTCTCCAACCTTGGGGCCCTGCCTCTCCTCCCCATCCTCGGGGCTCAGTCCCTCTTCTCCAACCTTGGGGCCCTGCCTCTCCTCCCCATCCTCGGGGCTCAGTCCCTCTTCTCCAACCTTGGGGCCCTGCCTCTCCTCCCCATCCTCGGTGCCCAGTCTGTCCACCCCAGCCTTGGGGCCCTGCCTCTCCTCCCCATCCTCGGTGCCCAGTTTCTCCACCCCAGCCTTGGGGCCCTGCCTCTCCTCCCCATCCTCAGCGCCCAGCCAACCCCTCCCCAGTTTTGGATCCGTGCCTCTCCTCCCTAGTACTGACGTCCAGTCTCTCAGTCTTAACCATGGGGACCGGACTCTCCTCCCCAATCTCAGGCCCCTGCTCCAGCTCCCTGTGGCTGAGGGCAGCCAACAATACCTGCCTGCCTCATACACCTCAGGGGAGAGTTAGCCTCAGACTTGCCTCATACACCCCAGGGGAGGGTTAGCCTCAGACTTGCCTCATACACCCCAGGGGAGGGTTAGCCTCAGACTTGCCTCATACACCCCAGGGGAGGGTTAGCCTCAGACTTATGGAGTGGCTTGTCATAAATCAATCTAGTATGAGCCCCCAGGGGACCATGTGAGCCCTCACGGGACCACGTGAACCCCCAGGGGACCACATAAGCCTGAAGGGGACTATGTGAACCTCAGGGGACATGTGAATCCTCAGGTGACCATGTGAGCCTCCAGGGGACATGTGAACCCCTAGGAGACATGTGAACCCCTAGGAGACATGTGAGCCCTCAGGGGTCATGTAGGACCCCAGGGGACATGTGACCCCTAGGGGACCACGTGACCTCCAGGGAACATGTGAGTCCCCAGGGGACAATGTAAACCTCCAGGGGACATGTGAGCCCCCAGGGATCATGTGAGGCCCAGGGGACATGTTAATCCCTAGGAAGCTTGTGTCCCTCAGGGGACATGTGAGCCCCCATGTGACCATGTAAGCCCCCAGGAGACCACGTGACACCCCAGGGGAGGTGTGAGCCCCAGAGGACCATGTTAGATCGCAGGGGACATGTGAGCCCCCGGGGACCATTTAACCCCAGGGGACCATTTGACTCCAGGGGACGATTTGAGCCCCAGGGGACATGTAAACTCCCCAAGAGACCATGTTAGCCCGCAAGGGACCATGTAAATTCCCAGGGGGCGTGAGACCCCCAGGAGACCAAGTGACCCCCCAGGGGACATGTGAGTCCCTAGGTGCCATGTGAGGCTCAGAGAACATGTGAGCCCCCGGGGGACATATGAGCCCCCAGGTGACCATGTGAGCCCCCAGGGGGCATGTAAACCCTCAAGGGAGCATGTTAACCCCAATGGGACATGCTAGCCCGTGAGGGAGCATGTGACCTCCCAGGGGACACGTGAGCCCCAGGGGACCATGTGAGCCCCCAGGGGATATGTGAGCCTCCAGGGAACCATGTGAGCCCCCAGGGGATATGTGATCCCCCAGGGAACATGTGAACCCATAGGGGACCATGTGTGGGGGACATGTTTATGGTGTAGGCATGCCACAAGTAGATGTGGTGTAGCTTCACGTGCAACATGTGTTCCTCAAGATGTGGCAACACATTTGTGTTGTCATGCGATGTGTGATGAAGCACTGGATCAGTGGTTACCCTCCCCAAGTGTCTGCTTCACACCTTGTGTATAATATGAGGTCAGGTAGGTGGGGTTCAGGTGGCTAGAGGACAGGTGGCTTGGATCCAGGTGGCTAGGGTCCAGGTGGCTGGGGTTTAGGATTTGAGGCCCAGGTGGCTGGGGTCCAGGTGGCTGAAGGCCAGGTGTCTTGAAGCTAGGTGGCTGGAGGCCAGGTGGGTGGGGTTCAGGTGGCTGGAGGCCAGGTTGCTGGGATCCAGGTGGCTAGGGTTCAGGTGGCTGGGGTCCAGGGGGGTGTATGCCAAGTGTATGGGAAGCAGGTGGGTGGAGGAGCATCGGTGGGTTATGGTGCGGAAGATGGGCCAGGCAGGCTGGTGGAGGAGGAACACGACCAACATTACCACATACAACTTCCATTGTGACTCTTGTGGTCAGGAAAGTAACTTGATCTGCTGGTGCTGGTGCCACTACTACTGCCTCAACCTAACCCTCCCATGTCATCCTTCCCTCCCCCTGCCCGTCCCTGCCCGTCCCTCCCTCAGCCCGTCCCTGCCTGTCCCTCCCTCAGCCCGTCCCTGCCCGTCCCTCCCTCAGCCCGTCCCTGCCCGTCCCTCCCTCAGCCCGTCCCTGCCCGTCCCTGCCCGTCCCTTTCTCAGCCCGTCCCTCCCTCAGCCCGTCCCTGCCCGTCCCTCCCTCAGCCCGTCCCTGCCTGTCCCTCCCTCAGCCCGTCCCTCCCTCAGCCCGTCCCTGCCCGTCCCTCCCTCAGCCCGTCCCTGCCTGTCCCTCCCTCAGCCCGTCCCTGCCCGTCCCTCCCTCAGCCCGTCCCTGCCCGTCCCTCCCTCAGCCCGTCCCTGCCTGTCCCTCCCTCAGCCCGTCCCTGCCCGTCCCTCCCTCAGCCCGTCCCTGCCCGTCCCTCCCTCAGCCCGTCCCTGCCCGGTGGGGAAGGATGTGAGGTAAGCGTGGGGTAGATGGGAGAAGATGTGAAGTAGGTGTGGAGCAGGGGGGGGGGGGGGTGTGAGGAAGGCGTTGGGCAAGTGGGGTGAGATAGGCGTGGGGCAGGCGGGTGGAGGATGTGAGTTAGGCGTGGGGTAGGTGGGTAGAGGATGTGAGGTAGGCGTAGGGCAGGCGAATGGAGGATGTGAGGTAGGCGTAGAGCAAGTGGGGTGGAAGATGTGAGGTAGGCATGGGGCAGGTGGAGTAGGTGGAATATGTGAGGTAGGCGTGGGGCAGGTGGGTGGAGGATGTGAGGTAGGCGCGGGGCAGGCGGGTGGAGGATGTGAGGTAGGCGTGGAACAGGCGGGTGGAGCATGTGAGGTAGGCGTGGAGTAGGCGGGTGGAGGATGTAGGGCAGGTGGGTGGAGGATGTGAGGTAGGCGTGGGGTAGGTGGATGGAGGATGCGAGGTAGGCGTGGGGCAGGTGGGTGGTGGATGTGAGGTAGGCGTGGGGTAGGTGGGTGGAGGATATGAGGTAGGCGTAGGGCAGATGGGTGCAGGATGTGTGGTAGGCGTGGGACAGGTGGGTAGAGGATGTGAGGTAGGCTTGGGGTAGGTGTGTGGAGGATGTGAGGTCGGCGCGGGGCAGGCGGGTGGAGAATGTGAGGTAGGTGCGGGGCAGGCGGGGGCAGTGTGATGTGAGGTAGGCGTGGGGTAGGCGGGGGGAGGATGATAGGTGGTAGGCGTGGGGTAGGCGGGTGGAGGATGTGAGGTAGGTGTGGGTAGGTGGGTGGAGGATGTGAGGTAGGTGGGTGGAGGATGTGAGGTAGGTTTGGGGCAGGCGGGTGGAGAATGTGAGGTAGGCGGGGGGAGGATGATGGAAGGTATGCGTGGGGTAGGCGGGTAGAGGATGTGAGGTAATCGTGGGGCAGGCGGGTGGAGAATGTGAGGTATGCGTGGGGCAGGCGGGTGGAGGATATAAGGAACGCGGGGGTAGATGGGTGGAGGATGTGAGGTAGGCGTGGGGCAGGCGGGGTGGGGGGAGGATGTGAGGTAGGCGGTGGGCTGGCGGGGGTAGGATGATGGGAGGGAGGCGTGGGGCAGCCGGGAGGAGGATGTGAGGTAGGCATGGTAGGTGGGTGGAGGATGTGAGGTAGGCGTGGGGCAGGCGCATAAGAGACGAGGAAGGCATGGGGTAGGTGGGTGGAGGATGTGAGGTAGGTGTGTGGCAGGTTGGTTGGGGGGAGGATGTGAGATTGTAGTGGAGCAGGTGGGTGGAGGATGTGAGGTAGGCGTGGGGTAGGCAGGTGGAGGATGAGGTAGGCGTGGGGCATGTGGGTGGAGGATGTGAGGTAGGCGTGGGGCAGGTGGGTGGAGAATGTGAGGTAGGCGTGCGGCCGTTGGGGAGGGGGGAGTATGTGAGGTAGGCGTAGGGTAGGGGGTTGGTGGATGTGAGGTAGGCGTAGGGCAGGTGGGTGGAGGATGTGAGGTAGGCGTGCGGCCGTTGGGGCGAGGGGAGTATGTGAGGTAGGCGTAGGGTAGGGGGTTGGAGGATGTTAGGTAGGCGTGGGGTAGGCGGGTGGAGAATGTGAGGTGGGCGTGGGGCAGGTGGGTTGAGGATTTGAGGTAGGCGTGGGGCAGGTGGGTGGAGGATGTTAGGTAGGCGTGGGGCAGGCGGGTGGAGGATGTGAGGTAGGCGTGGGGCAGGTGGGTGGAGGAAGTGAGGTAGGCGTGGGGCAGGTGGATGGAGGACGTGAGGTGGGCGTGGGATAGATGGGTGAAGGATGTGAGGTAGGCGTAGGACAGGAGGGATGGGGGGAGGATGTGGTGGACGGGGGTAGGATGTGAGGTAAGTGTGGGGCAGGAGGGGTGGGGGAGGATGTGAGGTAGGCGTGGGGCAAGTGGGTGGAGGATGTGAGGTAGACGTGGGGCAGGCGGGGTGGGGGAAGGATGCGAGGTAGGTGGGGGGGGGGGTTAGGAGGATGTGAGGTAGGCGTGGGGCAGGTGGACGAAGGATGTGAGGTAGGCGTGGGGTAGGCGGGTGGATGATGGTTGGTAGGCGTGGGGCAGGTGGGTGGAGGATGTGAGGTAGGCGTGGGGCAGGCGGATGGAGAATGAGGTGGGCGTGGGGGTAGGTGGGTGGAGGATGTGAGGTAGCGTAGGGCAGGCGGGTGGAGGATGTGACGTAGGCGTGAGGCAGGCGGGTGGAGGATGTCGGTATGTGTGGGGTAGGCGGGGTGGGGGAGGATGTGAGGTAGGTGTGGGGCATGTCGGTGGAGGATGAGGTAGGCGTGGGGCAGGTGGGTGGGGGATGTGTGGTAGGCGTGGGGCAGGTGGTTGGAGGATGCGAGGTAGGCGTGGGGCAGGTGGTTGGAGGATGCGAGGTAGGCGTGGGGTAGGTGGGTGGAGGATTTGAGGTAGGCGTGGGGCAGGCGGTGAGAAGGGAGGATGTGAGGTAGGTGGGTGAAGGATGTGAGGTAGGCGTGGGGCAGGCGGGATGGAGTGAGGATGTGAAGGGGATGGTTGTGGGTTGAAGCCAGTCGTTGGCTGGCCCTGGTAACATCAACACGTCGGTCTGCTGCTCGTCGTGTGGGGGTGGCTCACTCTGCTCATCGTCTGGGGTAGCTCTCCTCGCTCGTCATCTGGGGTCGTCACAGCTCTAGTGTTGCAGGTTTACACTGTGTGTTATCGTTTTTGTGATGACGAGTCTGTCTTAACTGGGATGGGGGAAGTAGGGTTGCTGTAATGAACTTTCTGTATATGTTATCTTGGGCAGTGTGGGCCTTCCTGCTGGCCAGATCCCAGCTGACTTCATTCACTACTACTCTAGTTGTCTTGTGAAATAATTTCATGTTATCTGAATCTCGGTTTGATTTGTGGAGAATCTTGGCCCTGAATAAAGGTAAGGAAATTCTTAGTTGATAATTTGATAAATGGTCAGCAGTGTGAAGACCAGGCCTGGAGCTTATCTTACTGTGGGAAGTGGTCAGCAGTATGAGGACCAGGCTTGGAGTATATCATACTAAGGACGGTGGTCAGCAGTGTGAAGACCAGGCCTGGAGCTTATCATACTGTGAGAGGTGGTCAGCAGTATGAGGACCAGGCCTGGAGTTTATCATACTAAGGACGGTGGTCAGCAGTGTGAAGACCAGGCCTGAAGCTTATCATACTGTGGGAGGTGGTCAGCAGTATGAGGACCAAGCCTGGAGTTTATCATACTAAGGACGGTGGTCAGCAGTGTGAAGACCAGGCCTGAAGCTTATCATACTGTGGGAGGTGGTCAGCAGTATGAGGACCAAGCCTGGAGTTTATCATACTAAGGACGGTGGTCAGCAGTGCGAAGACCAGTCCTGGAGCTTATCATACTGTGGGAAGTGGTCAGCAGTATGAGGACCAGGCCTGGAGTTTATCATACTAAGGACGGTGGTCAGCAGTGTGAAGACCAGGCCTGGAGCTTATCATACTGTGAGAGGTGGTCAGCAGTATGAGGACCAGGCCTGGAGTTTATCATACTAAGGACGGTGGTCAGCAGTGTGAAGACCAGGCCTGAAGCTTATCATACTGTGGACGGTGGTCAGCAGTGTGAGGACTAGGCCTAGAGTTTATCATACTGAGGAGGGTGGTCAGCAGTGTGAGGACTAGGCCTAGAGTTTATCATACTGAGGACGGTGGTCAGCAGTGTGAGGACTAGGCCTAGAGTTTATCATACTGGGGACGGTGGTCAGCAGTGTGAGGACGAGGCCTGGAGTTTATCGTACTGGGGACGGTGGTCAGCAGTGTGAGGACGAGGCCTAGAGTTTATCATACTGGGGACGGTGGTCAGCAGTGTGAGGACTAGGCCTGGAGTTTATCATACTGTGGACGGTGGTCAGCAGTGTGAGGACGAGGCCTAGAGTTTATCATACTGGGGACGGTGGTCAGCAGTGTGAGGACTAGGCCTAGAGTTTATCATACTGGGGACGGTGGTCAGCAGTGTGAGGACGAGGCCTGGAGTTTATCATACTGGGGACGGTGGTCAGCAGTGTGAGGACGAGGCCTGGAGTTTATCATACTGGGGACGATCACTATGACTGTCAGTGCACACCTGCCGTGAAACCTCATTGCTGATCGATAAGGTCTAGTAAGACAAGCGCAGATCTGCAATGACATAGAGGGGGACCTTCACTACCATAGTGCTGTTACTCGTACTACCATACATCGGGAATCTCCACTATCATAGTGCTAGTACCCGCATTACCATACATCCGAAGCCACTACTATTATGCTGGTACTTCCACTACTATACAGCGGGGATTTCCACTACCATAGTTCTTGTACTCTCACCACCATAAGTCCGAAACCTCGACTACCATTATGCTGGTACTGCCATACTGTGGGACCTCCACTACCATATTACTGGTACTCGTACTACCATTGAGTAGGGACCTCTACTACCTTAGTGCTTGTACTCCCACTACCATTCTGCTGGTACTCCCCTTATACAGCGGAGACCTTCATTACCATATTACTGTTACTCCCACTACCATACCTGAGGAACCTCAACTGCCATAGTGCTGGTACTCGCACTACCATACAGCGGGGACCTTCAATAATATAGTGCTGGTACTTACACTACCATACAACAGAAACTTCCATTACCATAGAGCGGGGACCTCCGCTAGCATAGTGATGGTATCCCCACTACCATACAGCGGGGACCTCCATTACCATAGTGCTGGTACTCTCACTGCCATACATCGGGGACCTCCACTACCATAGTGTCTGATACTCCTTCTACCATGCATCGTGGACCTCCACTATCTTATAGAAAGGGGACCTCCATTACTATAAAGTTGCCCACCACCATACACGGAGACCTCTACTATCATAGTGTTGGTACTTCCACTTCCATAAAAAGGGAACCCCAACTATCATAGTGCTGGTACTTCCACCACCTTACAGCCTGAACGGCCACTACACTAGTGCTAGTATTCCCACTACCATAAAATGGGGACATCAACTACCATAGTGCTGGTACTCCCACTGACATACAACGGGAACCTCCACTACCATCGAGCGAGGACCACTACCATAGTGCTGGTACCCAACTACCATACAGCAAGAACCACGACCATGGTCCTGGTATTCCCACTGCCATACATCAGGAACCTCCACTACCA